>NW_028317800.1:2222000-2548750 GCF_062004578.1 Staurois parvus | reverse complement strand
AGGGCGCACAGGCCTAGTGCATTACCATAAAAATATTTAACCACTTCCTGTCCGGACACTTTTACCCCCTTCCTGTCCAGGGCAATTTTCAGCTTTCAGCGCTATCACACTTTGAATGACAATTGCGCGGTCATGCAATACTGTACCCATATGAATTTTTTACCATTTTTTTGAGACAGATAAAGCTTTATGTTGGTGGTATTTATTCACCGCTGGGATTTTAATTTTTTTTACTATGTAAATGAAAAAGTCCAAAAATTTTGAAAAAAAGTGTTTTTTTTTATAAAATTTTGCAAATAAATAATATTTCATCCTAAATCTTGGCCAAAATTTATTCCGTTATTTTTTTAATAAAAAAAAAAATCCAAATTAGTTTAAAACCAAACATTATAATTTTTAAACATTTTTTTTTACATTTTTATTTTATTTTTTTTTATATTATTTTTTATTTTTATTTTTACATACTGTCACCCTAGCAGTACAGTGTCACCATGGTGACACTGTACTACTTGTGGGGGGTGATGAAGATTTTTTTTTTTTTTTTTACACTGATTGCTTTTACACCCATATAGGATGTAAAAGCAATCATTTCTCTTTCTCTCTGTCTGCATTCTTGCAGTCATTGAGAAATACTGAGTGAGCTGTGATTGGTCACAGCTTGTCACATGGTACAAGGCTGTTGTGAATAGCCTTGTACCATGTGACCTCTGTGATCATTCACAGATTTCACACGTAGTAAGCAATGATGTCACAAGTGACATCTTGCTTACTACTTTGCATGTGATCACTGATTCGCCAATCAGTGATCACATGACCGGGACCTCGTACAGAGGTCCCGTCCGACGATCGGTGTTTCACTGTGTCCGGAGGACACAGCGGACACCGGATCGCGGTGGTGCGCGCTCCTAGGGAGCGCGCACAGCTAGAATAGGCGGGTGCCGTTTAGGAACGGCAACCCGACCTTGGACTGCCACCGCCCTGCCGTTTATAAACAGCAGGCGGACGGCAAGAGGTTAATAAATAAAGTAGGTGTTGTACTCACAAACGACAATGAGGAAGACAATGGCTCTCAGGAAGAGGCAAGTCCTCGAAACTCGTCAGCCTATTGGATGTCTACACACCTTATTGCGGACTGTTACTCAGCGCGGTGTTGACCCAGCTGTTCTTTTATGACATGCCTTGACTTTATTGTCGTTTGTGAGTACAATACCTACTTTATTTCTTATTAACCCCTTCACGCCGGATCAACCAGACGTGAAGAGGAGTTCCTGCGCCGGGATGGGGCGGGGCTTAGTGTCATGTGGCTGCCGTGACGTCACGGCCGGTCACATGATCGGGAAAGGTCCCGATCGAAAGAGCGGACTGGGACCTTTCCGTGAGTACCACAGAGGTGTGCTGGGAGCGCGCAGGGCGCACGCTCTCAGCACATATGTTTTTTGTTACATGAACGCAAATGTGCGGCCTCTCAGCATCTAGGCCCAGACGCCGGGAGGCCGCACATTTGCGTGCGGCCGGCGTGAAGGGGTTAAACATTTTTTATGGTAATGCACTAGGCCTGTGCGTCCTCTGTTTGTTCATTCCTCATTCAGTATATTTGGATTTCCCCGGTCTATTGAGGGCAGCAAGGTGTGCATGTTCCAGGACATTCTTAATGTTGTTGTAGCCTACATCGAGTCCATCCCCAAGTGCAGGAGCATTTGTGTTTGCTGGTTCTTTGCAGTGGTGCATTATCTGACAAATGCAGCCATGACTGTATACTGCATCCAATAAGTGGGCTTTATTCCTGGGCTCTGCATATATGTGTTCCTGTAGGGGTGATGGGAGCACACTCAATCATACACTTAGATTGAGCTGTTACCGACGGCTCCAGGTCATGTACCAATGATCAGGAACTGGAAGAACCGGCTGTTGATTACCTGAATGCTGTGAAAGTGTGTGATTGGCTGTCACAGTGATCATTCACTCTATGGCCCATTCCTGTGTTGTTTCTCCTCTGTGAAGAGGAAAAGATATATTGTAACTTTTCCTCCCTGCTAGAGATGTCTGTACAAAAAACAGGTTTGTTGAAAAAAAATAAAGATTATCAAGATCAGGACATGATCTAGTTTAGTGAGTATTCGTGTCAGTGTAAAGCTTTGAACGCAGTGGTGTCACTTTCCCCAGCCAATTTGTTTTATTATAGTTTCTAAAAACTTGCACATTGAACAGAGTTAAATCTAGTACACACTATGAGAAAATCGGACAAACACTCGTCCGATTTTCCTCAAAGGTGCGTATCAGGATGTAAATGACAATGGTATTAACTTGTATGAAAATTCTCATTCGACAAAGGCAAACATAAGCAAAGTTACTATTGTAGTAAAAAAAAAGGGTGTAGGGTCGTTCTTTGCTTCTGAGCATTGTTTTTTTTTCATTTGAATATTTAAATATGATTACTGTACACATTGAATGAAAATCGTACGTTGTATTCATTTACAATAAGCATTTTCTAGCTTGCAGCTTCATTTTTTGTCGTCTGAACCATCAGAATCAGCTGTCAAAAGCACTATACTAACGATCAGATAATTGACCAATCATTCCTTGTATGGACATGTTCATCTGATTTTCTTATTTGTATGGACCATGAGAGACATACACACACGAGAGAGACAGAAAGAGACACAGACAGAAAGAGACACAGACAGAAAGAGAAAGAAAGAGACAGACAGAAAGAGAAAGAGACAGACAGAAAGAGAAAGAGACACAGACAGAAAGAGAGAGAGAAAGAGACAGACAGAAAGAGAAAGACAGACAGACAGAAAGAGAAAGACAGACAGACAGACAGAAATTCCCGCTGTATGCAGATGACCTCCTACTGTCACCAACAGAGAAAGGCCCACAAGATGGCCTGGAAGTGCTGAGGAAATATAGTGCCACATGGGCAGCTACAGGCAAAGCGATGTACCCGTGCGTCGCTCTGGCTGTACTAACACAAGGGGGCACTGCGCGCCCTAGCGCGTGCACGGTGCTCCTCCACCGTAACTGCTGTGTTCGGCAGACATAGCGGATTGAAGATCCCGTTGAACGGGACCCCCGGTGATCATGTGATCGCTATGCACAATGTAAGCAAAGCTGTTATGAATCAATATCATTGATAACAGCTCTGCTTCTCTTCCTAGTGAGCTGTGATTAGCCCACAGCTGTCACATGATACATGGGGGCCAATCACAGCACCCTCTATCATGTGACCTGCTCCAGCAAATCACAGATCACTATCTTGAGCTGTCAAAAACATAACTCATTGATGACAGTTCATGAATGAGTTAGATCCATGACAGCAAGCTTTGCATTGCAGGAGAAATTCTTTTTATTTCTCCTGCAAAGCAAAGTGTCAAATAAAAAAAAAATCCTGGATCACCAAACCCCCCCCCATGGTACTTACTATGGTAACATTGTACAATTCTGATAAACATATAAAAAAAAAATAACATAAATGTTTAAAAAAATAAAATAAAAAATACCATATTGACAAATTAAAAACAACATTTAAGGGTTTTTTTTAATTACTTGCCAACCACGTACCTGCATTTTGTGGGTGAGCTGTAGCTCTTGGCAAAGTGACGTATTCTTACATCGCTTCCTGTTTTAGGGTGTGAACGCACCTGCACCACCTGCTGCCTCCCGGTTGGTCCAGGGAGAGAAGAGAGAATACAGCACAGAGTAAAAGCACTACATTTTACACACGTTAGATTAGCACATTTAACCCTTTGATCACCCCAATTAACCCTTTGATCGCCCAATCACCCAGCCAGTGCCATTAGTACAGTGTCAGTATATAACATTTTTCACTGAGCACTGTATTCCTGACACTAGTGAAATCAGATAACGTCAGGGTCAGTAAGCGCCCCACCCAGCCAGGGTCAGCTAGCGTTAGATTGCCCGCACACTATAGTACTCATGCTATCGGTCACTGATCACTGCCATTACTAGTATAGTGTTTGTACAGATCAATATAATGATCATGAACAGAACTATACTAGTGACTCCTTTGTATAGTGTCCCCAGAAACGCAGCGTTAGCAGGATCAGCCCTGTTTGCTGCCAGCGCTAGCGTTTAGGTCTTTCGCTGTTTTTTACGGAAGATTTGTATCAATTGATTGTGGGCCAAGGCAATTTATACGCACGTGTAAGATCAAACTGCGCAAATCCCCAGTCAACTGAAGTCACAAAGCTGCAAGTATATAGGAGGATATTGTCTCTTAAAAGGCTAATTCAAATGGATACTGCGCTAGGTGAACCCTTAAAACTTTGTGAGCATTATGAAGACCTTCACACCTCTGAAAAGCAATCAAAAATTGAAAATAAAACACTGTAATAGAAAACTAAATAAGTGCTCAATATTGATCACATATTACGGTTTCTTACACGTATTTATGATTACTGTACTCACTAAGTTTATTCAATTAATTTTTTTCAAATTTTGATTGTCTTTCAGAGGGGTAAGGGTCTTCATAGGGCATATGTATTCACTTATTTAGTTGTGAAGGTTTTCATAGTGCTCACAAAGTTTTAAGGGTTCACCTAGCGCAGTGTCCATTTGAATTTATAAGCACAACAATACATCACCGCTCACCCAAATTCAATTCTTGCCAGACAATTCGCATGGAGACCTATCACAGTTTCTGACTTTAAAACTTTATTGGGACTTTGTTCAACAAGGGCATTACAAAAAAGAATGAATTGCAGTTATATTGGTCCACAGAGCCGATTCATCATATGCCCATGTTCTTTGCTGTTACATACAGTATATGCCCAACATGGACCAGCAATGTACTGGTACGTCGCTGGACTTAGAGTTTTTATACCGGGATGATGCCTGCAGCTACAGAGAGCTGATCAGAGACCAGAATGACTCCAATCATCTTTATAGTCCAAGGAATTGGAAGCTGCGAGCATTTCATCACTTCAGTTTGGTTTTATTCTCTAGGGCCTCTGCTTTAAAATATATATATATATATATATATATAATGTTTGGGGGTTCAAAGTCATTTTCTAGCAAAAATACAGTTTTTTTCATGTGAACAAAAAGTGTCAGAAAAGGCTTGGCCTTCAAGAGTAGGTGATGTGTGGCATAAGTTTATAATGTTGGCCCTGATATGCCAGGATACTAGAAGCAAACCCTCTAAATGACTCCTTTTTGGAAAGTAGACACTCCAAGGTATTTGCTTAGAGGCATGGTGAGTATTTTAGAGATCTACATGTTTTTGGAAAATGAAAGAAAACAAAAATGTATTTTTTCTTTTTCAAAACCCTGTGACAAAAATTATATCTGTAAAATACTCACCATAACTCTTATCAAATTCCCTGGGGTGTCTACTTTCCAAAAAGGGGTCATTTAGGGCGGTGTTTGTACTATCCAGGCATTTTAGAGTCTCCGAAGCTGTAATAGGTAGTGGGGAAGTGATATGAGGAAATATGCCCTTTGAAAGCCTGGAGGTGGTCATTGGATTTCGGGCCTGTATGTAGCTAGGCTGCCAAAAAGTCTCTCACATGTGGTATCTCCATACTCGGGAGAAGTAGAAGAATATGTTTTGGGGTGTTGTTCCACATATACCCATGGCATGCATGAGCAATATATAATTAAAGTGACAACTTTGTGTAAAAAAAAAAATTGTCATTTTCAAAATATTTGTGGTAAAAAATAAAATGTTCCATGGACTCAACATGCCTCTCTGCAAAATCCTTGGGGTGTCTACATTCTAAAAATAGGTCATTTGGGGGGATTTGTACTGCCTGACATTTTAGCACCTCAAGAAATGTGATAGGCAGTCAGAAAGTAAAAGCTACGTACACATATATATATATATATATATATATACACACACATACATCTACATATACATACATACACACACACCATAGTTTGTAGACGCTATACCTTTTACACAAACCAATTAATATACATGTATTGAGATTTATTTTACAAAAGACATGTAGCAGAATAAATTTTGGCCTAGATTTGTAATTAACTTTGAGTTTATTGGATATTTTTCAAACCCAAAAGTGAAAAATATATATTTTTTTTAATTTTTGGTCTTTTTTTGTTTAGTGCAAAAAGTAAAAACCGCAGAGGCGATCAAATACCACCAAAAGAAAGCTCTATTTGTGTGAAAAGAGGACATACATTTTGTTTGGGTACAACATTGCACGACTGCACAATTACCAGTTGAAATAGCGCTGTGCCGAACAGCAAAAAATGGCCTCGTCAGGAAGGGGGATAAACCTTCTGGAGGGCAAGTGGTTAAACAACTGCACTTTTGATGAAACCAACAGCTAGACAAGGCATTTTTTGCCATCAGGAGACAGCTGTACCATCTAAAACTACTAGTAAAAGTCTGATTTAGAATCTTTGATAGCATTATCACCCCAATCCTCCTTTATGGCAGTGAGGTTTGGGGTCCTTTCGCCTACCCAGATAAATCCAAAAAGCACTCCAGCCCACCAGAAATATTTCACCTGGTATTCTGTAAGCACCTTCTCCAAGTCCATTGGAGCACCTCCAGCAGTGTTTGCTGGTCTGAGTTGGGCAGATTTCCCTTACTTCTCACAGTACAGAAGATGGCACACTCATACTGGATCCCCTTACAAAACAGCAGTTCTAACTCACACCACCATAAAGCTTTACTGACCAATAAGGAGCAGTCCATGCCGTGCAGCCTGCAACAACTTATCAGTGCCTTGTCCATCTCAAACTCTCAACCATCTGGCCTGACAAAATCTCAAATAAAAAAACATAATGAATATTCCAAAGAAAAATATGGTGAGAAATGAAATAAACTCCAAAAAACTAACTGTTTACCAGTCACTGCAGAGACTACAAACTGGCCCCATACCTGGAAGTGCTACAAGAGACCCTGAGCCTGTACAGACTGGGTGCCAACACCCTATAAATTGAATCAGGGTGGCACAGACAGACCTAAAAGCCCAGGGAGAATAGACTGTGCCAGCATCTGACCAGAGGATGGCACAGTCTGTGTCCTGGACGATGAGGACCACTTTTTGCTACAGTGCCCCAAGTACTTATCAGTGAGAGACACTCACTTCCAGAGAGTCTCCACTCTCATAATGGACTTCAATTCTAAAGAAGAGAAGAGGAAACTTCAAATACTACTGGGAGAAAAGGAGCCAATGGTGAAAAGAGCTGCACAATATGTGCCACAGACTGAGAGGGACATGAAAACCGAGAACTTAAAACTCCTTTTACATGGACACATTCCCTATCCCTCTTTATATTGCCCCCACCCCCTCCTTTCCCATACAAACTGCTTTGGCAATGCTAAAATGTCATTTGGTCCTGCCAATAAACGTCATTTGAATGTAATTTGGATTGATTTGAATCTAATTGACATACAAAGAAAGTGAGAGACAAACAGGGAGATGAAGAGAGAGACAGTGGGAGACAGACAGGGAAACAGAGAGGGAGAGACAGTGAGAGATAGACAGGGAGACAAAGACAGAGAAAGACAGGGAGAGAGATAGTGAGTGAGTGACAGTGGAAGAGAGAGAGAGACAGTGAGACAGTGTCATCAGACCAGGGTCAGCCAATAGCCGTGCTCCTGATCACCAGTCCCAGCATCACAAAACAAGTTTAAGCCAGCAACAGTGTTTCAGTGTCACCAGCTCAGTGTATGCTAGCAGCAGTGTTCCTGATCACTGCCACAGCAGTCCCAATGTCACCAGACCAGTGTATGCCAGCAACAGTGTTCTGATTGCTAGATACACCAGTCCCAGTGTGAGCACACCAGTGCATCCAGCAAAAGCATTCCCGATCCCTGCCACATGAGTCCTAGTGTCAACAGACCAGTGCAGCCAGAAACAGTGTTCCTGATCACTATCCACACTAGTGCCAGTGTCGCAGACCAGTGTAACCAGCATCAGTATTCCTGATCACTAGACACACCACCGCCAATGTTATCAGACCAGTGTATGCCAGCAACAATGTTTCTGATCACTGCCTTACCAGCCCCAGTGTTGTTGGACCAGTGTAAGCATGAAACCGTGTTTATGATCACTAATCACATCAGTCCCACTGTCACCAGAGCAGTGTAAGCCAGCATTAGTGTTTCTGATTGCCTTGATACCAGTACAGTGTCACTAGACCAGTGTAATCCAGTAACACGGTTCCTGATTGCTATCCACACCAGTCCCAGTGAAATCAGTCCAGTGGTAGACAGCAACAGTGTTCCTGATCATCACCATACCAGTCCCAGTGTCACCAGACCAGTGTAAGCAATAGAGTTCCTGATTGCCACCACACCAGTCCCTGTTTCACCAGACCAGTTTAAACCAGCAACAGTGTTTCTGATTGCTGTCACACAAGTCCCTGTTTCACAAGACCAGTGTAAACCAGCAACAGTGTTCCTGATCACTGGCAAAATCAGTCCCAACATTGCCAGGCCAGTGTAGACAGAAACAGGTTTCCTGAATGCTACCATAACAATACAGTGTTGCCCCTGCCTGCACTCTGAACTGACCGTGGCCTGTTTATTGACCATATTTCTGTCTGCTATCTGGACCGAACCTTTGCTTGTTTGCTATGTTGCTTCTGCTGCCTAAGCAGACCCATTTGTATGTCCCACTGACTGCATTCTTGTGAGATACCAGAACCATCCATCCTCTGGAGACAACTCCACTCCTGGAACCACAGGAAAATGTTTGTTCACCCCTTGTTCAGCCTCCTGTATGTTCTGTCAAACATAGCACCAGTACCAGTAGGCTTTCTTGGATCATAGGAATGGGAACTGCTATAGGTGACGTGACACTAAGCTAAATTCTCTGACCACTCTTATAGATGTGAGCATTACAGTACACTGTTTTTATAAGATATTGGTTGATATTTGTAATATACATGGTACAAAATCAGTTCAAACACTATAAAAGTCTCACACATGTGGTACTCGGGAGAAGCAGCACAATGTGTTTGGATGCAATTCTAAGCATACCAATATTGTGTGTGGGAAATATTGTATTATATTGACAACTTTGTGTAAAAAATACATTTTCATTTTCTTTCCACATTGTCTAAAAAGTTTTGGCAAAAAAATTAGATCTCTATGCCTCTTATGAAATACCTTGGGGTGTGTGCTTTCCAAAACTTGATCATTTTGTGGCTGTTCCTTTTGTCTTAGTGCTCCAGGGCCTCTAAAAATGTGACAGGTAATCAGGAAATTAAATGCATAATTTATGCCCCTTGCAAGCTCAAAGATTCTCCTTGGATCTTGGGCCTCTCTATGTGGCTAGGTTATTAAAAAGTCCCACATATGTGGTATCCCCATACTTGGGAGGAGTAGCAGAATGTGTTTTGATTTGTAATTTTAAGTATGCCCATGCTGTGTTAGAAATCTTAATTAAAAAATATATTTTAATTTTCTTTCCACATTTCCAAAAAACTTGTAGCAAAAAATAAAATCTTCAAAAGACTCGGTATGCCACAGTGGTAATTTTTTGGGTATTTCTATTGTTCTGGCACTAGGGCCTCTAAACATGTGATAGGTAGTCAGGAAAATAGATCCATAATCTATTGCCCTTGAGTTTGGGCCTCTTTATGTGTCTAGGCTGCAAAAAAAGCCTCACATACTGTATGTGGTATCCTCATAGTCAGCATAACTGCCAGAGAGTATTTTGGCACTTATTTCTAAGTCCATGTCATGCGTAAGGAATATTGTATCAATTGGCAACTGTGTGTAAAAAAAATAAATTTTCATGTTCTTTCTTCATTTTTCAAAAACCTCTAGCAAAAAAAGTGATCTTCAAAAGGCTCACCATGCCTTTAAATAAAATTGTTGGAGGGTCTTCTTTGCAAATGTGTTAATTTTGTGTGTGTTTCTTCTGTCCTGACACCTCTCTATGGGGTTTATTTACTAAACCTGGTTGACTCAGAATCTTGTCCACTTCTGCATAAAAACCAATCAGCTTCCAGGTTTTATTGCTGAAGCTTAACTGAACATGCTAAGGTTAGAAGCTGATTGGCTACCATGCACAGGTGCCCAAGATTCTGAGTCAACCAGGTTTAGTAAATAAACCCCTATGTGTCTAGGCACTGAAAAACAACTCACAAAAACTCACCATGTTTCTTACTAAATACTATGAACTGTGACTCCAAGAGGGAGTCATTTGGAGGATGTTAGTACTGTCCTGGAATTTTGAGGCCTCAAGAAATGAGATAGACAGTCAAAACATCGGGGTTGATAACTTTCAAATATACAGTATATACTATAGTTTGTAGACTCTTTAACTTTCACACAGACTAAATAATGTTTTGTTTTAACCAAAGATATGTAACAGGGTGCATTTTGGCTTAAATTTATGAAGAAAGATTATTCATTTGCAAAGTTTTATAACAGAAACTAAAAAAAAGTTCAGTCTTTTTTCCTTTTTATAGTAAAAAAAATGTAAAAAAAAAATAGTGATTACATACCACCAAAAGAAAGCTCTACCTGTCTCCAAAAAAATACTAAAAATTATTTAGGTACAGTATTGTATGTCTGAGTAATTGTCAGTCAAAGTATCACAGTGCTGGAAACTGAAAAATGGCTGGACATGAAGGGAGTTTAACATACCGATCTTCAAGTCGTTACAATTTGGGGATTTTTCAAGTTTCATTTTCAACTGTCATTAGAGCAGGAAATCAGGTAAATCCTTACACTGTGGACAGACAGTGGCTATAATAACCAGACTGTTGCTAGATCTTGTTAAATGGACAAATGTACCTGTGTATCTGAACACAGTAAAATATGTTATTACTTTTATCTTTTATAAAATATTTTTCATTACATACATACCAAACATCAAAATTGCACATCTTTCAAGGATTAAGTTTTTTTTTTATATCTAAACACAATTGTGAACTATAATTAATATATGATTTGTCAACGCATTAAGGCTTCAGGTTTTCCTTGTGTGTTTTTATCTGCTTTTATGTGTTTTTTCAAGGAGCTTTTCTGTGTTTTTTTTCAGCAGCCCCTGAACTCTCCCTAATGTTTTCCTATGTGTTCATGTACACTATGTCATTTATAGTGCAGTTGAGTTTACAGTCGTTTTTTTGAATGCACCAAACTTGCTTTCAGGAGTAGATTTTATCAGTGTTTCAAACGCCAAATACTTGTAAACGCGGCTAACCACATTTATAAGCGTTTGCGTTTTTTTGACTGGTCCATATCCAGGGCACAATTCAGTAAGCGGTATCCTACCGCATCCAAGTATGCGGTAGGATACCGCATAGCGTTTAAACAAACCCCATTTGAATCCACTAAAAAAGGCTGCTAAAATACCGCATAATTTTATTAAGTCATACGGAATTTTAGTAGTGAAGAGCATGCATCATGTTTCAGCTGTCAGCGGGGTTCCCACTGACAGCTGAATGTAAAAAAAAGAATTGCTGGCAATTAAAAAATAATTTAAAAAACAGCGTGGGGTCCCCCCTCCCATCCATACCAAGCCCTTGGGTCTGGTATGGATTTAGAGGGGAGGCCCCACACCAAAAGAAAAAAAAAAGACTTGGGATTCCCCCCCAAAAGCCATACCAGACCCTTATCTGAGCATGCAGCCCGGCAGGTCAGGAAAGGGGGGGGCGAGCAAGCGCCCCCCCCCGAACCATACCGTGCCACATGCCCTCAACATGGGGGGGTGCTTTGGTGTAGGGGGAGCTCCCCCCCTAAAAGGACCTTGTCCCCATGATGATGGGGACAAGGGCCACTTCCCCACAACCCTGGCCGGTGGTTGTGGGGGTCGGTGGGCAGAGGGCGTATCAGAATCTGGAAGCCCCTTTTAGCAAGGGGGCCCACAGATACCAGCCCCCCACCCACGTGAATGAGTATGGAGTACATAGTACTGCTACCCATTCACAAAAAAAAAGCTGTACTGTCAAAAAAAACAGGAACAGGGGCGGACTGACAACTCATGGAGCCCCCGGGCAATAGGGGATTATGGGGCCCCTGTGTCCTTGCCCACACTCAAAAAAGCCTATGAAAAAGTTACCAGGGGCATCTCATGGGGCCCCCTACTGACCCCGGGCCCTCGGGCAGTGCCCGAGTTTCCAAATGGTCAGTCCGCCCCTGGACAGGAATCATTCTTTGACAAGTCCTTTAATAAAAGAATGTCCCCCCGAAGTAGATTCAACGTCAATCACATTGTCCGCTGCTGCTCCGAAGAAAAAAACCCAAAAAACCGCTCCGCTACCGACGCTGGCCCCCGGCCATCTGCTCAGAAGCTGGTTTGACAGTTCTTTAATATGTAAGTGGCGGGGCCATTATGTATGTGACCCCGCCCCGTGTGACGTCAGTGACCAGCATGCCTCGGTCGATGATGTCACACGGGGACGGGGTCAAATGGGTGATGTCACCGGGTGGCCCCGCCCCTTACATATTTAAGAACTGTCAAACCATCTTCTGAGCAGACAGCCAGGGGCCAGCGTCGGTAGCGGAGCCTTTTTTAAAAAAAAAATATTTCTTCAGAGCGGCGGCGGTGGCAGCGGACATTGTGATTGACATTGGATTTACTTCAGGGGACATTCTTTTATTAAAGGACTTGTCAAAGAATGACTCCTGTCTTTTTTCCACACTACAGCTTTTTTTTTGTGAATGAGTAGCGGTATCATTTACCCTATACTCATTCAGGTGGGGGGGGGGCCCGCCTGCAGACCCCCACAACCATAGCCCAGGGTTGTGGGGAAGAGGCCCTTGTCCCCTTCAACATGGGGACAAGGTACTTTTAAAGGGGGAGCTCCTCCTACACCAAAGCACCCCCCCATGTTGAGGGCATGTGGCCTGGTATGGATTTGGGGGATAACCCACTCCATTTGTTTTTTAATTTTGCCGTGGGGCTTCCCCTCAAAATCCATACCAGACTCAAAGGGTATATATTTTATTATATTTGTGTTAGAATTTGAATTGATGCAGGGATAAAACATTTAGTTAATGTTGTGTTTATAGGGCTTTGAATAACTGATTTTTTATATATTCTGTTTGTTCTGTTTGTTTTTGGGTGTGGTTTGTCATTAGCTAGTTGATTAACAGTTTTAGATTATAGGAGGAAACGGTCTGAAAATCAGTGACAGTGGGGGTTACTCACTAAAACTGAAGAATACAAAATCTGGTGCAGCTCTGCATAGAAACAAATCAGCTTCGTTTTTTTTTGACAAAACTTAACTGAACAAGCTGAAGTTAGAAGCCGATTGGTTACTATGCACAGCTGCACCAGATTTAGTGCAACAGTTTTAGTAAATCTACCCCAGTATGTTTCCGAAATAAGCTAAAGTGGTACTAATGCTCAAACATTTTTTACTCTAATGCATTCTCTGCATTAAGGTAAAAAAAAAAACGCTGCACTACCTGTCCTACCCCCCTGTACCTAAGCACTTACCTTGCTGAATGTCACTGCTCCAGCACTATCGTCATTTGCAGCTCTGTCTTCAACTCCAACACTGCTTCCTTCACTTTCTGCTCTACAGGAGAACCTGAAGTCAGCAGAGCCACAATGGGGGTGCCTCCTTAGCATCTGGTTTGTTACAGGAAGCACCTGAACCAGGGAGGTGCTGACAATGCCAGAGGTGACTGGCAGAAGAGGAGGAAAGCAACCTTTCTATGCAATATCGTTGCACAAAGCAGGTAAGTATAGCTAAGGTATACTAAGCAGGTAAGTATCACTTTAACAACTCCATACCCTAGGCTGTGCAGGTTAATAGTTGTGTGTATCACTATACTGGCAGAGAAGCTACGAATGATGTTAATTTTTAATTTCATCAGCTTTGTTTAACCACTTCCAGTCCAGGCCAATTTTCAGCTTTCAGCGCTCTCACACTATGAATGACAATTACTCAGGCATACAGCACTGTATCCAAATGACATTTTTATTATTTTTTTCACAAAAATCGAGCTTTCATTTGGTGGTATTTAATCACCACTGGGTTTTTCATTTTTTGTTAGATAAATGAAAAAATAACGAAAATTTTGAAAATAACCCTATGTTTTTCTTAGTTTTTGTTATTACATTTTGCAAATAAATATACGTTTTTCATACATTTAGGCCAAAATCCATTGTGTTACCTTTTTTTTGGTAGAAATAACCCAAATCAGTGTATATTATTTAGTCTGTGTGAACGTTATAGAGTCCACAAAGCATGGTATATACACTGCTAAAAAAATTAAAGGAACAGTTTTTAATCAGAGTATAGCATCAAGTCAATTAAACTCCTGGGATATTGATCTGGTCAGTTAAGTAGCAGAGGGGGCTGTTAATCAGTTTCAGGTGCTTTGGTGTTAATGAAATTAAGAACAGGTGCACTAAATGGGCAACAATGAGACAACCCCCAAAACAGGAATGGTTTTACAGGTGGAGGCCACTGACATTTTTCTCCCTGCTCATCTTTTCTGTAGTAGTAGTGTCACTACTGGTACCATGATGCGATACCTGGACCCTACAGAAGTTGCACAGACAGTCCAAATCCTCCAGGATGGCACATCAATACATGCCAAGCACAGTCTCAAGAACATGGAGGAGATTCTAGGAGAGCTAGACAGGGCTGTAGAAGTTCTTTAACTCATCAGCAGGACAGGTATCTGCTCCTTTGTGCAAGGAGGAACAGGATGAGCACTGCCAGAGCCCTACAAAATAACCTCCAGCAGGCCATTGGTGTGAATGTCTCTGACCAAACAATCAGAAACAAACTTCATATGGGTGGCTTCTAGTGGGTCCTGTGCTCACTGTCCAGCAACATAGAACTCGATTGACATTTGCCATTGAACACCAGAATTGGCAGGTCCGCCACTGACACCCTGTGCTTTTCACAGATGAGAGCAGGTTCACCCTGAGCATATGTGATAGACGTGAAAGGGTCTGGAGAAGCCGTGGAGAAAGTTATGCTGCCTGTAACATCGTTCAGCATGACCATTTTGATAGGTCAGTGATGGTTTTGGGAGGCATATCTATGGACAGACGCACAGACCTCTACAGGCTAGACAATGGCACCCTGACTGCCATTAGGTATCGGAAAGAAATTCCTTGACCCATTGTCAGACCCTACGCTAGTGCAGTGGGTCCTGGGTTCCTCCTGGTACGTGACAATGCCCGACCTCATGTGGTGAGAGAGTATGCAGGCAGTTCCTGGAGGATGAAGGAATTGATACCATTGAATGGCCTCCACACTCGTGTGACCTAAATCCAATAGAACACCTCTAGGATATCATGTTTTGGTCCATCCGACGCCACCAGGTTGCAACTCAGACTGTCCAGAAGCTCAGTGATGCCCTGGTCCAGATCTGTGAGGAAATACCCAAGGACATTATCCATCATCTCATTGGGAGCATGCCCCCATGTTGTCAGGCATGCATACAAGCAAATGGGGGCCATACAAACTATGTGCAGATGGGTCAGTACCTGTGCCATGCATAGACGTGGTGAGCAAACAGGCAAAGCAGTGGTCCAGGCAGAAGGCAGGAACATTGTCCATAAAAAGGCTACAGTCAGTACAGACAGCAGGCAGAGACTTGGTCAAAGGATTTGTCCAGGCAGAAACATTAAGCTCGGGGCCTTGGTTAGGTAAGACTGGACAAAGTGGTAGAGACTTCTTCCCACCCAAATCTTTTCGAAGCCTCTGGTCTCCAGACCCTGATCCGGGAATTACAAAACCCAAAGAAAACTAGAAATTTTTCTCCACTCGGACACACTACTCTGGATCTCCTCACATAGGTGAGACCCCTGTGTTGTCTTGAATCCCACTACTAAAGTGGGAGGGTAAAAGATCAGTCCAGGAGGCAGGCAAAAAACATGGTCAATTAACAGGCCGAGGTCAGTTAAGGCAGCAGGCAGAGGCATGGTTGAATAACAGGCAGAGATCAGGTCAGATAGAAAGCAGGCAAATGAATCCAAGCAAAAGGCAGAAATGTGGAAGGGAAATGGCAGATAAGGACAAAGAGAAATATCCTCACCATACTTCACTAATAATGTAGTGAGGTATTGGAGATATGGAAGCACTCTCCTATACAGAGACCAGGCTTTGAGGGACACTGGGGACAACAGTATCGGATGTCATGTCAAATTCTGATTTTGGAGCATACATGACATTTTTTTTTGAGGATGGCAGTCTGTTTGGGTAGAGGGGAGGATATCAGGGAAATGTCTTTTATACAGTCGACTCAGTGCATCACAGCAAATTTGTTCAGGTACGTGGTTTTCTTGATAGATGAGGGATGTGATAATCTCTTCCTGATAGGAACAGGTCTTTGTGTGTACTTTTGGTAAATGATGTAGGAATTGTACAGGGCCAAATGGAAAAGGTAAAAGGATTCTTTTTTATACCAGTGTATTGATCTTCTGGTGCGTAAGTAGGGCTGTAACATTTGGTCATTTAAATCCACTCCCCCTATGAACAGGTTGTATTCGTGTATGCATTGAGGTTTTCGGATGGGACCGCGTCTTCCTTGAATTTCCAATGTGCTGCTGCTATGGATAGAGGAAAGAACATACACGTCTCGTTTATCTCGCCACTGAAGGGCCAAGATCTCTTAATTTCTCAAGGTAGCTGACTCCCCCCCGTTTAGCCTGGTGGCAACCAATTGTTGTGGGTAGCCCTTCTGATTGGGTCGAACTGTGCCACAGGCTACAGTGTTCTTGAGATAAAGGTGGTGTAAAAGGGTCATGCTTGTATAGAAACTGTCCATGTAAAGGTGGTACCCCTGATTAAAGAGGAGGTATACCAGGTCTCAGACAACTTTTCCAATGCTCTCCATATAGACTGGGCTTTCAGGGGGCTCTAGCTGACTGCCCTTTCCTTCGTAGATCTGTCCTTTCCTTCGTATATCTTCGTAGTATCTGGCCCCTTTGCTTGGAATGTATTGTTTTATGACCAGCCTCCCAGTGAAGTGGATTAGGGATGCATCGACACAGATGTTTTTGTCCAGACAATATATTTCAGAAAATTTTTGACTGAAATAATTTATCAGTGTTCGAATTTTATAAAGTTTTTCATACTTGAAGTGATCTCTGGGGGGGGGGCAGAGGGAATTATCGTTCAAATGTAGAAAGTGCATAATTATTTTATAGTGGGTCCTGGACATAGTGGCGGAATAGAGTGGCATGTGCTGAATGGGATTTGTTGACCAATAAGCCTGCAGTTTATTTTTTTTGTTAGTCCCATATTAAATGTGAGGCCAAGAAACACTTTAAACTCTTCAACTGTGAGGCATTTCCACTCAAATAGATGGACATAAGAGGAGTTGAGATTTTGGGTGATAAGTTGGTGGGCAAAAAGGTGCTCCTGTATCTGAAGGTAGCCACACAAGGTTTAAAAGTGCATCTGGGACAGCAGTATGGGCCTTAATCCTTGGTGGCTGATTCGACACCCAATTACTAGTACTTGCACTTACGCTGCTGGTACTAGTCATGTCAGAGGAAGGTATTGAGCTGCTGGTGGTTGCTTGTTGCACCTTGGAGAGTCTCATTCTTTTTGTTGGAGCATGTTCTTCTTCTGAATCAGAGACTGAACTGCTGCTGTCTACTGGTTCATATACAGAATCTGAGTCTGACAGTGAGAGTTCGCCGCTACTCTCATCTGCCATACTCAGAATTTGAAACACCTCCTCGCTTGTGTAGAATGTTTTTTGACATATTTTTGACACTGGTAAATCAGTGATCAAGACCCACTGGTTTGGCAGTGATCAGGATGATGGTATGGCAGTAATCAGGACACTGGTGCTGGTGTGCAGCAGTCTGATGTCACTGCAATGAGGGACAGATGGCTGGCTGCGGTTGGTTCACAATAGACACTGTTGGTCAAGGATCAGAGATACCATGAGTTGGCTAGCACTGTTTTGTGAGTGTGGGTAATTTGTGTGAAAAGGCTGAAAATTACTCACAGTTAGCTGTAATGGCTCTCTCTCCTTACAGATCATAGCGGTGATCAGCACCCACTGGTATGGTGGTGATCAGGATGATGGTGCTGGTGTACAGTGGTCTGACATCACTGCAGTGAGGGACAGATGGCTTATGCGGTTGGTTCACACAAGACACTGATGGGCAGAGATCAGGGACACCATGAGCTGGCTGGCAATGTTTTGTGTGGGTAAACTGTGTGCAGAAGCTGAAAATGACAGTTCACTGTAATGGCTCTCTCTCCTCAGAGACAATGGTGATCAGTACCCACTGGGATGGCGGTGATCAGGATGATGGTGTGGTAGTAATCAGGACACTGGTGCTGGTGTACAGCAGTCTGACATCACTGCAATAAGGAACAGATGGCTGGCTGCGGTTGGTTCACACTAGACACTGTTGGTCAAAGATCAGAGATACCGTGAGCTTGCTGGCAATGTTTTGTGAGTGTGTTTAAACTGTGTGCAAAGGCTGAAAATTACTCACACACTGGTGTGGTAATGATGACAACGTGGTGTGGCGGTGATCAGGACCCACTGGCATTGTGATTAGGATACACTGGTATAGCAGTAATCACTGGTATAGCAGTAAAAAGTGGCGGTGATCAGGACCCGCTGGTATGACGGTAATCAGGACCCGTTGGTGTAGCAGTGATCAGAACCCACTGGTATGGCAATGATAAGGACCCACTGGTGTGATGATCAGGACCAGCTGGTTTGGCGGTGAGCAGGATCCGCTGACGTGGCAGTGATTAGAACCTGCTGGTATGGCGATGATCAGGACCTGCTGGTGTGGTGATCAGGACCCACTAGTTTTGCGGTGATCAGGATCCGCTGGTGTGGTGATCAGGACCTGCTGGTATGGCTGTGATCAGGACCCACTAGTGTGGTGGTGATCAGGACCCACTGGTATGGCTGTGATCAGGACCCACTAGTGTGGTGGTGATCAGGACCCACTGGTATGGCTGTGATCAGGACCCACTAGTGTGGTGGTGATCAGGACCCGCTGGTATGGATGTAATTGGGGCCTGCTGGTTTGGTGATGATCAAGACCTAGTGATATGGTGATCAGGACCTGGTGGTGTGGTGGTGATCAAGACCTGCTGGTGTGGTGGCGATCAAGACCCGCTGGTATGGCGATCAGGACCTGCTGGTGTGGTGGTCATCCAGACCCGCTGGTGTGGCTGTGATCAAGACCCGGTGGTATGGTGATCAGGACCTGCTGGTGTGGCAGTGATCAGACACTGTATGGCAATTGGGGACACAGTATGGGGATGAGGGACACTGTATGGTGATCAGTGACACTGTATGGGACACTGTATGGTGATCAGGAACACTGAGGTGGAAGGCAGTGTGCTTACAAGCTCTGGCAATGCTAACAGCTCCTTCTCCTCTCACAGACAGAACTCCGTGTGAGGAGAAGGATCCGGAAGCCGCACCACACGGCTTCTGTTTACATTTAGACTGTGTTCTTATTGGACACAGTTGGTCATATGGCATAGGACTGATTTCATTGGTCCTGTACCATGTCACGTGATCCATGCCATGACACAGCGATCACCAGGGTTGCGGGTGCATGCTCCAGGAGCTGCGCACGAGCCTCAGATGCGGGTGGACGTTTCTAAACGGCCACCCGCATCGACATGTCTCCTGTGCAGCCATTTATGTACATGGGCTGGACGGGATGAGGTTAATAGGTTTTGAGTTTTACCATGCAGTTTTGATTAGGTATAGTGTATAAATCCAAAGCAACATTGGTTTACATTAGTGTGAACATCTCCCATTAAAGGGACCTTTTCTGATGGAGTATTTGTAGTTTTGTAATGGTGTCAGCTAATATTTTTCAGAAATTCCTTTTCATCATAAATAGGATATAAAACAGATAATAATAATAACCATCATCATTATGAGAAGTAATTTGCAGTGAAAGATTGTTCTGTATAAAATCTTCAATCAAGAATCATTGCTAAAGACATAAAAGCATTTTAGGTAATTGTATCTAATCTAGAAAAGTCAGCATCTTTTGTAGTTCTGCTACATGGAAGAAAAACATCTTCTAGCTCTTAACAAAGCTGTGTCTTCTCATATCTGAGACAACAGAAAACCTTTTAATTCTGGGTGTGCATATACCTTAATACTTTATAGTACAGGTACATTATTGAAGTCTATTTATAAAGGGAAGAATATTCACATTCTTTGGTTATTCACCTACTTCAGCTGTTGGCTCATCACCTATGCGCAATCGGTAAATTTCTGTGGCCTCTCAAGTTTGATGCTATTCAGCCATGTAATTTCACCTACTCTCAGGATTTCCCAAATCATCAAATTTACTGCAGATATCTTGCAGACCTTGGGGGGTACTGACCCCCTATTCTCCAGCACATTCCAAATTCAATAATAAAGTATATTTAGAGCTAAAACTAATTTTACAAAGTGGGGAAAAATTAAAACCCCTGTCAATTTCTTTTCACTATCTGTGCCCTACTGCTGAGGTTTCACTTTCTATAATGCAGACAGAACAGGATATCTCTACAAAATGAGGGCACTACTCCCTTGGAGAGTGGAAACCAAAAAGGGTGTACAGATTGGAAGAATTCCCCTCTATTCCTGTTCTTCTGCCAAATCAAAAAATTAGGAATTTCCCTCACTTTCAGCCTTAGTAACAGTTGCCAATAGGACAAATAGTACAGATTAATCTCCCTAATTGTATACAGAAAGTAATAAAACCATGAGAGGTTCTAACCTTTCCCCAGTGTATTTAAAACTAAAAGGACACGTTTTTTTGTCTTTAGATACACATTAATAAAAAGGTTCCTATATCTTTTGTAAAAAAGTAAAGTCCCTTAGTCTCTTAGGGTTTTTAGTTAGGCATCTTCTGAATTATTAAATGATTTAAAATAAAACTTCCACTCAAGCTTGGAAGGGTTAGATCCTTTGTGTTCTTTTCTTTCCTTTGGTGTGTATGAACGTTGTGGACATATTTCAGATGTATCCTGGTAAGTTGAAGGTTGGTAGGCTGATCTCAGTGACCCATTTTTGAAAGTTGAAAGTATGTAAACCCAAACAATAAAGATATTTTATGTTCCCCATTTTTGTATCTTAAATAAGCTGTTGAAAGTATTTGAAAACACTTATTGATCCTACCAGAAATTATCCTAGCTCCTAACTTCCTGTGCACTCCGCCTCTCTTGTACTGAAATCCCAAACAATGTTATCAGCCCTGCCAAGTTCTCCTCTGTGAATTACAGAACACATCCAACCTATGTTATGAAGATAAGGTGAGGGAGGGGTGTTCTATAGTCCAAATCATGAGCAAAAAGTCTAGGCTGCTACATAGGTACAATGCAGTGAGTGAGCTTTGCCGCTCTAGAAAAGAAGTGTGTTACTGGCAGAATCTCTAGGGAAAAACAAAGAAAAAAAGCCTGAAAAATAAAACTAAGGCAGCAACCACGTCTAATGACCAGTAAGCTGAATAATATTACATTTTAGATATACTTAAAAATGTCTGCCAATTGAGCAAGCAATAGAGGAAACAGTGTTTGCTATGTAGCATCACCACTTTTCTACTGAGCTGTGAAACAAACAAAACAGAGGCTAGTTGCCCTGATCTATTCAGTTATTTGAGTGATAGAAAGCTGCCTGAAAGTGGTTGAAATTTCCTGAAAATTGCCATGTGTATTGCATTAGAACATAAAATATTACTGTATAAAATCTGACTTTATGCCATAGGCCCTTTGGCTTTTACTGTAGTCAAGCTTTTACCTATATGCATATGCACCTCACACAATTCTAAGTTAATTAATACAATATATGGACAAGGACATAACTCTTTAGACTAATGACTTACTATTATTTTTGTCAGCAAGCAATTAGCCATCAATTCAATAACTACATGCTGCATGCTTTGTAATAAAATTATGCTTTTATTATCACTGTGATAAAGATGGATAAAGTAATCTTGTGAATCTTTAGCTTTAATTAAAAGTTTATGGCTCAATGAAAAATTGATTTTGAAGCTTTGGAGGGCAAGCACTTTAAATTTTGGTATCGGGATGTCAATAATAACTAATAGGATCTCAAATGCCAAAAACCACTGAGAGGAAAATAATTAATCTTAATTCATGACTGCAGGACACAACGAGTCGATTGGCAGATAAGGGGAATAATTAATTTTTCTAGATGGGAAAAGTTACTTTTAAATTAATATAAAATACCTGTTTCCTATGATAAATTTCTCCCTTTGAGAAGCTGTAATTAACAGCATTTTATGTTATTGCAAAAGATTGCTTAAGGCTAACTGATGCAGAAGGCTAATCATTTGTTAGTACTGTAGATGCTTTACTTCCTACTGGTTAAGTTTTTTGTCTATTCTGTGCTTGTTCCACATTGATTGACCAATGGACCTAGCTACTGCATTAGCTCTCAAGCCTATGGGGCAGGATAGGACCCAGGATGTAGCATTTTACCTTTTACATATAATACTGAATTGTCACCAGGTGTGATTAAAATCCTTCCAACATATTTAAATAAAGTGAAAATATAGAGAAAGATGATTGGTGCAATGTCATGACTTTATCCCATTACTTTCTTTATTTGGGTTAAATTACGATGAATAGAAAAAATATACAATTCTGGATACCTTGCTCAAAAGAGATGTATGGACAAAAAAAACATTATACTCACCTAGGTGGATTCAGCTGTTGGCTGAAAATGGATCACAGGAGAGCAGAACTAACCGTACTCCTGTGATCCATAGGAGTATAGCCAAAATAGCTTTGGCTGTACTTCGTCTTTAAAAACTATTATAGACGAATTTAAAATGTATGTTCAGATGTCCAGCCTGAACCTTTTAGTTTTAGAGTGGGGATGGACTAGGCTGCATGCTCAGACAAGGATCTGATACCCATTTAAATCCACACAAGAAAGTAAAATTTGGGATTTTTTTCTGCCCACCAACAATTTCCAGACACCCTAGCACAATAGGAGACCTTTAAAGAATATCTTAGAGGAGTGTTTATTTCTGAAATTAAAGCAGTTAAAAATGCCTCTAAGGAGCATGAAATCCAAGTTACACAGCAAGTGCAAAGTTTTGAATGGGCCTATCCTGATGACCCAGCAGAGTCTACTAAGAAAGTGTGGCTGTCAGGGATCCCGTCGCAGCGCTGCCTATCACCCCCAGACTAATGGCCAAACAGAAAGAACCAATCAAACCTTGGAGCAATATATACAATGTTTTACATCCTTCTCTCAAGACGACTTGTTATCGCTCTGGAATTTGCCTATAATAACTCAAGACACTCGGCCACAAGACAATCTCCCTTCTATGCGAACTATGGATATCACCCTGCGTCTATTACTAATTCAATATCTGAATCAGCGATCCCAGCAGTCCAGGATATCTCTGAATTCTCACAACGAAATAACAAAATACTGCAGGAAACAATATCAAAGGCTCAACTGGATAAAAAATGTTCTTTGACAGGAAAAGGAAAGGAGAACTGGTCTTGGAACCGGGACAAGAAGTATGGCTGTCAACAGCCAATCTAAGATTAACTTGTCCTTCAAAGAAGTTAGGCCCAAAATTCATGGGTCCTTTTCCTGTAAAGAGGAAAATCAATGACGTAGCGTATGAGCTCGTATTACCAGATTCCCTGAAGATTCATACTGTATTTCATGTGTCACTACTCAAGACCGCACCCTCTAACCCATTCCTGGGTCGGGAAGTGGGGCCACCTGAAATGGTAATCGTTGACGGCGAAGAAGAATATGAGATTGAGGAGGAACCAACTCCAATATCTAATTAAATGGAAAGGATATGGTCCTGAAGATAATTATTGGGAGCCGGAGTCTACATCCATGACAAAGAGTTAATCGAGGCATTTAAACGCAGGCATCCAGAGAAGTTGGCCCAGTTGAGGATCCCCTCGAGTCATGGCGGTGCGAGTGCGCAGGCGCGGGAGCGTGGAAGACTCGTGCATGCCCAGTAGCGCACATGTCACGTCTTGCGGGCTATTTAAACCTGCTTCATATGCAAATCACTGCCTTCTGGTCTAATTACGTTCCTGCATACATTTCCTGATTCTGATCCTGATACCTGTATTCTGTATTCCTGCCTAAGAAAGAATTCTGCCTGCACCGACCCCAGCTATCCCTGACCATTCTTCTGCCTGCTCCTCTTGTACTTATCTGCCCGTCTGACTCTGTTGTATTACTCTGTGTCACGGCTGTGGCGGGTAGCTCTCTAGACCCACAGCTTAGGATTTCCCAGGGCGCGGGGTCTAAGCCCCAGTCTGCTTGTTCACCAGAGCCCCTGATGGTGTGGATGGACTTGGAGCAAACTGGGACAAGGTCGCGGCCCTGGTACACCCAGCTGAGGTAGAGGAGATCGCTAGCGAAAGCAGAATCCAGGGTGACTATTACGTACCTGATTAGGGAGCCTGAAATGGAGAGAAGGCATCCTCTTACGACTCCCGCTCGAAGTCCCTGAAGGTGGGATCAAGGCTGCAGAGCCAGGAGTGGCGGGAGTGCCGTGCGGATCTTGCAGCTGTCAGTAGGTAGCTGGGAACTCAGGAGATCCGGACACAAGCCAGGTGCGGGTGCAGGAATGTAGGTGCAGCAGCAGGCAGGTGTGGCGGTAGTCTGGATGTGGAAACGTGAGTGCAGCGGTAGGTAGGCAAGACGCAGGTCAGGTGTGGTTGCAGACAGAATCATACAGCAGAGTCAGGCAGGCCGGGTCAGTAACAAGCGGGCAGATAAGTACAAGAGGAGCAGGCAGGAGAATGGTCAGGAATAGCCGGGGCCGGTGCAGGCGGAGTTCTTTCTTAGGCGAGTATAGAGAGGAACAGGTATCAGAATCAGGAATTTGAGCATAGGAAAGTATCTAGACCAGAAGGCAGTGATTCTTCATTGAAGCAGGTTTAAATAGCCGGCCGTGACGCAGGCGCTTACTGCGCATGCGCGAGCTTTCCACGCTACTGCGCATGCGCGGCCACATGCTCCCACGCCTGCACACTCGCTCCGCCGCTACTTGAGGGGATCCGTTGCCGTCGCACCGCTGCACAGCGACAGGATCCCTGACAGTGCCCCCTCCCTAAGGGCAGCCTCTGGATGCGCAACTGCCCCATCTTTTCTGGATGCCTGCGTTTAAATGCTTTGATCAATTCTTTGACATGGATGTTAGCTTCTGACTCCCAAGAATTATCCTCAGGGCCATACCCTTTCCATTTAATCAAGTATTGAAGTTGATTCCTCCTCTTCCTGCAGTTAATAATGGTCTCAACTTCGTATTCCTCTTCGCCGTCGATGGTTACCGGTTCAGGTGGCCCCGATTCCCGACCTGGGAAGGGGTTAGATGGTGCAGTCTTGAGTAGCGATACATGAAATACGAGATGAATCTTCTGGGAATCTGGTAATAAGAGTTCATATGCTACATCGTTGATTCTCCTTTTTACGGGAAAAGGCCCCACAAATTTTGGGCCTAGCTTCTTCGAGGGACAAGTTAATCTTAGGTTGGTTGTTGACAGCCATACCTCTTGTCCCAGTTCCAGGATCAGTTCTTCTTTCCTCTTTCTATCAAAAAACATCTTGGTGTCCAGCTGAGCCTTTAAGATTGTTTCCTGTAGAATCTTATTATTTCGCTGTAGGAATTCAGAGATATCCTGGACTGCTGGGATTGCTGATTCTGGTATTGAATTGGAAATAGATGCAGGGTGATATCCATAGTTCGCAAAGAAGGGAGATTGTCTTGTGGCCGAGTGTCTTGAGTTATTGTAAGGAATTCTGCCAAGGGTAAAAGAGATACCCAGTCATCCTGAGAGAAGGATGTAAAACATTGAATATATTGCTCCAAGGTTTGATTGGTTCTCTCCGTCTGGCCGTTCGTCTGGGGGTGATAGGCGGAAGAGAGCAAGAGTCCCACTCTCATATTTTCACAAAGGGCTCTCCAGATCTTTGGGGTGAACTGTACCCCTCGATCTGAAACAATGTTTCCTGGAACACCATGGAGCCTCACCACTTCTTTAATGAAGACTTGGGCTGTTTCCGCTGTGGATGGTATTCCTTTCAGGGCAATGAAGTGGGCCATCTTGGAGAATCGGTCTACAATAACACAGATGGCGGAGTATCCTTCAGATGGGGGTAGTTCCACAATGAAATCCATCGATATCATCTTCCAGGGATGGTCAGGAACTGGTAGAGGCCTCAATAATCCCCAGGCCTGGCTATGACTGCCCTTATTCCGGATGCATGTGGGACAGGAGCTCACGTAGACCTTACAATCCTTCTCCCATTCAGGCCACCAAAACAGACGTTGTACTAAGTCCAAGGTCTTGTGGACCCCGAAGTGCCCTGCCAGTGGATGGTCATGACAGAGCTTCATAATTGTCAGTCGGGTGACTTCGGGTGCAAAAATTCGGTCTCCCGACCACAGTAATCCTTCTCTGGAGGACAGGGTTACTCCTGGAGGAGAAGGAGCCCCAGAAGATGCCTGCTGAATTTGTGAAAGAAGATCAGGTTGTAAGAGGCAGAAATTACCTGCAGAGAGTACCGTATCCGGGCTAGGAGTATCTTTTGGCTCATCAAACAATCTGCACAGGGCATCTGGTTTGACATTTTTGGAGCCTGGCCTGTAGGTGATGTGGAAGCTGAATCGAGAGAAGAAAAGCGCCCACCTGGCCTGTCGAGGTTTTAGACGTCTTGCCGTCTTTAGGTACTCCAGATTCTTATGATCCGTGTAGATTAGGATGTGCTGTGCTGCGCCTTTTAACAGATATCTCCATTCTTCCAAGGCGGATTTGATGGCCAGTAATTCCCGATCCCCTACATCATAATTCCTTTCTGCCTAATTTCCTGGAAAAGAAAGCAACAAGGTGAAGCAGAAGTTTTAAGCCCTGTCGCTGTGAGAGGACTGCCCCATATAGCACTTTCTGAAGCATCTACTTCTACCACAAAGGGTAGTACTGGGTCCTGTTGGCTCAGTATGGGTGCTGAAGTAAAGAGCTTTTTTAAAGTTTCAAAGGCATCTTAAGCTTCCGGTGGCCAATGAAATCGGACTCCCTGCTTGGTCAATTGCGTGATCGGCGTAATGATGGCCGAGAATCCTCTGATAAACCTTCTATAAAAATTGTCAAAGCCTATGAAGCGCTCAACTCCCTTCTTATCGGCTGGTGCAGGCCATTCTAGTATAGCGGAAACTTTCTGAGGATCCATCTTGAAGCCTTCCGTGGATATAATTAATCCCAGAAACTGAATGCTTTGGTGTTCAAACTCGCATTTTTCTGGCTTCACATACAATCCATGTAGATGGAGGCGACTGAAGACCTTTTGCACGTGACCCCGGTGAAGCTCGATGGAAGCAGAAAAGATCAGAATGTCATTGAGATATATACGATCACGAAGATGTCCAGGAAATCCATGAAGATATCGTTCACCAGATGCTGGAAGGTTGCTGGAGCATTGCACAGCCCGAAGGGCATGACTAAATATTCATAATGCCCAAATCTGGAACGGAAGGCTGTTTTCCACTCGTCCCCTTCCCTGATTCTTACGAGGTTGTAAGCCCCTCTCAAGTCCAGTTTAGTGAAAATGGTTGCTGCTCTGAGCCTCCGGACAAGTGCCGGGATTAGTGGCAGAGGATACCTATTCTTCACTGTAATATTGTTTAATTCCCTGTAGTCCACATATGGACAGAGGGAATGATCTTTCTTTTCGACGAAAAAAATTGCTGCCCCAGCTGGAGAAGTAGAGGGCCGGATGAACCCCTTCTTGAGATTATCATCAATGTAATTCTTTAGTGCCTCCAACTCACGCTCAGATAGCGGAAAAATCCGCCCGAAGGGGATCTCAGCTCCAGGTAGGTGCTCTATCGGGCAATCGTAAGGCCTGTGAGGTGGAAGCCTGTCTGCACCATGTTTGCTGAAGATGTCTAGGAAGTCGTGGTATGCTGCTGGAACTAGCTGGCCTACTTCAGTATCGTTTTCCACGCACAGCAGAGGCCCGGATGGGGCAGGAACTTGGGGAAAGCAGTGCTCAAGGCAGTAGGCTGATTCAAAGTCCACTTTACCGGATACCCAATTAATGCCAGGGTTATGGGCCTGTAACCATGGAATTCCCAGGATAACAGGGAATAGTGGTGACGAAATGCCATCTAGGCGTAATAGTTCCTTGTGCCCAGATGGAGCTATTATCACGGGAAGCAGAATTGTTTCTTGTGTGACTGCCCCAGATTTAACATTGGACCCGTCGACCAGGAATACTGCCAGTCTCTGTGGCTTACTCCTTAAAGGTATCTGATGTTGCTGAACAAAAGTTATATCAATGAAACAACTGCAGGCTCTGGAGTCAATAATTGTGGTTACTGGTAGCGTTCTTCCTGAAAGCTGAAATGAAATGGAAACAGTAAGCTGAGCAGAGTTGACAACAGGCATCTTGGCAGGCAGGGTGGACAGAGACTTACTTAATTTTGCAGGGCAGTTTCGCACGTAGTGCCCGGGTTCCCCACAGTAGAAACTTAAGTTGCCCTGTCGGCGGCGTTGCCGTTCTTCCAGAGTGAGGGTGTTACGGAGTAACCCAATTTGCATAGGCTCGGACCCGTCAGAACTAGGTGTGGCTGAGCTGGTGGATGTCATGCTTGTTGGAGGAGATGGAACCCTAGGCAGCATCCATGTGGGGCGAACTTGACCTGCGGCCCTCTCCAGCCTTTGTTCCCGGAGTCGGCGGTCGATCTGAATGGTCAACTTAATAAGCTCCTCCAAGATGTTTGGTACCCCAACTCGAGCTAACTCGTCCTTCAGGGGTTCGGCCAGGCCCAAGCGAAATTGGTAGCGTAGGGCGGCATCATTCCAACTAGTATCAGCGCTCCAGTGCCTGAACTCAGTTACATAGTCCTCCGCCGCCCTGCGACCTTGCTGGAGGGAGTGTAAGGCAGCTTCCGCAGATGCAGCTCGCTGAGGGTCATCATAAAGTTGTGCCATCGCTTTGAAGAACCTTTCTAAGGAAGACAGCTTGGCATCCGCCTTCTCCATTAAATGATGGGCCCATGCCTGTGGTTCACTCTGGAGAAGGGAGATCACAAATCCCACTTTGGTTGCTTTGAGAGAGAAGGTGGGAGGTTGCAATGCAAAATACAACTTGCATGCGTTTTTGAAGGCTCTGAATTTGCAACAATCGTCAGAAAATCTCTCGGGTGTGGGTACCCGAGGCTGGGGATCTCCTGGGTCCCTAGCTACCTGCTGACAGCCGCAAGATCTACACGGCACTCCTGCCTCTCCTGGCTCTGCGCCCCTGTTCCCACCTTTAGGGGTTCCGAGCGGGAGTAGCAAGAGGACGCCCTCTCTCCACTTCAGGCTCTGCAACCAGGTACGTGACAGTACCAGAAGGCCATGCCGGAGCCTGAGAGAGGGGCCTCTCCTCTGGAAGAGATTTGCCAACATTTTGCGGCACTGACCCAAGCCGTCAAGGGCTTGCAAGAGGGTTATAACCGGCTGGAGGATCGTTTTCAGGCCCTATCTCCACCAGCCTCTGCTGCTAGCACCTCAGCTCCACCCCCTCCAACTGCCGCTCCAGGTGCCGTGGCAAGTCCCACTGTGATGATGTTGCCTCCTGAACCTAGGGTACCCACGCCAGAGAGATTTTATGGTGACCGCCACAAATTCAGAGCCTTTCGGAATGCATGTGGGTTATATTTTGCATTGCAACCTCGCACCTTGCATTGCAACCAAAGTGGGATTTGTGATCTCCCTTCTCCAGAGTGAGGCTCAAGCATGGGCCCATCATTTAATGGAAAAAGCAGATGCCAAACTGTCTTCCCTAGAAAGCTTCTTTGAAGCTTTGGCGCAACTGTACGATGACCCCCAACAATTCGCATCTGCAGAAACTGTGCTCCACTCTCTCCAGCAGGGTCGTAGGGCAGCTGAGGACTATGTAACCGAGTTCAAGCGCTGATACCAGTTGGAATGACGCTGCCCTCCGCTATCAATTTCGCTTGGGTCTGGCTGAACCCCTGAAAGACGAGCTAGCTCGGGTTGGAGTACCGAGTACCTTAGAGGAACTTATTAAGCAGACTATTCAGATTGACCGCCGACTCAGGGAACGAAGGCTGGAGAGATCCGCAGGTCAAGCTCGCCCCACATGGATGCTGCCCAGGGTACCACCTCCAACAAGTATGGCATCCACCAGTTCTATCACACCCAGTTCTGACGGGTCCGAACCCATGCAGATTGGGTTACTACGTACCACCCTCACTCTGGAAGAGCGGCAATGCGGCCGACAGGGCAACCTATGCTTCTACTGTGGAGAACCTGGGCACTACGTGCAAAACTGCCCTGCAAAATCAAGTAAGTCTCTGCCAACCTTGCCTGCTAAAATGCCTGCTGTCAACCCTGCTCAGCTAACCATCTCCGTTTCATTTCAGCTCTCAGGAAGAACCCTACCAGTAACAGCTATTATTGACTCTGGAGCCTGCAATTACTTCATTGACACAACATTTGTTCAGCAACATCAGATACCCCTAAGGGCCAAAACGCAGAGACTGACAGTATTTCTGGCAGATGGATCCAACATCAGACCTGGGGCAGTCACACAGGAAACAAAGCCACTTCCCGTAATAATATCTCCATCTGGGCACAAGGAACTATTATGCCTAGATGTCATTTCGTCCCCGCTATTCCCTGTCATCCTGGGAATTCCATGGTTACAGGCCCATAACCCCGGCATAAATTGGGTATCTGGTAAAGTGGACTTTAACTCGGCCTACTGCCTTGAGCACTGCTTCCCTCAAGTTCCTGCTCCGACCGGGCCTCTGCTGTGCGTGGAAAACGATACTGAAGTAGGCCAGTTAGTTCCGGCAGCTTATCACGACTTCTTAGACGTCTTCAGCAAGCACGGTGCAGACAGCCTTCCACCTCACAGGCCTTACGATTGCCCGATTGAGCTACTACCAGGAGCTGAGATCCCCTTCGGTCGGATTTTTCCGCTATCAGAGCGTGAGCTGGAAGCACTAAAGGATTATATTGATGACAATCTCAAAAAGGGGTTCATCCGCCCCTCTACTTCTCCAGCTGGGGCAGGAATCTTTTTTGTCAAAAAGAAAGACCATTCTCTCCGTCCATGTGTGGACTACCTGGAATTAAACAATATCACGGTGAAGAATAGATATCCTCTCCCACTAATTCCAGAACTCTTTCAGAGGCTCAGGGCAGCAACCATATTTACCAAACTAGATTTAAGAGGGCCTACAACCTCGTCAGGATTAGAGAAGGGGACGAATGGAAAACAGCCTTCTGTACCAGATTTGGGCATTAAGAATATTTAGTTATGCCCTTTGGGCTATGTAATGCTCCAGCAACCTTCCAGCATCTGGTAAACGATAACTTCAGGGATTTTCTAGACGTTTTTGTGATAATCTATCTCAACGATATTCTGATCTTTTCTGCCTCCATCGAGCTTCACTGGGGTCATGTGCAAAAGGACCTTGGTCGCCTCCGTCTGCATGGACTTTATGCTAAACCAGAGAAATGCGAGTTCAAACGCCAGAGCATCCAGTTCCTGGGGCTAATTATATCCTCGGAAGGCTTCAAGATGGATCCTCAGAAAGTTTCTGACATACTGGAATGGCCTGCACCAGCTGACAAGAAAGGAGTTCAGCGCTTCATAGGCTTTGCCAATTTCTATAGAAGATTTATTAGAGGGTTCTTGGCCATCATTACACCAATTACACAACTGACCAAACAGAGAGTCTGATTCCATTGGACACCGGAAGCTTAAGGTGCTTTTAAAACGCTATAGAGACTCTTTACATCAGTACCCATAATAAGCCATCCAGACCCAGTACTACCCTTTGTGGTTGAGGTAGATGCTTCAGAAAATGCTGTTGGGGCCATTCTCTCACAACGTCAAGGCCTAAAATGTTTGCTTCACCCTGTTGCCTTCTTTTCCAGGAAATTATCCCAGGCAGAAAGAAACTACGATGTAGGAGATCGGGAATTATTGGCTATTAAATCCGCCTTGGAAGAATGGAGATACCTGTTGGAAGGCGTGGCACATCCCATCCTAATCTACAGTTGTGTCCAAAATTATTCAACCCCCAATGCTGTAAAGGGGTTTAGGGACTATAGTGTACATTTGGAATTGTATTCAGAATCAAATCCTACAAGGACGTTGTAACTACCCAAATGCAACTAAAATGACATCAATTGTTTATGTAATACAGTAGTAAATGGTTCTTATGTGGTTTCTTCATTGCCACAATTATTCAACCCCTTAAAGACTACCACTCTGAAGAACAGAGGTTCATACAGGTGCTTTCCATCAGGTATTGAAAACACCTGTGGATGTCACCGAGCAGCAATCAAGCATAATAAGCACCAATTAGGCAGCTTTAAAATGACTGTGATACTCAGCTCCTTCTAGACATTTACTGGTGTGGTTACAAACATGGTGAAGGCAAGAGAATGGTCCAGGAAGACAAGAGAAGAGGTGATTTCTCTTCACAGGAAGGGCAATGGCTATAAGAAGATTGCAAAGATGTTAAACATACCAAGAGACACCTTAGGAAGCATCATTCGCAAATTCAAGGCAAAGGGCACTGTTGAAACGCTACCTGGTCGTGGCAGAAAGAAGATGCTGACTTCGACTGCTGTGCGCTACCTGAAGCGTAGAGTGGAGAGAAGTCCCCGTGTGACTGCTGAGGAACTGAGAAAAGATTTGTCAGATGTGGGTACAGAAGTTTCAGCCCAGACAATAAGACGCACACTGCGTAATGAAGGCCTCCGTGCCAGAACTCCCAGGCGTACCCCCTTGCTGTCTCCAAAGAATAAGAAGAGTCGACTGCAGTATGCCAAAAGCCATGTGGACAAACCACAAAAGTTGTGGGATAGTGTTCTGTGGACTGATGAAACAAAATTAGAACTGTTTGGGCCCATGGATCAACGCTATGTTTGGAGGAGGAAGAACAAGGCCTATGATGAAAAGAACACCTTGCCTACTGTGAAGCATGGTGGAGGGTCAATCATGCTTTGGGGCTGTTTTGCTTCTGCAGGTACAGGGAAGCTTCAGCGTGTGCAAGGTACCATGAATTCTCTTCAGTACCAGGAGATATTGGATGGAAACGTGATGCAGTCCGTCACACACCTGAGGCTTGGGAGACGTTGGACCTTTCAACAGGACAATGATCCCAAGCATACCTCCAAGTCCACTAGAGCATGGTTGCAGAGGAAAGGCTGGAACATTTTGGAGTGGCCATCGCAGTCACCAGACTTAAATCCGATTGAGAACCTCTGGTGGGACTTAAAGAAAGCAGTTGCAGTGCGCAAGCCTAAGAATGTGACTGAACTGGAGGCCTTTGCCCATGAAGAATGGGCGAAGATACCCGTAGATCGCTGCAAGACACTTGTGTCAAGCTATGCTTCACGTTTAAAAGCTGTTATAACTGTAAAAGGATGCTGTACTAAGTACTAAGATTGAATGTCACTTGGGGGTTGAATAAAACTGATAATGCTGTGAGCACAGAAAAGACATTTGTGGTTATTTCATTATAACTGTTATGTTATATTTGTCTGACCTACAAGTGCCTCTTTAATGTAAATGTAAGCAAGATGACTGAATGATCAAAAGCAATGTCAAACTGGCCAAAACACTCAATTTCAGTGGGGGTTGAATAATTTTGGACACAACTGTACATGGATCACTAGAATCTGGAATATCTAAAGACGACAAGACGTCTAAAACCTCGACAAGCCAGGTGGGCGCTCTTCTTTTTCAGATTCCACATTACCTACCGGCCAGGCTCCAAGAACGTTAAACCAGATTCCCTGTGCAGAATGTTTGACGATCCGAGGGATCCACCCAGACCGGATACAGTACTCTCAGCAGGTAACTTCTGCCTCTTGCAACCTGATCTTCTTTCGCAGATCCAGCAGGCATCGGTTGGGGCCCCTTCTCTCCCAGGAGTAAACCTGTCCTCCAGAGAAGGATTACTATGGTCAGGGGACCGAATTTTTGCACCTGAAGCTACCCAACTGCCCATTTTCAGGTTATGTCATGATCTTCTGCTGGCAGGACATTTCGGGGTCCACAAGACTCTAGACTTGGTACAGCGTCTGTTCTGGTGGCCTGAATGGGAGAAGGATTGCAAGGCCTATGTAAGCTCCTGTCTCACATGCATCCGGAATAAGAGCAATAAGTGTAAGGCCTGGGGATTACTGAAGCCTTTACCAGTACCGGACCGTCCCTGGCAGATGATATCGATGGATTTCATCGTGGAGCTACCTCCATCAGAAGGTTATTCAGCTATATGTGTTATAGTGCATCGATTTTCCAAAATGGCCCACTTCATTGCCTTGAAAGGAGTACCCTCTGCAGCGGAAACGGCCCACGTCTTCATTAAGGAAGTGGTGAGACTCCATGGTGTTCCAGGGAACATCGTTTCAGACCGCCGGGTGCAGTTCACCTCAAAATTTTGGAGAGCCCTTTGTGAGAAATTGAGAGTGGGACTCTCGCTCTCTTCTGCCTATCACCCCCAGACTAACGGCCAGACAGAAAGAACCAATCAAACCTTGGAGCAATATATTCAATGTTTTACATCCTTCTCTCAAGAAGACTGGGTATCGCTCTTACCCTTGGCGGAATTTGCCTATAATAACTCAAAACACTCGGCCACAAGACAATCTCCCTTCTATGCGAACTATGGATATCACCCTGCGTTTATTAGTAATTCAATATCTGAATCAGCGATCCCAGCAGTCCAGGATATCTCTGAATTCTTACAACGAAATAACAAAATACTGCAGGAAACAATATCAAAGGCTCAACTGGATAAGAAAAGTTCTTTGACAGGAAAAGGAAAGGAGAACTGGTCTTGGAACCGGGACAAGAAGTATGGCTGTCAACCGCCAATCTAAGATTAACTTGTCCTTCAAAGAAGTTAGGCCCAAAATTCATGGGTCCTTTTCTTGTAAAGAGGAAAATCAATGATGTAGCGTATGAGCTCATATTACCAGATTCCCTGAAGATTCATCCTGTATTTCATGTGTCACTACTCAAGACCGCACCCTCTAACCCATTCCCGGGTTGGGAAGTGGGGCCACCTGAACTGGTAATTGTTGACGGCGAATAAGAATACAAGATTGAAACCATTGTTAACTGCAGGAAGACGAGGAACCAACTCCAATATCTAATTAAATGGAAAGGGTATGGTCCTGAAGATAATTATTGGGAGCCGGAGTCTAACATCCATGCCAAAGAGTTAATCAAGGCATTTAAACGCAGGCATCCAGAGAAGTTGGCCCAGTTGGGTCTCTGGAGGTTGCCCTTAGGGAGGGGGCACTGTCAGGAATCCCGTCGCCGTGCAGCAGTGCGATGGCGATGGATCCCCTTGAGTCGCAGCGGTGCGAGTGCGCAGGTGTGTGCACATGCGAAGTAGCGCACACGTCACGTCTTGTGGGCTATTTAAACCTGCTTCATATGGAAATCACTGCCTTCTGGTCTAATTACGTTCCTGCATACATTTCCTGATTCTGATCCTGAAACCTGTATTCTGTATACCCGCCTGAGAAAGAACTCCGCCTGCACCGACCCCGGCTATTCCTGACCATTCTTCTGCCTGCTCCTCTTGTACTTATCTGCTGCTTGTTACCAACCCGGCCCGCCTGACTCTGTTGTATTACTCTGCCTGCACCTGCCCTGCATCCTGTCAGCTACCATATCCACCTACCGCTGCACCCACGGCTCTGCATCTGGCTTACATTCGGACCACCGCCATACCTGTCAGTCACCGCATCCACACACTGGTGCCCGGTCCCAAGACCCACACCCTGACTGCCGCCACACCTGCTTGCTGCTGCACCTACGTCCCTGCACCCGCACCTGGCTTGTGTCCGGACCTCCTGGGTCCCCAGCTACCTGCTGACAGCCGCAAGATCTACACAGCACTCCTTCCCCTCCTGGCTCTGCGCCCCTGTTTCCACCTTCAGGGGTTCCAAGCGGGAGTTTGACAGTGGCTCTCTGCTCAGGATGTTCTGATTCAGTTAGCTAATTCCTCTGCAGAGTAAAAATGATTCTTTGCCAAGGTTGCATTTTTGTGAGGAGGGAGAACAGACTTGCTGCTTTGTAGCAAAAATTGCTGGTGCTCACCATCCCCTACAAGTTATTGGTGCCTAGCGGAAATCGCAAGGCAAATTGGTTAATTCCCTTACTGTCATTATGGTGGAGCTTGCCCAATTTTATAGTAATTTCTGTACCTCTAAATTAAATGTCTCTATGCATTTTTTTAGCCAATATATTATTGGACTCACCAATTTCTCTTGAGGAAGTCCAAGCAGCGACCAGTCTGTTCCCAAATTGTAAAGCACCAGGAGATGATGGCCTTCCTATAGAAGTATACAAAAGATATGCAGATTGTATACTACCACAGTTATTGAACGTGTATAATGAGGCTTTTGAAAGCCGACTTCTTCCTAATTCTATGACTGGGGTCAATCTTACACTTATTTTTATTTATTATTTATTTATTTCAGGTACCTAAATAGCATTGTCAATTTAGGCAGTGCTTAACATTATTTTGTACATTCACATCAGACGCTACCATCTAGCAGCTTACAGTCTAAGGTCCTTAACTCACATTCATACCTACACTAGGGCCAATTTAGAAAGGAGCCAAGTAACCTACCAGCATGTCTTTGCAGTGTCGGAGGAAACTGGAGCACCTGGAGGAAACTCACGCAGGCACAGGGAGAACATGCAAACTCCAGGCAGGTAGTGTCAGGGTTTGGAATTGAACCAATGACCCTAGTGCTGCTAGACAGAACTGTTAGCCACTTATCTTAAAGGATAAGTTCACCTTTCGTAACATGTTACATGTTATACCCATATTCAGGGTGTAACATGTTAAAATCGGTCTGGCCCATGCATCCTCCGATCCCCATTGTGACAACTAGTGGGGGATCTTCTCCTTCCCTCTAGCTGTCACAATTTAAAAAAAATCAGTAAAACAATATTCTGTGAATGGGAAAACTACATGTTCCGACAGCCTTTGCAGCTGTCAGCTTGTAGTTTTCAATAAACTTCCACAGTGCCATGTTAGCTCATTAAGCCTTCCTGTCAGTAAGTGTTTGCTTACCCATACGGGATGTACCAGCAAGCAGATATACTGACAGGTCAGGGGGAGACCTGCATGGCACAAGCGATCTGCTGATCACTGGTGCAATGCTTTAGAGGCTCTAGAAACAAAAAATAATATTTTTTTTACCTGCAAAAAAATTTTAATACATAATTTTATGTTAAAAGGTGCAATTATCCTTTAAAACTAGGTTAAACTCCAACAGATCCCAGTGCATGTAGGCCCATATCACACATCATTAAAATTTTGGCAAAAGTTCTGGTACTTCAGCCTAATAAAGTTATTTGCAGCTTAATATACTCTGATCAGGCTGGATTTATGCCTCAAACGTCCATGGCAATCAGTCTCCGATTATTTAATAAAATCCAAACTCCAGCAGTTAATAAAGGTGCACAAGTGTTATTGTCACTGGATGCGACAAGCATTTGATAACATAGAGTGGAAACAACTCTGGTCAGTCTTTGAATGATTTGGGTTTGGGGAGCTGTTTATTGCCTGAATAAAACTATTATAACATGCCCCACAAATGGCTATACAGGAGGGGAGGAAACGCTCTCCGGCCTCCATGTTAAGAATGGGTACTTGGCAGGGCTCCCCCCTTTTTACTATTTGCTCTAGCAATGGAACCTCTGGCAGCCCTGATTAGGTCTCATGAAGGAATACAGTTGCAAGAAAAAGTATGTGAACCCCTTGGGATTACGTGGAGTTTTGCATTAATTTGGGCATAAAATGTGCTCTGAACGTCATCTAAGTCACAACAATAGAAGAACACAGTCTGCTGAACATAATTCCACACAAACATTAGATGTTGCCATGGTTTAATTGCACATAACATGTAAACATTCACAGTGCAGGGAGGAAAAAGTATGTGAGGCCCTAGCTTAATGACTTCTCCCAGAGCTAATTGGAGCCAGGAGTGAGCCAACCTTGACTCCAATCAGTGTGATGATATTGGATGTGTTGCTGACAGCTGTCCTGCCCTTAAAAAACACACACCTGTTTTGGGTTTACTGGTTTCAAGAAGCACTGTCTGATGTGAACCATGCCTCGCAGAAAAGAGCTCTCAGAAGACCTACGATGAAGAATTGTTGACTTGCATGAAGCTGGAAAGGGTTACAAAAGTATCTCCAAAAGCCTTGATGTTCATGTGTCCACGGTAAGACAGACTGTCTACAAATGGAGAAAGTTTAGTACTGTTGCTACTCTCCCTAGGCGTGGTCGTCCTGTAAAAATGACTGCAAGAGCACAGCGCAGAATGCTGCATGAGGTAAAGAAGAATCCCAGAGTGTCAGCTAAAGACCTACAGAAATCTCTGGCACATGCTAACATTTTTGTTGACACATCTACAATAAGGAAAACATTAAACAAGAATGGAGTACATGAGAGGATACCACGGAGGAAGCCATTGCTGTCCAAAAAGAATATTGCAGCACGTTTGAAGTTTGCAAAAGAGCACCTGGATGTTCCACAGCACTACTGGCAAAATATACTGTGGAAAGATGAAACCAAGATTGAGTTGTTTGGGAAGAACACACAACACTATGTGTGGAGAAAAAAAGGCACAGCACACCAACATCAAAACCTCATCCCCACTGCCTTCTGGAGTGGCCCAGTCAGAGCCCTGACCTCAACCCGATTGAAATGCTGTGGCATGACCTTAAGAGAGCGATTCACACCAGACATCCCAAGAATATTACTACACTGAAACAGTTTTGTGAAGAGGAGTGCTCCAAAATTACTCCAGATCGTTGTGCAGGTCTCATCTGCAACTACAGGAAACGTTTGGTTGAGGTTATTGGTGCCAAAGGAGGGTCAACCAGTTATTAAGTCCAAAGGTTCACATACTTTTTCCTCCCTGCACTGTGAATGTTTACATGTTATGTGCAATTAAACCATGGCAACATCTAATGTTTGTGTAGTATTATGTTCAGCAGACTGTGTTCTTCTATTGTTGTGACTTAGATGACGTTCAGAGCACATTTTATGCCCAATTCATGCAAAACTCTACGTAATCCCAAGGGGTTCACATACTTTTTCTTGCAACTGTTGTTGTTTTTCTCCACATCTCCATCCAAGAAAAAAATATAATTTATTCTGGCGTTATACTTCTGCTCTTGGGCGACACTGGACCGTCGCTAAGAGCAGCAATGGAAACAATTTCCCGGTTTGGGAAATATTCGGGTCTAACTGTAAATTGGACTAAGTCGGCTCTTTTATTTTTAGATGGGATCATGAACTTCAATATTTCCTCTCTTTCTGTCCAGTTCAGATAACCTCATCTTTTAAATATCTTGGTATGATTGTTACCATGAATCCTCTAGACCAAGGGTGCTCAACCTGTGGCACTCCAGATGGTGGGGAACTACAAGTCCCATGAGACTTTGCAATGCTGACATTTACAAGCATGACTCCCAAAGGCAGAGGCATGATAGTAGTTCCACAACAACTGGAGGGCCACAGTTTGAGCACCCATGCTCTAGACTATTGTCGATTAAATGTTATACCTTTGCTCTCTCGTTTTAGGAGCAAAATTAATCTTTGAAATAAATGATGTTTGACTTTATTCGGTAGGGCAAATCTTATTAAAAAGATTCTTATGCATCAATTGCTCTACCCTTTACATAATACACCAACTATAATTCCATTTATTTTGCATAATCAACTCTATGTTTCTCTCTTTACTGTGGCGGGATAAAGGACCTAGGATTTAGCTGGAACATCTGCAATGCTCTAAGGACAGAAGAGGAGTGGCTCTTCCAAATCCTTGGATATATTAAATGGCAGCTCAGTTGCAACATATGGTTAGAGGAATGGCATTATTTCCAAGTATGCCTTGCAGTAATACTACACTTTATCAAATCTAAAACTTTAACAGCGGGGCTGGAGTCTGTATCTTTGTGTAGATCTCTTAAAAGATTTCCTATATATAGACATATGCATAAAATAAGGGAAAAAGCAAAGCAACTGCAGAATGTCACTGTCTTTACTTTATATAGTCCAATCTAGTTAAATGATACATATCCAGAGCTAGCTAAGTTGCAATATAACGGTAAATCGGAAACATATGGTGTTACCTACATCATATTTTTAATGAGGGTGAATTTGTACCTTTTTCTACTCTTCAATCCCGATTCAATCTCCAGGAAATATGTATTTTTATTATTTACAACTTAAACATACTGTTATATCTCGAGGTCCCTCTATATCCTGGCATGTCTTCTACACCCTTTTTCAGCTTGATGTAGAATACCACTACAACAAAGGTTTTTATATCCCAGTGCTATGCACTTCTTCTGAAAGCATACTTGGAAGTTCATCCATGTAGTGCTATTGCTAAATGGGAGGGGGATGTGGGTATTATAGGGCCAGAAAATATCTTTGATCAGATCACAACTATACTAGCATCCACAATAGTAGTGTCCCCAAAAATGCAGCGTTAGCTGTATCACCTGCCAGCACCTGCATTTAGCCCCTACACCCCCCACCCCCCACCCCCAGAAAGTGCAATTTCAGTAGATCACTGTTACTTGATACATTACACACAAAGCTGCCACGTTCGCAAGATAACTCCTAATCTCTGCTAGCACTAGTGGGTACATTTTTTTGTAGCGGCTCAAGCAGTCCCTGACAGCGAGGTGCTCTTTTTCTTGTGAGTCGCACTAGGTACCTATAAATTTAGTGGCCAAAATGTCCAAAGAAAGGTACACTAGTGTAGAGAGCAGCAGCACCCTGACAGTTAGTTCAGACGATAAAGAAGAGGTCCTTGCCAAGGTCAGGTGTACCCAACCCCGTTCTCAGGTTGCTGAGGTGTTAGAGTTGCATGATGATTCTCATATGCAGCAGAGTGCCAGTACTAGTGTCGCACTACCTTTTGGTGAACCGGTGAGCACCAGCAGCCTAGTACATCTGGTCTTTTATATACCAGCACTGCAGTATCACTTGGTGCCGTGGTGAGTCCCATAAGTGCAGTACAAGCTGGTGTGGTGGCTAGCACAAGTAGTGTCCCACAGTCACCAAAAATTCAAACACAGGCTTGTAGAGCCCATAGTGTCCTTCCAGATGTGCTTGTAAACCCTGATTGGCAGAAACAGCAAATTTAACTACTCCCCTTGATTTTTTTGGAGCTGTTTTTCATTGAAGTTCTGTATGGATTGATTGTGGACCAAAGCACTTTATATGCTCAGCAAATTATCATTGCCAACCCAAATTCAAGCCTTGCCAGACCAGTTACAAAATTTTTTTGGACTAACCCTCAACATGGGCATTACTAAAAAGAATAAATTGTGGTCATATTGGTCCGCAGACTCGATTCATCATATGCCCGTGTTCTCTGCTGCTGTGGCCAGGCATAGATATGAGAATATAATGTGATTTATGCATTTCAAAAATACACTCTGTCATACTTGGGGTGACCCTGAATATGATAGGCTCCACAAAATTCTGCCCTTGGTAAATCACCTTAACCAGAAATTTGCAGATGTGTATATGCCCCAGCAAAACATCTGCATTGATGAGTCCCTTATTAATTTTTCTGGCCACCTTGCGTTCAAACAGTTTCTCCCCAGCAAGTTTGCCAAATGGGTCAATATGTATAAGCTCTGTGAAAGGGCAACAGGCTATACATGTAATTTTTGGATTTACGAGAGAAAAGATAGTCACATGGAGCCCCCCAGGTGCCCAGACTACATGGGAAGCAGTGGCAAGATAGTTTGGGACTTGGTGTCACCCTTTTTCCATATGCGGTGCCACTTATATGTGGACAATTTTTAAAAAGTGTGTACATTTTTGTACAATCTTGGAATTGGCTCATGTGGCACCATGCAACTTAATCACCGGGGGTTCCCTAAACAGCTTGTGAATATCCGACTTAGGTGTAGAAAGCCTGCTTGAGATAAAATGAATTGCTCGCAGTGAAGTGTAAAGACAAACTGCATGTTTTCATCCTGTCTTCCATTCACGCAGACAAATTTGCATGGCAACTGGTGTTGTTGAGAAGCCCCTCTGTGTCCACGACTATAACCTTAACATGGGAGGTGGACTTCAATGACTTGATGGTGAAGCTCTACTTAGTTTCCCTTAAAGCCAGACGCTGGTAGAAAAAAAGTGTTTGTATATTTATTTCAATTGGCTTTGAATGCTCTGAATGCTTTTGTGCTTTACAAGGCAACTGGACGAAGTGGATCCTTCCTAAAATTTCAGGAAGAGATCATCACAGCCCTTTTGTATCCAGGTGCTGTGGCCAAAACCCCCAACCCAGATGCAATGAATATGAGAGGCATTGCACACACTATATTTTTCATATTGCATTGTTTGCATTACTGGGTATCATAATGTAAATGCATTTATTATAAAACCACTGTGTTATTAGACTTCTATAAGACATTTTTTTCTGGGAAGTTTCTATGCTCTAGAATGACCCTGTAACAAATCTACATTAGAGAACTTACAGTGTTCAATAACAACTAACATTGGCATCCTACATATACTCAGTGTCATTTTGTCAAGGTTAGAAATAGTTTCAATTATAACTCAGATCAGTGTTCTTGAGTTTCTCTCCTAACATAATACATGATTTATGTGACATTTTGTCACTACACAGAAGGATTAATTCTTTCAGTGTTAGTGCCATAAGATACAACAGCTATTTTTTTTAGTAAATTGTCATCTTTATTGCAGCTTCTCAATAAACGGAATCATCAATTTTAGACATTATTTGTGAAAAGGTTCATTACTTCATAAAGGCAAATAAAAGAAAAAGGATATCTCCTATATATGCTATCTAATTTTGGTTCCCAAGCATTGTCATACAAATATACCATTTGTATGACAATACCGGGCAATTTTTTTTTCCCTTGTAGTGGGGCTATGCCCTTACTGCATGGGTCAACTACTCGTTTTGTGTAGGGGTGAGCAGAAAGCAAATACTCACCTTCGATCCTTGGGAATACAGCACTTCCCCACTGTCCAGTGTTGGACTGTTCCTGGTCTATGGAGCCTGCTCTGGGCATGATGACATCAGGAACAGTCAACTATTCAAAACCACTGGAACGTGGAGGTGCCGGAACGGTCTTTTACTGGGAGGATTGGAGGATTAGGTAAGTATATCTCTGCTCTGCTCTCCCCTAGAATAAAGCAAGCAGTTAACCCATGCAGTGTGGGCATGGCCTATAAACATTTTGCCTTGAGTTCAGCTTTAATTCAAGTCAAGAGAATGCCCTTTCACCAGAGTGCTTTCCATATACTTACTCACTAAAAGGATGCAGTTGTCTTGAGCTCAGTGTGGAACTTATTTGAAACAGATCTTGCAGTAAAATGCATGGTCCACCTACAATGTCCTCCTTTATAAATAGCCTGCTAATAGTAGCTGCCATAAATGTACCTGTAAAGAAAACATGTATATTATATGCTTACCCTACCCCTCTCTGACACCTGCAGTATCTAGGAGAGGGTGATATCAGTTGCTTTTAGCTAGATCCTGGGGAACACAGAGCAGACCAAACCTCACTAGAAGATGCTCTTTCAAAGGAGTGTCTTCTCCTGATATTTGGTCTTCTTTCTTTTTCCTAGAAATCTTCCTGAAAGCATAGTGATATCATGCTTAGTAATGTTGAAGAAAGGTTTGAGGTAAGTATAAGCTGACATTATAAGCCGATGTCGGTCTGTTTTAAGTCCCCAATATCACTGCCATGAAAAGTTCCCTTGTGATCATGTTGTTAGGGTCATGGCACATGAACATTTTTATTGTGTGAGAACTTGCTTCAAATGATAGAGCTTTAAGGATAGAGCTACAGTCCCATGAAACAAAATCAAAGGGTTTCCCTCACAAGGGTTTTCATCATTTCACTCTTGCAAAGAAATAGATATTTAGCCTCCTGGCTTTAACACAAAACATTGCTGCTCTGGCCTTCCACTTTAGGTCCTTGTCTGTCATCTCATATAACTATGCAGAAGACTTGCAGTCCCTTGATGCTCTGGCTCCCATCTCTCTCCTAGGTGGAGACCTCCTGATTCTTGGGCGAAGACTTTCTGTCTGCTGGGGTGGTGCCCAGAACTATGGTCAGGTCACTAATAAAAGCTAAGAAAACACCTGACCGCATAGTGTGCTGGTGGTAACAAAAACCTGGACACAGGATTGGAGATTTCATCCCTCCCAGATCACTTTGAAATCTCTGGGCACCAGGTCCCAAAACAAACTTTACTAAACAATGAGGAAACTGAAAAGCCAATTTCCTCTGCATGACAAAAGCTCCCTGGAGCCCCTTAACCTGCTTAGATGAGATTCCTGGGACAATTCTTTTTAGACCCAGGCAATGCACTGCCACAATACCATAAACAACGATTTTTCGTTGCCAGGAAAATATGTATGAAACCTGGAGTAGAGCCATAAGAAGAATAAAAAATGTAATTGAGTTTCTGTGTATTATTTGGTAGCTATGGACATTGACCACAATGCAATTACCGAATACCAGCTAAAACATGTGAGGCTCGTCTTGCTGCCAATTCCTTTGCGTCAACCAGTTATGTACATTAGAGCTCGTACTGTTTTTTTCTCTTGCCTCTCTACCTGGCAAAAACCCGACCTGGTCAGTGGAAATGACGGAGTCAATAATGTTTAACAGACGGTTAGCTAATATTTTTAGATCAACGTTCAGAAGGGAAATTGGGCTACAGTTGGCTGTAGATATCTTATTCTTGTCTTCTCTTGGTATGAGTGTGATATGGGCTTCAGAGAGAAATCTCATGGGCTGTCTTGGGGTATCTAGTGAGTTGAAAGCATTTAGGAATGGTTGGGCAAGAATGTCCATAAAGGACTTATAGTAAGTGGTCGTAAACCCATCTGGGCCTGGGCTTTTGCCTGGTTTTAATTGGGCGATGGCTTTTTGGAGTTCTGTCAGTGTCAGTGCCCCATCTAGTTCACTAGCTTGTGAACGCGAGATAGGTCTGGGAAGGTATTTCGATAGAAAGGCATGGATAATGTCCGTGCATGTTCTGCTATCACCTTTAGGTTTTGGGGCTTGGGGGATATTGTAGAGGGTCGTATAGTAATTCTCAAATTCAACTGCGATATCCGAAGAAGTTTTAAGTATTTGACCTTGTTGGGAATGGATTTGGTGAATAGTGCGAGCTACTTTTTTGGCTTGTAGGGCCCTAGCTAAGAATTTACCACTTTTGTTCCCATGTTCGTAGAATAGCTTCTGAGATAAGGCAAAGTTACGCTTGGTTTTCCTTTCCACAGCTTCCAATAATTGTTGTCGTGTCGATACTAGTTGGGTTGTAAGGGTCAAAGCTTGTTTACGTTTATGGGAACATTCTAGTCGGCGTACTTTGTGGAGTAACGAGTTAAAAGACGCCTGAGCTGCGTGCTTTCTAGAGGCTGCGATTGCGAGAAGAAGCACACGTGTCACACATTTGTGTGCTTCCCATTGGGTGAGAGGGGTCGTTTCTGGAGATATATTTTCCTTAAAGTAGTTAAGCAGACATTCACAAATTTGAAGAGTCACAGATGAGTCTGTAAGAAGAAACGGGTCTAGTCGCCATGTTTTGGAGTTGATTGGGGCATCTGGGAGATATATGGTCATAATAATGGGGTGGTGGTCTGAAAGGATCATAGGCTCAATGGAGGCCAACTTCAAGGTATGGAGATCTTTTTGCGAGAGAAAGAGATAATCAATTCTAGAATAGTGATTGTGAGGTGCGGAGAAAAATGTGAAATCTTTGTCAGATGGGTGTAAAGTACTCCAGGTGTCATGTAGGAGGAGATCTGTAAGTTCCAGTTTGATCTGTTTAAGTGCTCGAAATGGTTTTGAAGATGTGCCTGTGAAGTGTCTTCCAGAGGGTTTAATGCTACATTAAAGTCACCACCTAAAATCAGGATGCCCGATTGGAAAGCTGTTAGTGCTTTCGCAAATTTTATGGAAAAAGCTAACTTGCGCCGTATTGGGGCTGTATATGTTAGCTAGTGTGATCGGCCTATTATGAAGGATACCTTTAAGGAAGAGGAACCTACCCTCTGAGTCCTCAAGAGAGTCAGTAATCGTAAGCGGGAGTCTCTTAGCAATGAAAATGGATACACTTTTTGCTTTCAACTCGGTATTAACTGCATGGTAAACTGTCGGGTACATCGCATTGGAGAATTTAGGGATATGGTCAGCATGGAAGTGAGTTTCCTGGATGAAAAGCACATCTGCTCGTAAGCTTTTCATATAAGTCAGTAGTAAGTGAACGTTTCCACAGGGGGTGACCAGAGGGGTTGGTCAAAGACAAAATCCGGCGACGGGGTAGTCCAGCTACGCCGTCCTTTATTGTTGTCTTCTATGTTGTTACTGATTTTATTGTTGTTTTGTTGTTTGGTTTGTTGTCTAGTGCAGATAGGTTTAGTCGGACTCTAGGGAGTCCACTGTGGGGGGTCGTGGGTGAGTCCCAAGGACCACGTCCCAGCACCTGTATTATATGTGAGTGCAAGTAAATATGGGTGTATTGGGATCAGGTACAAGGTAGCAACAACACACGGAGGAACGGAGAAATCATCATAATGCTGTAGGGAGAGCTTAGCTGGTTATGGGAGGGGCGAAGGTATAGGGAGTATTTATGGTGTAGATGAATGACGTGTAATATCGCAATTCTTCTTCTTCAGCACTGGGGATGGTAGACAAAATGGGAGGATGCAATGTATCAGAGAGGCGTTCCCTAGAAGAACGTTCCCTAAAAGCACATCAGAGGGTATAAAAGTCACGGTATGGTAGTATGATGGGTTTGTGTATCTTAACAATGTACAGTCAAACATTCACAACAGTATAGTACCACATTACAAACATAAGGTAGGCATATTTTGTATCATGGATCACTCATAGAATGCAGATCAAAAGTAAAGTCTCTTTACAAGGATCGGTGTAAAAAGTGATTATTACAAAGTGCTTGTTGAGGCTCAAGTTATCAAAAATACATATAACTCTGTAAATAAACATTTTGCAAATAATGAAACGAGATATAGGTATGAAGAACATTTCTAGTGTATATTGGCCATCTGCACATCCTGATCAAAAAGGTGGTAACAATTACAGATTTAATTCACACTATACAGCAGGGTGTTACCGCACAATTATGTAGGCGCTAGGTCAATAAACGCCATATCCTGCAGTTTGCTTGGCAATGTGATAAAGCAGCCAGCTGAGAGTGTGGGATGACATTCAGGGGCGGACTGACAACTCATGGGGCCCCCGGGCAATAGGGGATCATGGGGCCCCTGTTTCCTTGCCCAAACTCAAAAAAGCCTATGAAAAAGGTACCAGGGGCATCTCATGGGGCCCCCTACTGACCCCAGGCCCTCGGGCAGGGTCCGAGTTTCCAAATGGTCAGTCCGCCCCTGATGACATTGTATATGTATATTTACTATAACCTAGTAGGAACATGAGCAGCACAAGTAGCATGTATGAGTATTAATACAGCTTTATGGTACACACATACCCCAGAACTTCGACAAAGGGACGTCAGACGGCCTTCGCTCGAGGAATGGCAGGAGACAAGATCAGGATAATGATCAGACATTATACTGTGAAAAGTACGGTGATGAAACTGCAGTAGAGAAGAGAACAAGAAAGAAAAAAAAAAAGGGGGGGGGGTGTCATTCGTGATGCGCCTTGCAATGAGCTGGTAGACTGTCCCCAATGGTGGGTCTGCGCCTGGTCGGTGAAGATGGAGGTCAGGGGGAGGGTCTACAGTGTCTTGCTCCTCCAGGGTTTCCTGATGGCTGGGCTTCCATGTGGTCATCCCCTGTCTGGGGTGGGAGGCGGAGTTCCCCGTACCAGTTGGGCAGATCTACTGTTGGGATGTCTAGGGTCTCGCAAAATGGTTGTACATCTTCCGGGAATCTCAGGATAGCCATTCGCCCCAGGTGTGAAGCTGAAAGGCCCAAATTTCCAGCGATACGCTATGCCATGGGAACGAAGTAGATCCAACAGGGAACGCAAGTCCTTTCTGCGTTGAAGGGTAACATGTGAAAGATCTTGAAATAATTGAATTTCTGCTCCATTGAAAATAATGCGATTTCTGTCTCGCGCTCTGCGTAACAGCTCTTCCTTGAGTCGGAAGTCCACTGGGCAGCAGATTACATCTTGTGGGGGTTCCATATCCTTGCTTTTGGGTCTAAGAGCCCCGCGGAGCCATTCAATCTCAATAGGCGACTCCTGAGGTCTTTCCAGTAGATCAATAAAGATGGTTAGGAGCGTTTATGGTAATTGAACCGCCTCGATTGCCTCAGGAACACCACGCACTCTTAAGTTGTGGCGCCGTCCCCTGTTGTCCAGGTTCTCAATATGACGATCAATCTCGCGTAGATGCATAGCGTGCGTATCTACCAGTTGGCGCGTGTCATGTAGGGCAAGATCCTGTGTGATGATTTTATCTTCTGCTTCCAGCCTTTGTGTCACTGCCTGCATGTCAATATGTAGGCTAGCAATCGCTGCAGAGGGTCTCTTTAATATCAAGTGCCACAGCCTTCAAATCCCCTATAGTGAGAGGGGAGCCTGTAGAGGGACATGCTGTGGCAGCTGCAGCTGGGCTCCTGCTGCGAGAGCGGGATGCTCTGTGACTAGAGCGGCTCTCCCTGCTTTAGTCACGTGGTCCTACGTGTGTTGGAGCTCTGAGGATTACGTGGCCATCTTCCTCCGGGCTCAAGCCACGCCCCCTTGCTGCTAATTCCAGCTTTAGACAAAAAAAAAAACAATAGGTAGAGCCCCGTACCTGGAGGAGATCAGGGAATATATTTTTTTTTAGATAAAATTTTGACTCTTAAGAATTAAATGCATATGTATGTGAAAGTATTTTATGTAAAAAAAAATGATTTCCCACCTGATCGATATTTAGAAAATTTGTAAATGATTCTGAGATAAAAATGACAAATGCATAATTTATGCACTTGTAACCACTTGCCCTCCTGAGGATTTACCCCCCTTAATGACCAGGCCTCTTTTTGCTACTCGGCGCTGCACTAATTCAACTGATAACTGCGCGGTCATGCAATGCTGCTTCCAAACAAAATTTACGTCCTTTTTTTCACACAAATAGAGCTTTCTTCCGGTGGTATTTGATCACCTGTGCGCTTTTTATTTTTCACGCTATAAACAAAAAAAGACCAAAAAGTTTGAAGAAAAACTATGTTTTTTACTTTCAGCTATAAAAAATATATAGTAAACTCAAAGTTAGTTATAAATTTAGGCCAAAATGTATTCTGCTACATGTTTTTGGTAAAAAAAAATCCCAATAAGTGTATATTGATTGCTTTGTGTGACAGTTATAGCGTCTACAAACTATGGTATAGATTCAGCAATTTACGCCATTTTTTTGCTATACAGCGCTGCGCTAGTTTAACGGACAATTGCGCGGTCATACAATACGGTACATAAATGAAATTTACATCCTTTTTTTCCCACAAATTGAGCTTTCTTTTGGTGGTGTTTGATCGCCTGTGTGGTTTTTATTTTTTGCGCTATAAAAAAAGCTGACAATTTTGAGGAAAAAAAACAATATTTTGGACTTTTTGCTATAAAACATGTCCAGTAAAAAAAAATTAAAAAATCAAATTTAGTCATAAATTTCTGCCAAAATGCATTCTGCGACATGTCTTTGCTAAAAAAAAACCCCAATACGCGTAAATTAATTAGTTTACGTGAAAGTTGTAACGTTTACAAATGACGGGAAAGATACTGGGATTTGTAATTTTTTTTTATACTAATAATGGCGGCGATCAGCAACTTATGGCGGCGACCAGCGACTTATGGCAGGACTGCGGGACTGCGGCGGACATTCTGACACTGGGGGGGAACTGACTTGGGGTCACTGACATCCCCAGTGACACCAATACAGTGATCAGTGCAAAACCTGACCTGTTTTGAAAACACATGATTTAAAACGTGGTTTTGCCCAGCCGTGCCGCCCTGCTGCCGTATTTCTACAGTGGCTGGGCGGCATGTGGTTAATGAACTAACCATATTAAGCTGATGATACTGCTACCTTTTTAGCCTTATTGACCCCCCTCTCACCTGATAGTCTTCAAATGAAAAAATAAAGGAGCTGTGGCAGCTGTCAGTACACAAGGTCCGTATCTACTGTACACTAGAATTAGTATAATGTTAAGGCGGAAACATTTTGTGACAAGCCCCCCTTAAAGTGGAACTTTAGTCAGGAAAAAAAGTCCTCTTCAATCACTTCAGGCTGGCCCCTTTTGCACGTATAGCTATCTAAAACATTAACCACCTCAATACTAGCCATTTTACCCCCTTCCTGCCCAGACCAATTTTTTGTTCTTTTTTTCACACGTATAGAGCTTTCTTTTGGTGGTACTTAATTAGCAGTGAATTTTTTCTTTTTTGAGCTGTAAATTTAAAAAATTGAAAAAAACGCATTTTATTTGTTTTTGTTAAAACATTTTTACAAATAAGTAATTTTTCTATATAAATTTGGGCCAAAATGTATACTGCTACATTGCTTTGGTAAAAATAATCCTAATAGATGTATATTATTTGGTCTGTGTGGAAGTTACAGAGTCTACAAGCTATGGTACCAATCATTGAAAACTGAGCACAACTGATCAAACCTGATGTACTGATGGCCTCATTTCTTGAGACACTAACAAGCCAGGACAGTGCAAATACCCCCCAAATGACCACTTTTTGGAAAGCAGACATTCCAAGGTATTTAGTAAGATGTATGGTGAGTTTTTTGAACCTGTCATTTTTTCCCACAATTTTTGGAAAATGAAGAAAGTAAATAAAATTAGTTTTTTTTTCACACAACTGTTATATTAACAGGTTATTCCCCTCACATACCATATCCATACTTGCAGCTTCACCCCAAAACACATTTTGCTGCTCCTCCTGAGTATGGGGATACCACAAGTGTAAGACTTTTCCACAGCCTGCCACATACAGAGGCCCAACATTCAAGCTGCACATACAGGCATTCTGGAGGCATAAATTACACATCTCATTTCCTGACTACCTATCACAATTTTGAAGGCCCTGGAGCACCAGGACAATTGAATTACCCACAAAATGACCCCATTTTGGAAAGAAAACACCCCAATGTACATTCTACGAGGCATAATGAGTCTTTTGAACAAGTTTTCAGAAAATGTGGAAAGAAAATGTAAATGTATTTTTTTTACACAAAGTTGTCCATTTATAAGATATTTCTAACACATAGCATGTACATACCAAATATTACACCCCAAAATACATTCTGCTACTCCTCCTGAGTATGAGGATACCACATGTACAGTATAAGACTTTTGCACAGCTTGGCCACGTACAGAGGCCCAACATCCAAGTAGGACCTACAGGCGTTCTGGAGGCATAAATTACACATCTCAATTCCTGACTACCTATCACAATTTTGAAGGCCCTAGAGCACCAGGACAATGGAATTACCCACAAAATAACCCCATTTTTGAAAGAAAACACCCCAATGTATATTCTAAGAGGCATAATGAGTCTGGTGAATATATAATTTTTTTCCACAAGTTTTCAGAAAATGTGGAAAGAAAATGAAAATGTATTTTTTTTACACAAAGTTGTCCATTTATAAGATATTTCTAACACATAGCATGTACATACCAAAAATGACACCCCAAAATACATTCTACTACTCCTTTTGAGTATGGGGATACCACATGTGTAAGACTTTTCTGCAGCTTGGCCACATACAGAGGCCCAACATCCAAATAGAACCTACAGGCATTCTGCAGGCATAAATTACACATCTCATTTCCTGACTACCTATCACAATTTTGAAGGCACCAGGACAATGGAATTGCCCTTGGATGCCTGCCTGTCTTCTGGGAGTGCTGCACTGCTTGTACTTGCCACTGCAGTACTGGTGGATGCCTGCTTCTCCTCAGATCTCCTGAACCTCTTTGTTTGGACTCTCTCCTCCTCAGAATCCGTTGCTGACCCACTGGTTTGTCACAAATTTGTGTTTTTTTTTTTTAGTCACCTGCCTCTTGAGGATTGACCACAAGTTCTCAATGGGATTAAGGTCTGGGGAGTTTCCTGACCAAAATTTTGATGTTTTGTTCCCCAAGCCACTTAGTTATCTCTTTTGCCTTATGGTAAGGTGCTCCATCATGCTGGAAAAGGATGGCTTTGAGAAGTTGCTCTCGGAGGATTTTTTGTACCATTCTTTATTCATGGCTGTGCTATTAGGCAAAATTGTGAGTGAGCCCACTCTCTTGGCTGAGGTGCAACCCCACACATGAATGGTCTCAGGATGCTTTACTGTTGGCATGACACAGGACTGATAGTAGCATTCAGTTTTTCTTCTTCTAACAAGGTTTTTTCCTAATGCCCGAAACAATCAATAAGGGAATTTATCAGAGAAAATGACTTTATCCCAGTCCTCAGAAGTCCAATCCCTGTACCTTTTGCAGATTATAAATCTGTCCCTGATGTTTGTCTTGCAGAGAAGTGGCTTCTTTGTTTCCCTTCTTGACACTAGGCCATCCTCAAAAAGTCTTAACCTCACTGTGTGTGCAGATGCACTCACACCTGCCTGCTGCCATTCCTGAGCAAGCTCTGCACTGGTGGTGGTGATCGGGTCCCACATCTGATGCAACTTTAGGAGATGTCCTGGCACTTGCTGGCTTTTCTTGGGCGCTTGAAACCTTCTTCACAACAATTGAACCTTTCTCCTTGAAGTACTTGATGATCCAATAAATGGTCAATTTAGGTGCAATTTTACTAACAGAAATATCCTTGCCTGTGAATCCCTTTTATGTATAAAGCTATGATGACTTTGTGCCATGTTCAAAACTTTTGGCAAGGGCTGTAAGTGCCTATTCTGTTTAAAATCCAGTAATCCAGTATATTGTCTCACCCTGCTCTGCACATGGTCAGTTACACTCAGCTGACAGCCTAAAGATTTATTGTTACTCAGGACTCTGGGCTTCAGCAAAATGGCAGCCTCCGACAAGAACTATCAGGAACAATGCTGGAGGCAATTTAAAGCACACACTAATTTTGGTAGCATAATTATTCATGTGGAATGTATATTTTTGCTAAAGAATTCAAGTATTCACCCTATAAATCTGCTTTCTTAACATACAATTCCTCCCTTCATGCTGCCAAACAAGCCTACTTTGTCACTCTTATTAACACCTTGTCATCCAGTCCTCGTCTCTTCTCTACTTTTAACTCTCTACTTTCTCCACCTCCACCTCCACCCAGTACCTCACTCACTGCTCACGAGATTACAAATCATTTCAAAAACAAGATTGACGCAATTCATAGGGGCATCGCCACTGCACAGACATCCATCCCACTTAGCATACCTTATACTAAATCTCCCTCAACACTTTCCTCTTTTGACCTTGCTACTACCAAAGAGATCACTAAGGTTTTCTCAGAAGCCCGTCTCACTACCTGCCCCCTGGATCTTGTCCCCTCACAACTACTATGGTCACCCTCTTCTTCCATCCTATGCTCCCTCACTCACATCTTCAATCTTTCCCTCTCTACTTGTGCCTTCCCCTCCCCTCTAAAGCATGCACACATCACTCCCATACTGTCAGGCAGCGAGGAGCCAGACACACAAGGAGGTGCAATTAAAGGTAGGTTTATTAATATAAAAATAAGACAAGAGTCTATGCAAGTCCAACAGCGGAAATCGTAGCCAAAGCCAGGGTCAAGAGCCAGGAAGAATGGTCGCCAGAGCCGGGATCAGGAGCCAGGAAGAATGGTCGCCAGAGCCGGGATCAGGAGCCAGGAAGAATGGTCGCCAGAGCCGGGATCAGGAGCCAGGAAGAATGGTCACCAGAGCCGGGGTCAGAAGCCAGGAGGAGTCTTAGCCAAAGCCGAGTCGGTATCCAGGAAAGCAATGAGTAGCTAAACAGGAGCTTGCTGTTGTGCAACAGACAGGACACGAATGCAATGGACAGCCACAAACAGCAGACTTATATGTGATAAGCTGCCACCTCCTGGGGGAGGAGCCGCAGAGGGCTGAAAGCATAAAGGATCCCACAATGCTTTGCAGACACCTAAGATGGATGCCAGCACACAGAGCAGCACAAGGTCTGAGGAAAGGTAGGACCTTGACACATACTTAAAGAGCCCTTTCTGGACCCCACCAACCTGAACAACTTAAGACCCATCTCCCTGCTGCCATTTACCTCTAAACTCCTAGAAAGCTTAGTCTACAATCACCTGAGCTCCTACCTCACTGACAACAACCTTCTGGACCCTTTACAGTCTGGCTTTCGCTCACTACACTCCACTGAAACTGCCCTACTAAAACTCACTAATGATCTACTAACAGGTAAAACCAATGGCCACTACTCCATACTCTTACTTCTTGACCTCTCTGTGGCTTTTGATACGGTTGACCATCCCCTCCTCCTCAAAAAACTCCACTCTCTTGGCCTCAGAGACTCTGCTCTCTCCTGGTTCTCCTCCTACCTATCGCAACGCTCCTTCAGCATTACCTATAACTCTGCCTCCTCCTCTTCACTCCCTCTTTCTGTAGGGGTCCTTCAAGGTTCTGTCCTTGGACCCCTTCTCTTCTCCATCTACACCTCTTCCCTTGGTCACTTGATAAACTCCCATGGCTTTAAGTACCATCTCTATGCTGATGACACACAAATCTATATTTCTACCCCTCACCTCACCCCTTCAGTCTCCTCTCGCATTACTAACCTACTAAGTGACATATCGGCATGGATGTCACTCCACTTCCTCAAACTCAATCTTTCCAAAACTGAGCTCTTAGTATTCCCTCCAGCCCGTGCCCCCTCCTCTGACTTCTCCATCAAGATCAATAATACAATCAGTCCCTCCCCTCATGCCAGGGTGCTAGGTGTAATCCTAGACTCCCATCTGTCCTTTCAGTCCCAAATCCATTCACTGTCCGAATCTTGTAGACTTCACCTACGCAGCATCTCCAAGATATGCCCGTTCCTAACCTCGGAAACCACTAAGCAACTTATTCACTCCCTTGTTATATCTCGCCTTGACTATTGTAACTCCCTCCTCATTGGCCTACCTAATCGCAGGCTATCCCCTCTTCAGTCTATCATGAATGCTGCTGCCAGACTCATCCACCTTACTAATCGTTCTGTATCTACCACCCCTCTCTGCCAATTCCTCCACTGGCTTCCCATTGCCCAACGGATAAAATTCAAAACATTAACAATAACGTATAAAGCCATTTATAACTCTGCCCCAAATTACATCACCGATCTTGTCTCTAAATATCACCTAAACCGTACTCTCCGCTCCTCGCAAGACCTCCTACTCTCTAGCTCCCTTGTCTCCTCCTCCCATGCTCACCTCCAGGACTTCTCCTCAGACTATCGCCTACTCTGCTCACTTTTAGGCGATCTCTTCAGGGAAGCCTATCCTGCCCTCAGCTAATAATGGAATCTTCTACTCTTCCAACCAGTCCATCCCCCACAGTTACTACCTTTTGTACCACTAGCCCCTCCCTCCTAGGTTGTAAGCTCCAAGGAGCAGGCCTCTTCTATCCCTCTTGTATTGAACTGTATTGTTGTTGTATTGCCTCCCGTTATATTATAAAGCGCTGAGCAAACTGTTGGCGCTATATAAATCCTGTATAATAATAATAATAAAGAACATTATTTTTTTTCAAGTTATTGTGGGTAAAGTTCCACTTTAAATGCAGTGAATGGTTGTTTGCCACAAAAATATCTTCAGCAGCTGCTGAAACACTTAAAGCGATGTTCCACTCACTCTGTAAAAAAATAAAAGTCAGCAGCTACAAAAACTGTAGCTGCTGACTTTTAAAAAACAGACACTCACCTGTCTCATGATCCCGTGTTGCCACCGGCTGTCCTGTATTCAGTGTGGGCCCCCAGCTGTGACAGCTTGTGGCTTCACAACTGGGTGCCCACTGCACATGCGTGAGTAGTGCTGCGCTTCCTGAATGGCCCCGTCATCTTCTGGGACCTGTCACATGTCCCACAAGACTTCGGGGAGGGAGGGTAGGAGGACAACTTCCGTTTCCGATCTCTTAGGTGATTGCAGCGGAAGTGGGAGTGGGTACCTGTCAAATTCGGGTACCCATCCCCCCCCTTCCCCAAAGGTGCCAATCCTTAATGGGGAGTGGGGGACCAATCTTTAAAGCCGAACTTCCCCTTTTGGATGGAACTCCACTTTAAGCTGTTGCCAACATCCTTACAACAAATGTAAAATTAAAAGCAATGTCATTTTTTTGTCCTTCTAGTAAACTGCTATAGAAACTGATGAGAAGTTTAAAGGAAACCTTTCCTGTCTACCATTGCTTACTTCTTCTTGAAGATACTTATTTTGGGGTTGGCAACCTTATTTACTACTTAGTGAGTCACTTAAAAGAATGTTTATATCAGTATCTTGACATCTGTTATTCATATACTTTTCAGTTAATTTATTGACCATGAAGTGAAGAATATATAAAGATGGAAGTCTCAGAGCATGCACTCTTAGGCTGCATTCACACTTGAACAATTGATTTTTTAAGTTTGAGCGTTTTTGGACCTTCAAGCTACAAAATGCTTAAGTGTGAATGCAGCCTAAAAAACAAGGCAAAAAGACTATGGGGAAAATTTACTAACACTAAAGCACTCAGAATATGGTGCAGCTATACTGTACATAGTAACCAATCAGCTTCTAACCTCAGCTTGTTCAATTAAGCTTTGACAATGAAGCCTGGACGTTGATTGGTTTCTATGCACGACTGCATCAGATTTTGCACCATGCAGCTTCAGTAAGTTACCTGCTATATTTTTAGATGTATGTATTATGTTACTGTCTGAAAAAATAAACATTTATTTATTTCATCTTTAAATAAGTAAAAATACTTATTTTTTTATTGACTGTTTCCAGCCAACAGATAAAAATGTAGGCTCATGTTCACCAGGCTAACCATACTTGATTTGCTGAAAAATGCCTGCTATTCAAAGAGTTGGCTACTTGAAGCTCAAACATTCAGCTGCATGAATCAAAAGACTCCCCTCACCTCTTTTTCTCGCTATGTACAGCTCTCTACAGTTTCAGTTATTGAGACCTGAAAGGAGAGTTTCTACTGTGCTCTCTCTTAAGAAAACCTATTGTGTGCTCCAAAGCCTGTGTCATGGATGAGCTGTCTATCTATCTATCTATCTATCTATCTATCTATCTATCTATCTATCTATCTATCTATCTATCTATCTAATCTCCTTACGGACTGGGAGATGAAAGAAAATGGTGTCTGAAAGTCTATGTTGAACAACAGTGGGTCTTAATCAAAATTTAGCACTGTCATACTGGAATCTCAGTCTTTGTACAATGCAACTATCAAAATCTTTATGCATATGCAGTATTGTTCAAATTAATATTGCCAAAAGTACTGTTTGCAATAATTATAGTTTGAGGAAGTAATTGAAGATTTATTATGCAAAGCTAATTTTTTATTTTACAATCCATAACATTTTCATATTTTCCATATGGCCTTCCTTGAAACTGTACTTCTGAATTATACAGATTCGGTGCCATCTGTTCATGCTACACGCCTGAGGGGTACACAGTAATTTATTGTGCAGAATTTCCATGAATACTAATATCGACAGCACTACATTTATCTTTAAGGTAAAGGTTTTGTCACTTGGATCAGGTAATATATTTTTTTAAACGAATCAGCAATGTCATGTTATTTTCACACATAGGTCATGCTAAAAAAACATTTTGTTATCTGAACAGGTGAACTCAACTAAATCAATTTTCCAAATTGTTGAATTGGATAGAAAAGAAATGTTTTGTCACTTTGAACATTGCCTGAAGCCAAAGGCGATTCATAATCACAATCAAATAAATGCAATACATAAATGAAAATTACAGTATGTTGCAGCTTGCCAATTCTTAGATGTGATGGCTACATTAGTTTACTTTTTTAGACTTCTTTTTTCATCTGGAGATCCAGCCAGTAAGTCTGTTGATTTTCAACAGTAAAGCTCTCTTACAATTACCATTTAACACTGGCAGAAGTATTTACTGCTAAGCTGCAAAATATTAAGTTTTTGGTTTAATACTGCTTTAATGTTTTAATTTTCTGGCTTTTGGATGTTGAACGTAATATGTACAGTATGTAAGTATGTAGGTAATATTTAACATTTCTTTCTTTAACCACTAGCCTACAGGGCACTTATACCCCCTTCCTGCCCAGGCCAATTTCTAGCTTTCAGCGCTGTTGCACTTTGAATGACAATTGCGCGGTCATGCAACATTGTACCCATATGAAATCTTTATCATTTGTTTGTGACAGAGCTTTATTTTGGTGGTATTTAATCACCTCTGGGTTTTTTATTTTTTTTTTAAAACAAACCAAAAACCACTGAAAATTTTGAAAAAAAAAGTTTTTTCTTAGTTTTTGTTATAAAATTTTGTAAATAAGTGGTTTTTCTCCTTCACTGATGTGCGCTAATGAGGCTGCACTGATGGGCACTGATATGCTGCACTGATGGACATTGATAGGTGGCACTGATGGGCACTGATGAGGAGGCACTGGTAGGTTGCACTGATGGGCATTGACAGGCATCACTGATGGGCACTGAAAAGCAGCACTCATATATGGCACTGATAAGTGGCACTGATAGGCGGCACTGACTGGCACTGTTAGGTGGCACTGGCTGGCACTGTTAGGCAGCACTGACGGGCACTGATAGGTGGCACTGATGCACACTGATAGGCGGCACTGACTGGCACTGATAGGCGGCACTGAATGGCACTGATAGGTGGCACTGACTGGCATTGATAGGTGGCACTGACTGGCACTGATGGGTGACACTGAAAGGCAGCTCAGATGGGCACTGATATGTGGCATTGATGTGGCACTGATGAGCACTGAAATGTGGCACTGATGTGGTACTGATGGGCACTGGCAGGTGGCATGGATGAGCACTGAGAGCTGGCACTGATGGACACTGACAGGTGGCGCTGCTGAGGCTACACAGATCATCAAGGCATACTGATCATCAGTGCCCTGATGATCTGTGTACATGTCCCCTCCGAGGAATGCCAATTACAGGCTCTCCTCTCCTCTCGAACTGTCAGCGTGACAGCTCATGGGGGAGAGAAATGCCGATAATTGGCATTTCCCTGTTTACATGTGATCAGCTGTGATTGGATACAGCTGATCACATGACCGAACCGACATCTTCGGCTCCTTCCGTGGATCGGTGATCCGCTGTGTCCGAGGGACACAGAGCAACACCGATCGCCATGCTGCGTGCTCCGGGAGCTGCGCATGCGTGGTTAGAATGGGAGGACGTCATATGACGTCCACCCAGAACGAGAGAACCACCTTGCGTCCGTCATTTTACTATATGGTGAGTGGGAGGCGGTTAAAGAGGTACTGCTTAGAAAATGGTTACCTAAAGTGTGTGTGTGTGTGTGTGTGTGTAAGGGGGAAGAGTGGGAATGAGAATTGATTTTGACAATTACTCATATTGAACATTGTAAGCTAAATTCTGGTCAGTCAAAAGTCCTTGCATACGGTACAGGGTCCACTGTCCAATTTCCTAGAGTTGTTATGCATTGTGAATGCAAGCTTGTTAATCAGTTGCTGCTGAATGGAAGGGATATTGTTGTTGAGTTAAAGTGTTACTAAACCCAGGACCATGCATTCACTATATCTGGTCTCCTACAGTACACAGAACATGAAAGCGCAATTATTTTAGTAAATATAAACTGCTAAATACCTTTTCTCATCAGTAGTATATAGCAGTCTTGTGACTTCAGCTGTTTAAAGCTTGTAGGAGGAGTTTTCTTTCTGCTCAAAAGGATGCAGAACCCCTGACCTCTGTCTGGACAGTGCTGATTGGCCCTGTGCTGATCACATGCACCCTCCCAAGAAAAAAAACCTCTTTAGGAATAATCAGCAAACTAAGCATGTGCAGAAGGGCTGCGGGTTCAGTCTGTCTTATCAGCATGGACATTTGAACAAGAAGAGGGGCAGAGAAGTCAGGATCAAACAGCCTTTTTACACAATGTATAGGATTAACTCCTTAGGTTCCACAGTGAGTATAACAAGCATGCTTTACTGTATATACAGACTGATTTTACTGTTGTGGGTTTAGTAACACTTTAAGGTTATATATATACTGTATATATATAGTGAGGAACAGAAGTATTTGAACACCCTGCGATTTTGCAAGTTCTCCCACTTAGAAATCATGGAGGGGTCTGAAATTCACATTGTAGGTGCATTCCCATTCTGACAGAATTTAAAAAAGAAATTCAGGAAATCACATTGTTTGATTTTTAAAGAACTTATTTGTCTTGCGCCGCTGAACATAAGTATTTGAACACCTAAGAAACAGCAAGAATTCTGGCTCTAAAAGACTTGTTACTGTGTCTTTAAAAAGTCCACTTCTACTCCACCCATTAATCTAACTTAGTAGCACCTCTTTGAGCTCTTTAAAGACTCCTGACCACCCCACAGTCAGTCAGACGCCAACTACTACCATGGGCAACACCAAAGAGCTGTCAAAAGACACCAGAGACAAAATTGTGGACCTCCACAAGGCTGGAAAGTGCTACGGGGCAATTGCCTTGCAGTTTGATGAAAATAGATCAACTGTTGGAGAAATGGTTAGAAAATGGAAAGAGGCTAAAGACGACTGTCATTCTCCCTCGGACTGGGGCTCCATGCAAGATCTCACCTCGTAGGGTATCACTGATGATAAGAAAGGTAAGGAAGCAGCCAAGAACTACAAGGGAGGAGCTGGTCAATTTCATGAAGAGAGCTGGGACCACAGTTTCAAAGGTCACTGTCGGTAGAACACTACGCCGTTATGGTTTCAAATCATGCATTGCACGGAAGGTTCCCCTGCTCAAGTCATCACATGTCCAGGCCCGTCTGAAGTTTGCCAATGACCATCTGGATAATCCAGAGGAGGCATGGGAGAAAGTCATGTGGTCAGATGAGACCAAAGTAGAACTTTTTGGTCTAAACTTCACTTGTCGTTTTGGAGGAAAAAGAAGGATGAGTTGCATCCCAAGAAAACCATCCCTACTGTGAAGCATGGGGGTGGTAACATCATGCTTTGGGGTGCTTTTCTGCGAAGGGGACAGAACGACTGCACTGTATTAAGGAGAGGATGAATGGGGCCATTTATTGTGAGATTTTGAGCAATAACCTCCTTCCCTCAGTCAGAGCATTGAAGATGGGTCGTGGCTGGGTCTTCCAACATGACAATGACCCGAAGCACACAGCCAGGATAACCAAGGAGTGGCTCCGTAAGAAGCATATCAAGGTTCTGGAGTGGCCTAGCCAGTCTCCATACCTAAATCCAATAGAACATCTTTGGAGGGAGCTGAAACTCCGTGTTGCTAAGCGATAGCCCCGAAACCTGACAGATCTAGAGGAGATCTGTGTGGAGGAGTGGGCCAAAATCCCTGTTGCAGTGTGTGCAAACCTAGTCAAGAACTACAGGAAACGTTTGACCTCTGTAATTGCAAACAAAGGCTTCTGTACCAAATATTAACACTGATTTTCTCAGGTGTTCAAATATTTATGTTCAGCAGTGCAAGACAAATAAATTCTTTGAAAATCATACAATGTGATTTCCTGAATTTTTATTTTAAACTCTGTCTCTCAGAGTGGGAATGCACCTACAATGTGAATTTCAGACCCCTCCATGATTTCTAAGTGGGAGAACTTGCAAAATCGCAGGGTGTTCAAATACTCCTCACTGTATATATATATATATATATATATATATACATATATATGTATATATACATACACAGAATTGATGCTGTATATGACAGAAAGAGGGGTCCAAGAATTTATATGATCCACATCGAGTATAAATGGGCACCTAAGTCCCAAGATGCCCATCAAACAAACAGGGATTGTACCTGTTTTTTATTTAATAAATTATATATAAAATATTATGCTTTGGCTATATTCTAAAATAAAACCAAACAAAGCATTCAGGTAAGAAACACACATCCTTCTGAATTGCAATAGAGCAATCACTTTGCCGTTTATCTTTAAAACAAGGAAAAGAGGGCTGTGTCCTAATGTCTACCAGGTGGTGGGAGGCTGAGAATGTAGTTTATTTTTGTTATGTAATAGTCATATATGGGTTTATTTTTAGAGATGAGCGAAGTATTCAAAAATTCGATTCGGCTGATTCGGCGAATTCGCGGAATAAATTCGATTCGAGTCGAATATATTCGCTGCGAATTTAACTTATAAAAAGGGTGTTTCTAGGCTTCAGAGAGACTTTATATTAGTGCAGAACACTGTACCTTTAATTTAAATGCCCTTGGAGTCTGCTGGGGAAGAGAAATAATACTGTCAGTCAGTATGACATGCAGATGAGTGCCGTCGATCTTAGAATCACCGCACACTTCACTCATTTGGGCAGTCACGGGGCCAAAACCAGAGTGTGGAGCCACAGTGTGGCGGTGGAGGCAGCAGCAATGGGAGGCCATACAGCACCCTATGACAAAATGGAACCCACCAGCAGTGTGAGGAGACCTGAAAGTGGCACATGGCAGAGTGTGGCGATGGAGACAGCAGCAATGGGAGGCCGTACAGGGACCCATGAGACACTCTGGACCTGGCAGCAGCATGAGGAGGCGGTACGGGGGCCCATGGCAGATTATGGGCCTGGCAGCAGCAATGGGAGGCCCGTAATCTGCCAGCACCCTATGACAAAATGGAACCCACCAGCAGTGTGAGGAGACCTGAAAGTGGCACATGGCAGAGTGTGGCGATGGAGACAGCAGCAATGGGAGGCCGTACAGGGACCCATGAGACACTCTGGACCTGGCAGCAGCATGAGGAGGCGGTACGGGGGCCCATGGCAGATTACGGGCCTGGCAGCAGCAATGGGAGGCCCGTAATCTGCCAGCACCCTATGACAAAATGGAACCCACCAGCAGTGTGAGGAGACCTGAAAGTGGCACATGGCAGAGTGTGGCGATGGAGACAGCAGCAATGGGAGGCCGTACAGGGACCCATGAGACACTCTGGACCTGGCAGCAGCAAGAGGAGGCGGTACAGGGGCCCATGGCAGGGTGGCGAAGCGTAAGCAGCTTAAATTGAAGGCCATACAGAGGCCTATGTTAAAAATAATAACATGTTTGGGGCATGATTCATGGTGGATTTAGTCAGTTGTGTCAGGAACTGGTGGTTTGAAATCCAGACTAATCCACGCCTGATTCATTTTCACAAACGTGAGTCTCTCCACACTTTGGGTGGACAGTCGTGTCCTCCGCGGAGTTACAATACCTCCTGCCGCACTAAACACGCGCTCCGATGCCACGCTACTGGCCGGGCATGACAGCCTTTCAAATGCAAATTCAGCTAGTTGGGGCCAAAGGTCAAGTTTCGTTGCCCAGTAGTCAAGGGGATTGTCTACCTCGGTTGGCAGGGTGCTGTCCAAGTAGGCCCAAGCCTGTTGTTTGAGGTCCTGCTCCAGGTGTACCTGATGCTGCTGCTGCTGCGGCTGGTTATTAGTTTCCTCACTGCGCTGGTGAAGAAAGCTACTCATCATCGACTGCAGACTGAGGCAGCCGCTGCTGGTGGAGCTGCCACTGCTCCTACCACCCCACCCCTCCCCTGCTGCCATAGCAGCGGAACGCGAGCGCACAGGGCCCACAGTGTCTGAGGATGGACGTTGGCGCAGAAAGGCAGAGACCAACTGACTACATAGGTGGTTTTTATAGTACGTTATTTTGGCCTCCCTCTCAGCAGGTGTGAAAAAGGCCACCATTTTTGAACAGTAGCGAGGGTCCAACAAGGTGGACAGCCAAAAGTCATCCCTCTGTCTGATGGTTATTATTCGGCTGTCGCTACGCAAGCAACCGAGCATGCTATGGGCCATTTGTGCCAAGGAATGCGAGGGACTCCCTACCTCCATCTCCACAGCATACTGCCACGGTGCGTCTGGGTCCTCTGTCTCCTCCTCCTCCTCTACCAGATGCTCCTGCTCCTCCACTCCTGTCCGCCGAGTGGAAAAACCACCCATTTCACTCAATAATTCCTGAGCACCAATGTCCTCCTCTACCTCCTCCTCTTCTTCCTGTCCTGCCCCCACAGGGGTCATGTGGCGTTGAGATCTGTGCGCCACGTCTACCGCACCCTGACCAGCCATTGTTAACAGCATTTGTTCCAGGACGTGCAACAGAGGAATGACGTCGTTCATCCCATAGTCCTGCCGACTCACGAATAGCGTGGCCTCCTCAAAGGGCCTGAGCAAGCGGCAGGTGTCACGCATGAGCTGCCAATGGCTGACATCTAAGTTACACAGGGGAGTACCTTTATCCGCTTGTAACATCAGGAAATCGGTGATGGCCTTTCGCTGTTCGTAAAGGCGGTCTAACATATGTAGGGTTGAATTCCACCTTGTTGCAACGTCACAGCATGAGGAGTCGGTACGGGGGCCCATGGCAGATTACGGGCCTGGCAGCAGCAATGGGAGGCCCGTAATCTGCCAGCACCCTATGACAAAATGGAACCCACCAGCAGTGTGAGGAGACCTGAAAGTGGCACATGGCAGAGTGTGGCGATGGAGACAGCAGCAATGGGAGGCGGTACAGGGACCCATGACACACTCTGGACCTGGCAGCAGCATGAGGAGGCGGTACAGGGGCCCATGACAGATTACGGGCCTGGCAGCAGCAATGGGAGGCCCGTAATCTGCCAGCACCCTATGACAAAATGGAACCCACCAGCAGTGTGAGGAGACCTGAAAGTGGCACATGGCAGAGTGTGGCGATGGAGACAGCAGCAATGGGAGGCCGTACAGGGACCCATGACACACTCTGGACCTGGCAGCAGCATGAGGAGGCGGTACAGGGGCCCATGACAGATTACGGGCCTGGCAGCAGCATGAGGAGTCGGTACGGGGGCCCATGGCAGATTACGGGCCTGGCAGATGACGACGAGGCTGCCAAGTGCGATCAGCCTCATCATCATCAATTAGGTTCTCCGCCTCACTACTAGCCCCCTCGGCTGCGTGTGGGTCAGGAGACAGACCTGTCTCTAGACCGGCTACCGAGCCACTCTCCTCGTCCATACTTCTTCGCCTGGCTGCTGATGAGGCGGATGTCTCCCCCCGTTCCTGACCGCCCTCTGTTAGCTCTTCCTCACTGTACAGTGGGGCTGAGCCCACAGCATGCGATACTTTGCTTGGTGAGGGAACACCAAAGGACAGGGGCAGGTAGAGGACACGTGATTTCAGTGGGCTTGCTCCCGGGCCATGCCAACTAACGGTTGTGTCTGACGTACCCACCGACCGTTGGCTGTAGGTGTCAGAGGTGACCTGGGAAGAGGAAGACGACCGAGCCAACCAATCGATGACGGCAGGGTTGTCGGTGGAGACACGACCGCTGGATGACACCGGGAGCACTGGCCTCTGGCTGCGACTAGTGCTGCCTCGACCCCTTCCTCTGCTGCCACGTCTGCTCGCTCCTGAAACATTGCCTCCTCTGCCACTCCTCTGCGTGTTGTCTGACATACTCTTTAATTCAACGATTCTGTGTCCCTGAGTAACGATTCTGTGTCCCTGAGTAACAATTCTGTGTCCCTGAGTAACGATTCTGTGTCCCTCAGTAACGATTCTGTGTCCCTCAGTAACGATTCTGTGTCCCTCAGTAACGATTCTGTGTCCCTGAGTAACGATTCTGTGTCCCTGAGTAACGATTCTGTGTCCCTGAGTAACGAATCTGTGTCCCTGAGTAACGATTCTGTGTCCCTGAGTAACGATTCTGTGTCCCTGAGTAACGATTCTGTGTCCCTCAGTAACGATTCTGTGTCCCTGAGTAACGATTCTGTGTCCCTGAGTAACAATTATGTGTCTGTCCCTGAGTAACAATTCTGTGTCCCTGAGTAACAATTCTGTGTCCCTGAGTAACGATTCTGTGTCCCTCAGTAACGATTCTGTGTCCCTGAGTAACGATTCTGTGTCCCTGAGTAACGATTCTGTGTCCCTCAGTAACGATTCTGTGTCCCTGAGTAACGATTCTGTGTCCCTGAGTAACGATTCTGTGTCCCTCAGTAACGATTCTGTGTCCCTGAGTAACGATTCTGTGTCCCTCAGTAACGATTCTGTGTCCCTCAGTAACGATTCTGTGTCCCTCAGTAACGATTCTGTGTCCCTGAGTAACGATTCTGTGTCCCTCAGTAACGATTCTGTGTCCCTGAGTAACGATTCTGTGTCTGTCCCTGAGTAACGATTCTGTGTCCCTGAGTAACGATTCTTTGTCCCTGAGTAACGATTCTGTGTCTGTCCCTGAGTAACGATTCTGTGTCCCTGAGTAACGATTCTGTGTCCCTCAGTAACGATTCTGTGTCCCTGAGTAACGATTCTGTGTCCCTGAGTAACGATTCTGTGTCCCTCAGTAACGATTCTGTGTCCCTCAGTAACGATTCTGTGTCCCTGAGTAACGATTCTGTGTCCCTGAGTAACGATTCTGTTTCCCTGAGTAACGATTCTGTGTCCCTGAGTAACGATTCTGTGTCCCTGAGTAACGTTTCTGTGTCCCTCAGTAACGATTCTGTGTCCCTCAGTAACGATTCTGTGTCCCTGAGTAACGATTCTGTGTCCCTCAGTAACGATTCTGTGTCCCTCAGTAACGATTCTGTGTCCCTGAGTAACGATTCTGTGTCCCTCAGTAACGATTCTGTGTCCCTCAGTAACGATTCTGTGTCCCTGAGCAACGATTCTGTGTCCCTGAGTAACGATTCTGTGTCCCTGAGTAACGATTCTGTGTCCCTCAGTAACGATTCTGTGTCCCTCAGTAACGATTCTGTGTCCCTCAGTAACGATTCTGTGTCCCTGAGTAACGATTCTGTGTCCCTGAGTAACAATTCTGTGTCCCTCAGTAACGATTCTGTGTCCCTGAGTAACAATTCTGTGTCCCTGAGTAACAATTCTGTGTCTGTCCCTGAATAACAATTCTGTGTCCCTGAGTAACAATTCTGTGTCCCTCAGTAACGATTCTGTATCCCTCAGTAACGATTCTGTGTCCCTGAGTAACGATTCTGTGTCCCTGAGTAACGATTCTGTGTCCCTGAGTAACGATTCTGTGTCCCTCAGTAACAATTCTGTGTCCCTCAGTAACGATTCTGTGTCCCTGAGTAACAATTCTGTGTCCCTGAGTAACAATTCTGTGTCCCTGAGTAACAATTATGTGTCCCTGAGTAACAATTCTGTGTCTGTCCCTAAGTAACAATTCTGTGTCCCTGAGTAACAATTCTGTGTCCCCGAGTAACAATTCTGTGTCCCTCAGTAACGAATCTGTGTCCCTGAGTAACAATTCTGTGTCCCTGAGTAACAATTCTGTGTCCCTGAGTAACAATTCTGTGTCTGTCCCTGAGTAACAATTCTGTGCGTGTCCCTGAGTAACAATTCTGTGCGTGTCCCTGAGTAACAATTCTGTATCCCTGAGTAACAATTCTGTGTCCCTGAGTAACGATTCTGTGTCCCTGAGTAACGATTCTGTGTCCCTGAGTAACGATTCTGTGCCCCTCAGTAACGATTCTGTGTCCCTGAGTAACGATTCTGTGTCCCTGAGTAACAATTCTGTGTCCCTGAGTAACGATTCTGTGTTCCTCAGTAACAATTCTGTGTCCCTGAGTAACAATTCTGTGTCCCTGAGTAACGATTCTGTATCCCTCAGTAACAATTCTGTGTCCCTGAGTAACAATTCTGTGTCCCTGAGTAACAATTCTGTGTCTGTCCCTGAGTAACAATTCTGTGTCTGTCCCTGAGTAACAATTCTGTGTCCCTGAGTAACAATTCTGTGTCCCTGCGTAACAATTCTGTGTCCCTGAGTAACAATTCTGTGTCTGTCCCTGAGTAACAATTCTGTGTCCCTGAGTAACAATTCTGTGTCCCTGAGTAACAATTCTGTGTCCCTGAGTAACGATTCTGTGTCCCTGAGTAACAATTCTGTGTCCCTGAGTAACGATTCTGTGTCCCTCAGTAACAATTCTGTGTCCCTGAGTAACAATTCTGTGTCTGTCCCTGAGTAACGAATCTGTGTCCCTGAGTAACGATTCTGTGTCCCTGAGTAACGATTCTGTGTCCCTAAGTAACGATTCTGTGTCCCTAAGTAACGATTCTGTGGCCCTAAAGTCTCTCTGGCCCTAACTCTGTCCCTAATACAGACAGGTCTGTCTCTCTTGAATGACCGGAGGCTAATGGAGAATTGTAAGATGGCCGCAATTTATAGCTCCACCATTACACAGTGCTGGCTGGCTGGCTGCTGATTGGCTAATGCGATCACATGTCATGAATGAATGCATTATGGGTCAGCGCGCCTTGTCTGCACGCCTTCCCAGAGATCCCCGCTCCGTCGCCACACATGTCGCTGCCATTTTTGGGAAAATTCGATTCGTGCATCCGAAGTTTGCTAATTTTCGGATTCGGCGCGAATCGAATTTTTCCTGATCTTCGAAACGAATTCCACTTCGCCATGTTCGATTCGCTCATCTCTAATCACTATCATATCTCCTCTCAAGTATGAGAGAATACTTGAGAGGAGACTAAGTTTAATGCTTGTACTCGTTACTCGTAACTGAGGTCCTCCAGTTTCCTTATTAGCTTTGTCGCCCTTCTCTGGACCTACTCAGATTCCAGCATATTCTTCCTTGAATAAATATCCTTTTTAATGCATGCTAATATTCTGCCAGTTTAATAAACATAAAAACGTACAGCGCTAAGGTAAGTATATGTATATATGATAACCAAAAAGTACAATGAAGGAAATACAACAAAAAACTGAGTATATGTCAATATTCAGAGATATCTCAATAAAATAAAAATAAAAAGTTCCAATATGGTGACTTCAGTGCATCTGGGTCCTGTAATTAGTGCCAAGGTGGTGTAAAAAATGCGCACTCACCGGACGCGCATATTAATAGCGCTATAGTAAGTTAAATCCAGATGTCATCTATTGGAACCTGACGCTGACAGATCTTCCCTCTATGGGATGGGTCATCAGGTGATGTGCCAAACACTATGGATCCTTATTCCTGCCCGGGGTGGTATCATCAAGCCTCCAAGAGGGATATCAGCCTGTCCTGGAGTGATGGGTCTAAGGATTTAAAATACTCCCCCGAGGAGTGGAAACAGGAACACTCCCATAGTGTAGTAGGTTTGATAGAATTACTTTATTAATGATGCATCAAAATGAGAAGGATAAAATAATGGGTAAATCCAGACAGTGATGAGACTGACCGTCAGGTATTTAAAGATGGCCGCCGGAGCTCTACGTTGCTCCGGCGGCGTGACATCACGGCATGATGTGGCTCCTCCTGACGCGTATCGTGTCAAAACACGCCCTCAGAGGTGGTTCGCCAGTCACGTCGTGCCGTCTGCCATTGTAATTTATAGAGATTTTGGCACATGCGCATCAACATTAGCGGCCATATTAGAGTGGCGCAGCTATTATTGCGCAGGCGCCAAGGATCGGGCACCATTTTCCCTTGGTTTCCCCTTTCTATAACACAAAACCAGGAAGTATCTAAAAGACTGGAGCAAGCATGAATCTACGCATGCTCAAACACTCCGACGCCATTTTCCTTTAGGTATAATAGAATAGACATATGAGTCTGAATATACTGACCCTTACGGAATAAATATACTTAATGAATGGTGACATTTTGGACATAATAATTCAATATTGGTAATAATTAAATTATCTGAAACGAAAATATAAAACAGGCATGTGCCAATATAGGTCTATGCAACAACATCAGGCATATATAATTACATTAATAACATGTATTAAAATTTAGATAATAATACAATGTGCGGTCAAGGGATTAAAATATATATAAAAATATCAAATTAATATATTTTAAAATTATTCCAAATACATTCAGATATAAAATGGTATGTATAAAAAATGACATTGATAGAGACTAAACCTCTATGAAATTAATGTCAAAAAATTAATTGAATTAATATGAAATCAGGTTGACATATAAAGCAAAGATAATGATTAATGGAGAACCTATCAAAGAGTCGACAATATTAGCTATTGTCGATAAAGCAATTGATATCAACCTCAATATTCAATCCATTGGGGTGCAGAGAGCGGAGTTCATAAATCCACTTCATTTCGAGTTGGGATATTGCTCTTCTTTTGTATAAACCCCGCCAATGAGGTTTGATAAGATCGATCCCAGTAAATTTTAGAAATGTTGGGTCTCTGTTGTGAACACGTCTATAGTGGTTGGATAGTGAATGCTCCCTGTAACCACGTTTTATATTGTTGACGTGTTCTTGTAGTCTATCTCTGAGTCATCGAGTAGTATGGCCTACATACTGTAATTTACAGGGACATTCCAGAAGATAGACTACAAACTTACTATTGCATGTTATAAATTTATCTATTTCATAAGTTCTCCCCGTAACATGTGACTGGAATGTAGTTAGTTTCCTTTTTCTAGTTTTCTCACATGTGCAAATCATACATCTGTTACATGGAATAAATCCTTTCATATCTTTGAGGAGAGAAACATCTTCCAGTGGATTAATTACATTTGGTGCTAAAAAATGTCTTAAGTTAGTAGCTCTCCTAAAAATAATTTCCGGTCTGTCCGGTAAAATCTTAGTAAGCACCGGGTCAGTTTTAAGGATTCTCCAATTTTTATTAATGATATTATTTACTGCCTTATATTGCATGGAATAAGTCGTAATAAATGGACAGATCTGATTCTTCTTTACTTTGTTCCCATCCTTTAATAGATCTTCTCTGTTGAGCAGTGCTACAGATTCAATGGTGTTGTCTAGACTATCTGCTCTATAACCTTTCTCAATAAACCTCTCTTTTAAAATTAAGGATTGGTCATAAAAAGTGTCAAGGTTAGTGCAGTTTCTTCTTATTCACGTAAACTGTCCTTTTGGAATATTAGACAACCACCTAGGGTGGTAGCAACTATTCCTGGGTATAAAACTGTTACGATCGTTTTTTTTTAAAAAAAGATTTAATAATCAGTCCCCCGTTGTAATTAATAAGTGTTAAATCTAAGAAATTGATTTCTATTGTGCTGTATGAGTAGGATAGGTTAATATTTAAATTAGTATAATTTAAAGTAGTAAAGAAGTTAATAAGGGCTTGTTCTTCCCCATTCCATAATAAAAACACATCATCAATATAACGTCTGTAAAAAGTAAGTTCTGGCCAGTCTCTTGAGAAGATTATCATTTCTTCCCAATGTGCCATAAACAAATTTGCTAAGCTGGGGGCAAATTTTGCCCCCATGGCTACTCCTTTGATCTGCAAATAATATTTGCGATCAAACCAAAAATAGTTTTTATTAATAGCAAAATCAATTAAAGTTAAAATAAAGTCAACATGACGATAAAGTGCTAGAAGACCTCAAATAGTGTTCCGCTGCATCGAGACCGTCCTTATGTGCTATATTACTGTACAACGAGGACACATCAGCTGTTACCAAAAAAGTTTGAGGGGTGATGGTCAGATCTTTAATATCATTTAAAATTTGTTTTGTGTCTTTTAAAAACTCAGGTGTCTTGGTCTCCAGGGGCTGTAGAAAGAAATCGATGTATTCTCCAATCTTGGAGCTTAAAGAGCCTATGCCACTCATTATGGGCCTACCTGGTGGTTGGATAGGGTTCTTAAGGACTTTGGGGAGGATGTACAAAATAGGCAATTTAGGAGTCGCTGGACATAGGAACTCTTTCTCCTTTCTGTTAATCACTCCTTTATCAAAACCCTCTTTAATAATACCTTTCAGAGTGCGTTTATACGAATAAAGAGGATCTTTAGGCAGAACTGTATAAGTTGTGGTATCACCCAAAATGTTGTAAACCTCATTTAAATAATTGGATTTGTCAAGAATGACCACCCCTCCACCCTTATCTGCTGGTCTTATTACTAAATACTTATGTTCTATTAGTGATTTCATAGCTATCGTTGTTTGGGTTTTGGGAGTGGGTCTAGTATTTAATTTGTCCAAATCCTTAAGCGCTAATTCTTTAAATAATTGGATATAAGATTGTGTCTGGGGAGGCGGGTTGTAATTGGATGCATTCCTCAAATTGGAGTGCATGGAACCATTAGCATCATTCTTTAAAATAGGATTAGAATAGAAATATTTCTTCAAGGACAATTGTCTTGTAAATTTCTGGATGTCTATATAAGTTTGAAACTTATTGAGCTTCCTTCCCGGTGCAAATTTAAGACCTTTATCCAGTAATTGTAATTCCTGTTTAGAGAATGTAGCCTTACTAAGATTAAAGATACCTTTTCCTTCTACATTTTTCTTTCTTTCCCTGTGTCTATGGAAACGTTTACCTCCCCTTCTTCCCCTGTGGACATCGCTTCTTTTCCGAGTCTTCTTTCCTCCTAAAAAATGAACCTGAGAATCATTGTTAGGATTCTGATTATAGGGTGTAGTTATATGGAATGGGGAAGAACAAGCCCTTATTAACTTGTTTACTACTTTAAATTATAATAATTTAAATATTAACCTATCCTACTCATACAGCACAATAGAAATCAATTTCTTAGATTTAACACTTATTAATTACAACGGGGGACTGGTTACTAAATCTTTTTTTAAGAAAACCGATCGTAACAGTTTTATACCCAGGAATAGTTGCCACCACCCTAGGTGGTTGTCTAATATTCCAAAAGGACAGTTTACACGAATAAGAAGAAACTGCACTAACCTTGACACTTTTTATGACCAATCCTTAATTTTAAAAGAGAGGTTTATTGAGAAAGGTTATAGAGCAGATAGTCTAGACAACACCATTGAATCTGTAGCACTGCTCAACAGAGAAGATCTATTAAAGGATGGGAACAAAGTAAAGAAGAATCAGATCTGTCCATTTATTACGACTTATTCCATGCAATATAAGGCAGTAAATAATATCATTAATAAAAATTGGAGAATCCTTAAAACTGACCCGGTGCTTACTAAGATTTTACCGGACAGACCGGAAATTATTTTTAGGAGAGCTACTAACTTAAGACATTTTTTAGCACCAAATGTAATTAATCCACTGGAAGATGTTTCTCTCCTCAAAGATATGAAAGGATTTATTCCATGTAACAGATGTATGATTTGCACATGTGAGAAAACTAGAAAAAGGAAACTAACTACATTCCAGTCACATGTTACGGGGAGAACTTATGAAATAGATAAATTTATAACATGCAATAGTAAGTTTGTAGTCTATCTTCTGGAATGTCCCTGTAAATTACAGTATGTAGGCCATACTACTCGATGACTCAGAGATAGACTACAAGAACACGTCAACAATATAAAACGTGGTTACAGGGAGCATTCACTATCCAACCACTATAGACGTGTTCACAACAGAGACCCAACATTTCTAAAATTTACTTGGATCGATCTTATCAAACCTCATTGGCGGGGTTTATACAAAAGAAGAGCAATATCCCAACTCGAAATGAAGTGGATTTATGAACTCCGCTCTCTGCACCCCAATGGATTGAATATTGAGGTTGATATCAATTGCTTTATCGACAATAGCTAATATTGTCGACTCTTTGATAGGTTCTCCATTAATCATTATCTTTGCTTTATATGTCAACCTGATTTCATATTAATTCAATTAATTTTTTGACATTAATTTCATAGAGGTTTAGTCTCTATCAATGTCATTTTTTATACATACCATTTTATATCTGAATGTATTTGGAATAATTTTAAAATATATTAATTTGATATTTTTATATATATTTTAATCCCTTGACCGCACATTGTATTATTATCTAAATTTTAATACATGTTATTAATGTAATTATATATGCCTGATGTTGTTGCATAGACCTATATTGGCACATGCCTGTTTTATATTTTCGTTTCAGATAATTTAATTATTACCAATATTGAATTATTATGTCCAAAATGTCACCATTCATTAAGTATATTTATTCCGTAAGGGTCAGTATATTCAGACTCATATGTCTATTCTATTATACCTAAAGGAAAATGGCGTCGGAGTGTTTGAGCATGCGTAGATTCATGCTTGCTCCAGTCTTTTAGATACTTCCTGGTTTTGTGTTATAGAAAGGGGAAACCAAGGGAAAATGGTGCCCGATCCTTGGCGCCTGCGCAATAATAGCTGCGCCACTCTAATATGGCCGCTAATGTTGATGCGCATGTGCCAAAATCTCTATAAATTACAATGGCAGACGGCACGACGTGACTGGCGAACCACCTCTGAGGGCGTGTTTTGACACGATACGCGTCAGGAGGAGCCACATCACGCCGTGATGTCACGCCGCCGGAGCAACGTAGAGCTCCGGCGGCCATCTTTAAATACCTGACGGTCAGTCTCATCACTGTCTGGAATTACCCATTATTTTATCCTTCTCATTTTGATGCATCATTAATAAAGTAATTCTATCAAACCTACTACACTATGGGAGTGTTCCTGTTTCCACTCCTCGGGGGAGTATTTTAAATCCTTAGACCCATCACTCCAGGACAGGCTGATATTCCTCTTGGAGGCTTGATGATACCACCCTGGGTATCGATAGTAGTGCAGTTTCTCCTGATCCTGAGAAATTGACCTCTTGGGATGTTTCGTAGCCAGATGGGGTGGTGACAGCTATTGGTGGGGATGTAACTATTTCTGTCTGTTGACTTAAAGAAAGATTCAGTTACAATCTTTCCTCCTTGATTAAACAATGTTAAGTCAAGGAAATGTACACTCTGGGTGCTGTATTCATATGATCATTTAATATTAAGGGTATTGTGATTTAAAGTGCCAAAAAAATTACCCAGTGCTTGCTCATCACCATTCCAGATTAAAAATATATCATCAATATATCGTCTATAGAATGAGAGCTCTGGCCAGTCTCTACTGTATATTAAATCCTCCTCCCACCTGACCATGAACAGATTGGCCAGGCTGGGAGAGAATTTCGCTCCCATTGCAACACCTTTCTTTTGTAAATAAAATTGGTTATTAAACCAAAAATAATTTCTGGTCATCGCAAATTCCAATAGCTCAAGTATAAAATCTTTATGTAAGAAGGACATCCCGGTAAAATCATTTAAATAAAAACGTACTGCTTCCATTTCCTTAATATGGTATATATTTGTGTATAGTGACGTGACATCTGCGGTAACAAGGAATGTCTTGGGTTCTACAGTTATATTTCTAATATCCTGTAAAACTTGTTTGGTCATTTTGTCACAAAAACACCATCATACTTATGTGACACCAAACAGAGTCCTCAGAGGAGGAAGTCCAGAGGTGCTGTATCCAACCGGATAATCCAGAAGGTCCCCCAAAGGATAGACGTGTCCAGAGGGAAGTCCAGAGATGGTAGACGTGCCTTTATGACGGCTTCACTGAACCATGGAGATGATTTATTTTTCTATATTGGATATATTGGAATTATGCATCTGGTGAGTGTGTAATTCGAATATTTTATTACCAGAAGACGCACAGTGGATGGCTTATTTCAGCTATCTATATACATAGACTTTGGCACCTATATCAGTCACTTTTTATGTATAAACATTATCTTCACACTACCAGTGGTATTTTTATGCTTACTTTTCACTTGCTATTGTGACTACAGAATGTATTGTCTTTATATTGATATCCAGTATTGTTGATTGATTTCAGATTAGCGCTGCGCCTTTGTTGTTAGCTTGTTTCTAAAGGTTCTTTGGTACCTTTTTGGTGTACAGCAGCTCACAGTTTAGCGCTCACTTTTACCTTTTTCTGTTAAGAATTGTTGAAATATAATTATTACATATTAAAAAATATAAAAATAAAATATGTCAATGGGCCTTTTTATAGTAGAAGACTGTGTATCAGTTTTGATAATTGCCATCACTTATCACCAGGGGCAGACTGACAACTCATGGGGCCCCTGGGCAATAAGGGAACATGAGGCCCCTGTGTCCTTGCCCAAACTCAAAAAAGCCTATGAAAAAGGTACCAGGGGCATCTCATGGGGCCCCCTACTGACCCCGGGCCCTCAGGCAGTGCCTGAGTTTCCAAATGGTCAGTCCACCCCTGCTTATCACATACAAAAGTACATCTATAATCAACATGTGTCTATACAAAAAGGTCTATATTCAACTCATATCCCTTGAGCAAGAATCAATGATGAGAAATACAGCTTGCAAGCACAAAAATTGTTAGCCTAATAATCAGCCCTGGCAGGTGGAAAGCTTAGACCAACTGGTTGCATCAGAGTGTGTCTGAAAATGTTTAGAGAGCTCAGAATCATATATTAAAGACCTGTACCATTCTGTATATTTTTGCTTTATATTAAATAATATCCCCAATTAAAAAAAAAAAATCACTGTGCACATACTATAAATCGTGCAGTCTTCTGGCCGGTCACATGACATCACCATTCTTTTCTTTTCTTCCTTCAGTGGTGTGCGGTACTGAATGCTGTAGTGTAAGGTGCCATGTGATGACATGGTACTGTTCCCTAAAATATTCTACTGTGAGTACAAAAAAGGGGGCCTAATGATTTGCACCTCAGGGGTACTGTACTTGATGGCCTCAGTTTACAGGAAAATAATCATTGCAACAAACTGGTTTCAGTAAATTGTAATTTAGCTTTCAATACAAGAAGTGAACTGACTTTTTTGTTTCCCCTTACTTTCATGTTTATATGCAGATTCATAATAAAATATAGCATAAGCATTAGATTCGTTGAATAGAATAAAATAATGTTTGTGTAGTTCAGCTTAAAAATTTTACTTTTCTTGCATCTTTGATAGTGACAGTAGAGACCAATCAGTATGATGCATGTGTGGGTTTTCACCGCAATATTGATGGCGGTCTTTTGGGGGTGCAGGAGTGAAACTCGATTCTGCACATCCACTTTTTGCATGAGTGGGGTATGGTTTTGTAGGTATGGGCATGCAAGTTACTGGTTGTGGGTAGCAACTAGTGTCGAACATTGCCCATTTTTGTGTTCGCCGAACACACGAACGGTAAGGACTTTTGGCGAGCTATTCATCCACGGATCGCCCACAATGCACTGCACTCTCGCAGTGCATTGTGAGAGCCATGAGTGGCCAAAGCAATTCACCTGATCACAGGTCAGGTGCAATGCTTTGGCCAATCACAGCACAATGCATTGTGAGAGCTGTGATTGGCCAAAGTCACGGTGACCTTGGCCAGTCAAGGCTTATGGCTAAGTCCAGTCCCCACACTATATAAGGCTGCTTATACAGCAGCTTTGTGTAGTGTGTTGCTGTACACTACCGAAGACCGAGGGGAGAATACTCTCCCTGAAAAACACATAAAAAAACAAATAAAAATAAAACAAAAAATACATAAAAAAAAGAAACAGTGTGGATCCCCCCCCCCCTTAATCCATGCCAGGCCCTTTATGTGTAGTATGAAGGTTAGGAGGGACCCCACAGTAAAAAAGTTTTTAGGGGCTCCCCCTAAAAACCATACCAGGCCCTTTAGGCCTGGTAGGACTATTAAGGGTAACCCCACCTCCCAAAAATGGGGAGTAAAATTCCGTGAGGCTCCCTTACAAGACATACCAGGCCCTTTAGGCCTGATAGGACTTTTAAGGGGAACCCCGCCCCCAAAAATGGGGGGAAAAAAGCATGGGATCCCTCTAATTTCCTACTAGACCCTTGATCCAAGCACAGGCCTGGCAGGACAGGTAATAGGGGGGTTATCGAGTGGTGTCCTCATGCCAATGGGGCCAAGGACCTCTTCCCCACAACCCTGGCCCGGTGGTAGTGGGGGTTTGCTGGCAGGGGGGCTCACTTGTGAATGAGTAAGGGAAACTTGTACTCCTACCCATTCACTAAAGGGTTAAATTCAGTAAAAAATAGAGACCAGGGTGAACATGACTTGGTAAGCCGCGGTGGGAGCACTCGATCGCCCACACCCCCTTTTCTGCCCTGCCAGGCCTGTGTTTGGATCTAGGGTCTGGTAGGAATTTAGGTGGGACCCCATGCTTCCACCCTATTTTTTGTGGGTGGGGTTCCCTTTAAAAGTCCTACCAGGCCTAAAGGGTCTGGTATGGCTTTTAGTGGGAATCCCATGCACTGATAGTCAGTGATAGCCAGCACTGATGGGCACTGATAGGCACTATCAGACGCAATGATGGGCAATGATAGCCAGCACTGATGAATACTGATAGCCAGCACTGATGGGACTGATACAAAGCACTGATGGGTACCATTAGTTCGCATTGATGGTCAGTGTAGATGTCCCCTCTGGGAATTGCCGTATACTGACTCTCCTCTCCTCATGTGCTGTCAGTGTGAGGAGAGGACTGCCGATAATCGGCTTTTTCTATTTACACTGTGATCAGCTGTGATTGGACACAGCTGATCACATGCTAAAAGGCAGCTATGATTGGCCCTCTACCTGGACACGTGATCAGCTGTGTCTGAAGGACATAGTGAGTGCCCCAGGGCCCATGCGGGGGGTGTGGTTCTGGGAAGACGTCCATGGACGCCCTCCCAGAACTAGCTGACTGCACTGTAGCCATCTTTTGGCTATACCGTGGTTGGGAACTGGTTAAAAATGGTACTTTTTGAAAAACATTTTCACTAATTCATGTCCCTCAGGGCAGTACCCAAGTCCCCATACCCCATTTATGACCAATAACTTGCATATAAGCCTTTGAAATGGGAACTTTTGAATTTACAAGTTCGAGTCCCATAGACATGCATTGAGTTTGAAGTTCATGGTCGAACGTTCATTAGGTTTGAACATTTGACTGTGGACCAAACAGGGGAGTGTTCGCCCCATCACTAGTAGCAACATCACAAGTGTTGCTTCTCTCTCCTCCACTCTTAACCCTCATCCAGTCCCACATGGTGCTCCCACCCCTTCTTTTACCATTCAGTCAGCAACAACTCCCCCTATCACCATCATGCCTCACTTGCAACTGAACCCCATTCTTTCTTGCTATCACTGCCACACCTGTACGTTCCCCACCACTGCACCTGCACACTTCCCTTCCTCCCGTTATTACTATGGCATCTGACCACCATCCTTCCACAGTGAGCCTGCTGAATCACACCTCCCATTTTCACGACCACATCTGCACAACCTCAGCACTGTGCCAATATGTTCCCTACCCCTGCTTTCATCACTTCTCTTGCATGCCCATGCTCTAATCCCATCACCTGCATGCCCCTGCTCTCATCACCACACCTGTTCCTCCACAGTGCAATGTCCCCCTCCCTCTCTTAACATTATAGCTGCACAACCCACCCACCACCTTATTTTGACTACATGCCTGCACCCTCTCAAAGTGTAGCAGCACCTCTCCCACAACAGCACTAAAACCCCTATCCTTCTCCCTAGGTTCTAATCCCCCCTACACACGCTCCCACTAATGCCCCCCCCCCGAACATTAACACCATGCTTTCAACTCCCTCAAACCACTGTGCCTGCCACACTCACCTTTAAGCAATGCCCTTTTAACACGTTCCCCTCCCCACCCCACCCCACCATCATCACATCATCCAGCCTGCTCAGTGCATTTCCCCTATTATCCCTCCCACACTGACCCCCCCATCACTCACCACTGTACCTGACCCCCATTCCCCTCATGATCACATTACCACACCTGCTAACACCTACATTCTCTGCTCTCTCCACTGAAGCTACCATTATGCCAACACCCTATGCTTTCAGCAACTCACTTGCTAACATCCCAATTACCTGTTTTCGAACTTCAACACTTATGCTAGTTTAAATATATAATAATAGCTGGAGAGTGTGCAAATTCAAAAAGGAACTTGTGTAAAATGTGTGATTATATACTGTAAATCTGCTCAGCTTAGGTGAACACATGGAATGGGTGTTAAATGAACTATAGAGTAAACACTATTTGAGAACAGTTGGAGTCATTTAGTAGCAGAGAATACGTGTGGAAAAAAACTGTAATTGCTTTGTATAATATACCTGCTCATGTTTCTTAAAAAGCAAGTCAATTAAGCGGCAAATGAGGTATACAATTGTGCTTGTTTATATATGCTAATACTTGTGAGTCATGTTATTTGTGCCAGTGTTAATGGAATCATGGGTTTGTAAATGTAAAATGTATGCTACAGATTAGCTGATTTTGAGAATATAAATACTTGCATTTATCCATTGTTTTTAAAATAAATGGCAGTAAATAATCTCTAAATTCAAAGCTAAAATGACAAGCCAAAGAAATTGCATGTTGTGAGTAACAGTCACTTTAAAGATAACACTTGTGTTATGGGTTGATTTGGATCCTTAATGTTTCCAGTGTTAGTTGTAGGCTTTTATAAAGCATCCCAAATTGTGACTTTTAGGATTGCCCCAACGAAAACAGATGGCAGACAGCTAAAGGCAAGTAAAAGGCCAAATTGTAAGTCAAAGACATGGTCAGGAACCAATTCACAGCTAGCAGCAGACAGATGTACTAAAAGACTACGTTTTCCTGTTTTAAAAAAACATTAACGATACATATTTTTCCCAGGAAAAAAATGTGCTTCTAGAATTGTTTTTCACAGGACCCCGTAAAGAATTAAACATGTGGTCAGTGCTCCTGCAGACTCTTTCTCCAGTTTCCTACCCATGCCTCTGTACAGGCTTTCAGTTACCGAGCAGGAGGAAGTGTCAGTGGACGAGTTTGGTGATCACCGCACTTATAATCCATTGAGAACTACACATCTGTCTGCTGTGGTGACAGACTGGGCTTGTAGGTCACCAAAGGAGAAAGACTAATTTTTTGTTTCCATTTACATGTGCTGAGTTGCCTTTACATGCATTTATGCATGATTGCATTGTGAAAAAGCAGTATGCTATGCAATGGTGTAAACTATAATCATTAGCTAATATTGATTTTGGACTGTCTATGCAGTGGGAATGTGTTCAGAAATCCAGTATGAATGGGCCCTCTACCTTTCATTCTACAAATGGATTAAAAGTTGAATAGTTGATGTAGATTGAATTAGGATACAGATGGTGAATAAAGACTGGTAATATTAATTCCTAGATAAAAGCTATATAGCTGGTTGTTGCTTGCTGTCCTCAAATAGCAATTTATCGGCAGAAACTTAAAGGATAGGTTCACCTTTCGCAACATGTTATCCCCATATTCAGGGTGTAACATGTAACATGTTGCGATCAGACCGGCCCCCGCTCCTCCCCCATTTCCCGCTTTGACAGCTAGCGAGGGATCTTCTCCCCCCTCGCTAGCTGTCAAAATAAAAAAAAACATGGACGTGGCTCTGCCCACACCTGTGAATGAGAGACTACAAGTCCCAACAGTCTTAGCAGCTGTTAGCTTGTAATCCTCAATGAACTCCCATGGTGCTATGAAGCGTCATAGTAGTTCATTCATCCTGTCAGTATATTTGCTTGCTCATATATCCTGTACAAGCAAGCAGATATACTGACAGATCTGCAGGAGACCTGCATGGCACCAGCAATCTGCTGATCACTGGTGCAATGGTTTACAGGCTCCTGCAGACAAAAATAATAAATGCACATTTTTTACTTGCAAAAAAATGTGTGTTTATTATTTTTTGTAAAAGGTGAAGATAAATGCAATCCCTAGCTAAACAACATTTAGTTTGCTGAAGCGCCATGGGGTTGATTTACTAAAACTGAAAATGTGGCGCAGCTGTGCATGGTAGCCAATCAGCTTCTAACTTTGGCTTGTTCAGTTAAGCTTTGACTATAAAACCTGGAAGCTCATTGGTTTCTATTAAGAGCGGCACCAAATTTTGCACTGTCCAGTTTTCAGTAAATCAACCTCTGTGAATCATATACATTTGCCATTTTTTGTAACTTACTGCTTACACTTTTTTTTCATCTTCATGCAGGTTAAAACTACTGATCCAGTCTTATGCAGCAACTCCATGTTGACATGTATTTACTCCAGCACTAGCTGCATATTCATTAGTGTTTGCATACCATTGCTCTGCTTAATGACAACAGTGAAACATGCCTAAACAATGTGGGTTGGCATGGCTTATCTGACAGGGTGACAGTACAGGAGAAAAATTAGGGCAATTGTCACCTATAATACAAAGGGGGGGGGGGGGGTTGTTACTAAAACTGGAGCATGCAAAATCCTCAAGTAAAATTAGACTATGGGGATTATTTACTAAAACTGAAGAGTGCAAAATCTGGTGCAGCTCTGCACAGAAACCAATCAGCTTTCAGGTTTTATTGTCAAAGCTTAATTGAACAAGCTGAAGGTAGAAGCAGATTGGTAACCATGCACAGCTGCATTCTCCAGTTTTATAAAATCCTCCCCTTTAAAGTGCCTAAACAAGGACCTTCAATGCAGGAACACCAAGTATTATTTTAATATAAGCTGCAGACTTTCAAACAATAGAGAACATTTAAAAATGCATTAAGAGTTTAGTGTGTTTGGTGTATTTTGATGTTTTTTGAGCAAAGGGAAAAGCATGGGTCAACATTTTGAACTTTTTGCATTGAGTGCTCACTTAACTCTTGGTCCCAGCATATATTCTGTAAAAGTTATCAGATGGAAATGAAGGGGATAGTGGCAACAGAATGCATAACGCTTGTTTTTCAGTTTCGGTTGAAACTAAGATTACTTTTTTTATACTGCTGTAAAAACAAAATAAATGATAGGATCATTTGTCTCTTCCAATAGTTAGCTATTTTTTAGTTTACGTTTTATGTTTTTCATGCAATTCAAAGATATATCCTATATAATCTAGCAACGCATTTGTTTGATAGTAATTACGCTTCTACAGCAACTGATTTTGGATACATAATAACGATTATGAGTGTTAAACCTTAGGGATATTTCATGCCAGCATATATCTGCTTCCGTAAGACAGATGTTAGAAAATATCAGCTAAAGCTGACTCCAGCATGATCTAAGTTATGCAGAAAGTCAGTGCAGCAAATACTTTACCCAACGCCATTCAAATTGTCCCATAAATTATACTGACTGCACATTAATGCTTCCAAAACGAAGATGTATTTGTCAGATTGTCCAAATCTTATGTTAGATGTATTGAGATAGCTGTTGAAAAGCAATTACTATAGATTAGGTTTTTGTTTAATATCTCGTACAAATTATAGCTTTTATAATTCCACACTTTAGCATATTAACCAAAGGCATTAGAGAAGATTATTTTTACTATTTTTACTTGGATGATAGATTTTATTTTTAGTTTCATTAATAATATCTTCTAATTTAATTAATGTCTATTGAGAAACAGGGAAGGACAATGCCCTCATCCCTCATTCCCAGAGGTAACTACAGTTTTTTAATGTAACACCCAGAGTATCTATAAAAAACAGGATATGAAGATATAAACACTACACTAGCACTAAGATTTTTTTTATTTTTAGGACTCATGTCCAAAGCAGTTTACAATTCACCTGTCATATGTAATGTGTCATGAGTCTCTAATAGGATTGGTTATGTTGATTGTTTTCACTTTAAATTTTAATGTTCATCTTCATTCATGAGGATCTGCATCACTGGGCAATGTGATTGATGATGAATTTAAATTGTAGTATGTTTAAATAAAGAACTTCTCATAGCCTGTGGTGTGTTTATTTACCATTTACATTTTTTGTGAATGAGTACAGGTTCTATGTACTCCTTACTAATTCAAAGAGGGGGCAGTTTCTTGAGACCCCCTAACTCTTAAAGGAGGCTTCAAGATTCCAATAAGCCCCTTGTCCACAAACGCTAACAACCACTGGGCCAGGCTTGTGGACAAGAGGTCCTTGTGATCATCAACATAGGAACAAAGTGCTTTGCCAGAGGGGTCCCTCCTGGCAAAATACTCAACCCATGTGGCTTGATATGGTTTCAGAGGGGGGTGCATGCTAATCAGTCATGCTGCATGAAGGTTTGGTATAGATTTTCATACCTTTTTTTTGTGTTGGGGTTCTACTTTAACTCCATGCCAGAACTCATCAGCACTAAGGGTCTGTTTTGCATTGTATAGATGTGCTACTTCACATTCAGGATTTTTAAAGATGTATTTTTATAAATTTTTTAAAAGTCATATACATAATTATACAAAGTACAAAAGAATAAAACATGCAACATCTTACTGGTTGGAAGCTGAATAATGGAGAGTGAAAAACTGCTGGTGGTTGCTTGTGGTTGTAGTTGTTTTATTTTCTGCTTTGGGGTCTTTGTAGCAGCTTTTTAAAACACCTTTCTGACACTTTTTAGACAGCATTTTTTCTTTCCTTTCTTCAGTCTGCTAATTTATGGGACTGGTTAACTGTTCACAGGTGCTCCAGGTACTATAAAACTTTCTTTCCTGACACCTTTATGTCAGCACAGCTGGGTAAGGGCCCTTCCCCCCCCCATGCCTCCAGGACCTAACTGATAAATTTGAGCCCACCTGTAGCCTCAGTGTTCCTCTTTTTTCCCCCCATGTGCAGGACCTAGGTGTGTGCCTCTATCTAGCTGGTCTAAAGGGCTGTCTGTCTGTCCGTGTGTGGGGGTTTCAGCTCTATGCAGTCCCTGGTGTACTGGCTAAATGACCTATAATCCAGGGAGCCCCGCTGCTGCTCCTTGAGGTGGGTTTTATCTGGGGTCCGCTGGGTCCATGTGAATTGGGCAGCGGTGTCAGTAGAGTCTCCCCTAGGCATGAACACAGTGCCAGTGTTTATAGTAGGATGGCGAAGGTTGGGTGAGCTAAATTTAAAAATGCTTTGTATCCAAATTAATGCTGCATTGCTAGGTATTATTGTGCCTTGCTCCCTGCAGCCGCTGTGCATACCCTTGGCTCCTCCACAGATAGTGCTCTGCATAACAGGTGTACAAAGCAATACTTTGTTCACACATGGCATTAACCTGTTGGTGGCTTCTCATGTTTGCTTTACTATTGTGCCATTATGCCAACCCCCTCAAAAGACCAGCATTCCAGGAAGGTAGAGGAGTCGCCGGTGGGTGACTACTGTAGCCAGCATTGCCTGTTGGAGTATAGGACATCCCTTTTTGTTTTCATTTGGGCTCTCCAGTTTCTCAAAAAAAAAGAGAAGGTCTTTATGATGTCAACAATTCCCTTGGCAGGTTTGTGTACATTGCAGAATATTATTGTAATTCTGTTGCAGATTCTTACCTTTTTTTTGCACTTATAAACAAAACATTTTCATCGTGTCCTGTTCACTGGCAGGGCAAGGTTTGGTTCATTAACCACTTCCCGTCTGGCCCATGTATATAAATGGCCAGGCAAGACAGCCTCTTCAGACTCTATGAAGAGGGAGATGCGGACAAGCATGACTATGTATCCTGCTGGTTTAAGAAGCCTGGGATAGAGAAGATGACACCTAACAGGATGTCACATTCAATAAACACATTGTGAATACACTCTAAAGGAGTGGTTTTCACTTACTCTTTGAAAGGGTTATCTGCTTTGGCAATGAGAATGTGCCTAATCTTCCCAGCCGAAGCAGCCCTCTTCAAAAAGAGGACGATGTGGACGGACATGACTGCATGAATATTGCTTTGTTCAAGCAACCAAGGATAAACCTAACAGGTTGTCACATGAGGCTATTGCACTGTAAAGGAGTGTTTCTACTCATACTATGAAAACATTATTCTGTCAAGGAGCAGTCTACTAGCCTTCCAGGCAAACAATTCTCTTCTCACTCTTCCAAAAGAAGAGTCAGATGAGCTTGACTGTATGACCCCTGCTGGTTCAAGCAGCCAGGGATAAAGAGCTTGACACCTAACAAGTTATCAGATTCATTGACCGTGTCAATACATTCTAAAGAAGTTGCTTCCACTTGCCTTGTGAAGGGGTCATATTTTCTTCCAATTAGCAGTCTCAGAACCTTCTCAGACAAATCAATCCTTGTCAGATTCATCCAAATAACGTGTATGAACATGACTGTCTGATTCCTGCTTTGTTCAAGAAGACAGTGATTAAGATGATGGTGTCCAAGTTGTCACAATTAAGCATGTGGACAAGACATTCACTTTCTGCAAGGGCCATCTATTCTGCCAAGGTCCAGTCTTCCTTTTAGGGCCATTATAACTGGTCTCAGAGCCTTCTTAAGCCAATTAATCCTCTTCAGTGTCCAGGTTTTTGATTCCTTTTGTAAAGTTACTGGAATGCTTTTAAATAGAAGCAAAGCTGTGGAAGTATTTTAAGTGCCTCCAGAGAACGTCTTGACAATTCCCTTATGGTGATTGAATCAAGAGCTCGTTCTACAAGATTGAAGTATGTTGTCACAGCAGAATGCCAAGGGTTTTTAATCACCCCTTGGGTTGGTGTGTCCCTTATGGGATTGGCCAGGTACATGACCTTACCATTAGAAGATGCTGTGGCCATCAAGGACATACTCAATCACTGCATTGTTCTTGATTTTAGAAGGTGAAGCCTAAATTACTAGTGGTCAGTTAGGCTTCCTGCCTCAAGATGAACGTCTGTTGAGTTAAAGGAGACTGAAGTTCAAGAGTCAGCTTCCACACTCAAAGAAAAAGCCAGCTCATAATCCAAGAAGTCAGTGAAGCGCTGCATGTCGGGATGCTTTCTGGTATTTTGGGGATTGTGCCATCCATACATGTCTTATGGGCACTTGGTGATGGACAAATGGTCCTTGAAGGCATTTCAGGCCATATTTGAGAGATATTTCATCCTTCACATCTCAGATTGAGACCTCACTTCAGCAGGTCAGGTAGGCTTAGTTGAACCCTCCGCCCCTTTCAAGTTAGGTTTCTGGACTGGTAGCAGTCAGAGGGCCTAAGTCAGAAGATACGGATTACACCCTCTATGAAAGTGAGCATAAACTTATGGTTAGAGAAGTAGAATCTTCTGTGATGTCATTTCCATCTTACGACCTAGTGGCTGGTGATGCAGTCAGACACCAGCAAAGTAGTTGGAGAGCCCTAATTCAGGAGCAATGGGCTGAAGACCAATGGCTTTTTTCAAGGGTCCAAGAAGGTGTCCAAGATCCTGGAGTTAAGAATGGAAGTTCAGGCTCTTAGCCTTCAGTCACTTCATGGTGAAGTTAGACGGCACAAAGACTGGCCTACATCCGGAAACATGGGGGCACTCAGTTTCTCCCTCCTGAAGGAGGTTTCTCAGATTCTAGGGTAGGCCCAAGTCAATATCCTTCAGCTATTTGCGGCCTATGTGTTGTTTTGGCGGAATCTTTAGGCAAGCTATTTGTCCAGTACAATCCTGGATGATAATGAATGGTCCAGACTTCCTCAAGTCTTTCAAGAACTAACGGGCTTGGTAATTTCTTCCAGAGGTAGACCTGTTCACATCCTCAGTCGACACCAAGTTGCCGAAGTTCTGTTCCATGGTCCACAAGCAATAGGGGTGGAGGTGCTGATTGCAGAGTGAATCTCCAGGATAGCTTATGCCTTTCTGCCTCTCCCTGCAGCTTTCTGCTGAGGCTTGACAGGGGAAGGTGATAGTTCTGGCAGTGATCCCAGATTGCTTGAAGGGGCCATGGTACCCTCTGCCCCTCCTAACGAGTGTCAAGGATCCACTACCTCTGCAGGTAAGTTTGGATCTTCCCCAAAGTCCCACTTTTCCAATGCCTGACAGGCTCAAGCTCATGGCTTGGTTCTTGAGAGGCAGAGGCTAATAGTTCTTGGGTGCTCTGTAAAGGTTGTAGAAACTCTTATGAAAACAAAAAAGAACCGCACTAACAGTACCTGTAGTAGAATATGACATAAATTCACAGGATTGCTGCTGATCAAGGTTTTGCACTGGGCTCTTCACAAGTCTGTCACATTTTGAAGTTTCTATAGGTAGGGCTTGATTTCGGTTTATGCATAAGTATGTTATGGGCCCACATTTCAGCTATCTCTGCCTTCTCCGGCATACAGTGGGCATCCAACACTCAATTATACTATTCTTCAAGCTGCAACTTGGTTGAAGCCTACCTAAGGGATTGTTGTTTGTGAACTGGGATCTCCCATTGGTGTTGGATTTGTTTGCATCAAATGCCTTCAATCAAAGTGGCCCCCTGTGGTATCTCTTGCTGAAAACTGCTTTCTTGGTGGCAATTACATTAACCAGAAGAGTGTCCATATTAGCGGCCCTGGGGTTAAAAGAACCCTTTCTTACGTTCTTCCCGGACTGGGTATTACTTAGGCTGATGCTCAAGATAGTTCCTAAGTGGCCTTCAAAGTCCAAATCACATAAAAAGTTGTCCATCCTATGTCCCTCTTCGAGAGTACCCAAGAAGTTAGCCCATCAGATGTGGGCCAAGTTTTAAAATGTTACATCAAGGTGACATGTGGCATCAGGAAGTCTGAGCACTTATTTGTCATTCCAGGTGGAGCTTGTAATGATTTCACGGCTTCCAATAAGATTATTGCCTCTTGGTTAGTGAAGCTCATCTCCTTGGCCTACAAGTTGAAAGGGTTGACTGTGCTAGGGGGATTGCATGACTGTCCACTCGAAGGATCTCGACCTTGTCAGCAGCAGCAGGTTGACAACCACGTGGGCATCAATATATATATAACAGATGGGCAAATCAGGCTTAGACATCAGGCAGAAGAGAAGTCTGGTCACAGGCAATTGTCGGCAGCAGAGGAGGCAGATCAGACAGAGACGGGAGACAGGAGCAGAATCCAAGAAACAAGTCAAGGTCGGTGCAGGTAGTGTTCAAGCAAGGTTGGGGCAAGCCAGGTCAATCACGAGTGTCAAACACAGGAACAGGTACAGGAAAACAGGGGGAGCTGCAGATCAGACAACAGCAAGCTAGTGCAGCTGCAACACTTATATAGGCCAGCATTAGTCACAAATGCACTCACGTCTGCACATGCGCATATGTCTGCACATATGCGCACGCCTCTGCACAGTTGCATGGGCACCCGCAGGATCGCGCGTGTGCCTGGGCACTTTAACTGTGCTATGGCCAGTGTGTCCCTGACATTGCCCCCTCCTTATGAGCAACCTCCGGATGCCCAATTAGCTCTCCTTCTGCGAATGACTGCACAAAAAAGGCACAGATGAGCTCTTTGGCGTGGATATTCTGTTCAGGTTCCCAGGAATTTTCTTCCGGACCGTCCCTGTCACAATCATGCCCACAGGGAGAGGCAAAGACTCTATTTTGCTCCAGGTTTCTGCATTGTGGTATTTCTCTTAAACTAATATGCCGTCACTTGGGAGGGGGAGGTGTATGATCCTGCAAGAGCCAGGCACAGGATCTCCCTGTCGTAAGAGTTTTCATATATCTCCTCATTCCCCTCCCTCAGGAATGCAAAGCAGCGTAGGATGCTGAGCCCTGCCTAACAATTCTTTACCAAATAAGGCTTGGCTTGTTCATTGTTGGCAGAGATTTTGAGTAAGAAAAAGAAGTGTTGTGGTCTGTGTTCAGTCAAACAAGTGAGGACGTTGGTTCTGTACAATCTAGCTGACCAAGAGTCTTGGTGTACCATCGCAACTAAGGGCAAGACCAGAAATCCTTTTTGTAGCTCATCAGACTTGAAACTGCTTAACCCCAGACATTTATTTGGCAAGTACTTATTTACCTAAACTTCTTCCTGTTATCTGTTTGCTGTGCTGATGTGCTCTGTATATTTATATATATATATCTTAGTTACATCTTTTCTGTAAGTATTTTTATTGCACCCGTTTGACCTTTTAGTAATATCTTTCTTTCTGAAAGTGTTGAACTGTTTCTATAGCTCTGTATTGAAATTTACGAATTCCTGCCTCTAAAGAGAACGCTACTATGAGTATTTAACCCTCTGTATAACCAGTCTGTAGAGATAGCGGAATACTGACGGGTAATCAATCATCCTAGTGTGTTGCTGAATTTCCTCTTTCTCTGTATAAAAAGGAGGTAGTGGCAGTGTGAAGGGTTAATTGCATAATTAACCTGAACCAGTAAGAATCGCATTCAGGCTGCCGGTAGATCGATCGTTGTTCAAGTAACTGGAACATCGGTGTGCAGGGTGCAGCTGGGTGTGGCATTGTTATGCATGTGACATCGCGGTTTTAGATTGGCTAGTCCTTCGGTCATGAGTTTGGTGAGAAGGGCTGGGGTCTGACGCCGCGCCCGTCACTTATTGTTGGCAGCGTACGTGGGATAGTTGCATTAAGAGCTTCAGTGCAGCATTAGAAATTGGCTCTGCACTGAAGGATTGTAACCTTTGTGGAAACAGTCCTTAGAAACAAGTGGTGCATATATATATATATATATATATATATATATATATATATAGAGAGAGAGAGAGAGAGAGAGAGAGAGACACACACACATAGCAACAGCTTCTTTCTTTTTCTACTTTCTATTCTATCTTTTCTTGCAATTATGCCTGGTGCAGCAGAATACAAGAAAATGAGCAAAAGTGATTTGAAGGCAGAATGTACCTCACGAGGATTGGACGTCGGTCGCAAAAATCATGAAGATTTTATTCGGGATCTAGTGGAGTATGGTATCCGAGCAGATCAGAACTCGGGGGACCTTGACCATGACTGGGTTCCCCTCTACATCCGATCCCAGTGGCTCAGAAATGGCCTCGCAGGATATGCATACAGAGACTGACACTGGAGGATCACCGAATGTGGTCATCACACCACCGCCTGAGCGGGCCAGCTCCGGAGTGCCTGTAACCAGCAGAGACTCTCCTCAGATGCAGGAAGCCCTAAAACGCATCAAGGAGACAGATTCTGAGGCTTACCTGAGGTTCATGGAACACCAAGCAGCAGCTGACAGAGAAGCTGCAGAATGCCAGGCTGACAGAGAAGCTGCAGAATGCCGGGCTGACAGAGAAGCTGTGGAACGCCAAGCTGAAAGAGCGGCTGAGAGAGAGGCGGTGCAGCGGGAAGCTGATCGTTTGCACGAGCTGGAGATGTCGAGGCTCCAGCAACAGCAACAGGTGCAGAGCCCTGGGTCCCTAGAGCACAGGGACGCCACTCTGGCCGTGGGCACAGCAGCCAAGTTTCCAGTGATGGACAAAGATAGTGACATTGACAGGTATTTACTGTCATTTGAAAAAATGTGCCATCAGTACCAAGTGCCCTCAACTCAATGGGCTCGGTACCTGACCCCAGGGCTACGAGGCAAGGCCCTGGATGCGTTTGTTGAATTGCCAGAGAGGCAGGACGAAGCTTTAAAAGATGCCATCATCCGGAAGTACCAGATGACCCTGGAAGTGTACTGCAAGCGGTTCAGGTCCATGCAAAAGGGACATGGTGACTCTTACAGGGATGTGGCGAGTCGCTTATGCACCACATTCCAACAGTGGACTAAGGGACTGAAAGCTAACTCCTACAAGTCTCTGGAAGATCTCATGATACGAGATCAACTTTTGCACATTTGCCCGGCCGACGTCAGACAGTTTGTCTTATAAAGAGAACCAGCCTCTGCTAAAGCTGCAGCCGATTTGGCAGATACCTTTGTCCACACGCGGGTGTCTGACCCTCGCAAGGCTCCTCCGAACGACTGGAAAGGAGGGAAATCGCCCCTAGCAACCCCTCCTACGTCGGTGAGTCAAGATCCCCGTCAACCAACACCTGCAGCACCTGGGGCCAAGCCATTCCTGACTGAGAACCGCAGATGTTTTACCTGTGGGGTTTTGTTGGGTGCCGATTTGGGTACTCTTGTGTCCTGTTACGCTCCTGCCGAGAATACCCGGAAGGCCCCCTAGAACTCTCTGGATATGCCGAGGTACTGTGTGCAGATGTTGGGGTAATGTCTGGGCAACCTGTGGATGGACAGAGGGAGGGGGCTGGGAATGGAGTGGGGTGGCAAGATTCTTCATTATGTGGAGAACGAGAAGAAATACCCTTGCATGGGGAGGTATCGAACTCATGTGTCATAGACATTAGAAACGTACCTGTTGATAATGATGACGATGAAGCTGATATTGATAAAGTTGATGATAAGGTTGATACGGTCAATGATAATAAAGATAATGATGACGATGATGCTGATATTGATAATGTCAATCACGTTGATGATAATGTTGATAATGCTAATGATGATGATGGTCAAGAAGATAAAAATGATGCATTTTCATTGTTGGGGGTTAACCACAGTGCTGTGAAGGGGGCAAAGGTACAATCTCTGGGGGCTGAGCAATGGGATGGTCTGAGTAGGCCTTTTCCTTGCCCAGGCCCAGAGGATTCTACTATGATAAGAGTCCAGGCGTTGTCCGGGCATGGTACTGGACAGCCGGCTGGGACTTGTAGATCCACGTGTAAGGCAGCACTCTAAAGCAATTCACACATGGACCTCAGCAGCCAGATAGCTGTGAGCTTCCCTGCTGAGAAAGGTAAACAAAGGCCTGACAGGGAGACTGAAAGCATGTCATATGATCTGACCTGTCCTGTTGTGTCACCAGGCAGACAAACATGTGTCCTAGGCAGTGACAGCACACCTGGATTGGAAGTGCGAGGGGTCTCATTGGAGTTGATCAGCAGGTCTCTGAGAGGGAGCTGCGGCCTTCAGCTCCAATCACCTCTCCTTTCCATTCAGGTACAGGAGCTGCTGGCAAGGCCTATGAGAGATGGTGTCAGAGTTCAGAAAAACCCGGGGAGAGCTCACCGTGCTGTTCATGAGTTGGACAGCAGGGTGTATCTTTCCCCCATGCCTTCAGCCAACCTCATATCACAGGAAGTGCAGACTGAATGGGCCAAAGAGACAGAGGGAATGGTGCCGTCCGGAATCCAGGGGTCAGCTAGAGTCTGGATATCCCTGGTAGTCTCAGTCCCCAAACAGGATCAGATGACCAGACTTTGTGAGGACCTTGGGAAACTGAGCGCTAGCCCTGTGGTTGTGGCCTACCCCATGCCCAGAAGCCATAAGGTAATGAAGCATCCGGAAGGGGCCTGCTGTCTAACCATCATGGACCTGAGCAGAGGGTCTGGGCCACCATCTCTAACCCAGGAGGCTCAGGACGAGTCAGCCTTCACCACCCCATGTGGCTTGCCTGAATTCCCGGAAAAGCTAATTGGGGTTGAGAATGCACCAACCACCTCCCCAGGGGTCAGAAATGGCCTACAATGTGGAATGGAACTGGGTGCAGGTGCTCACTTTAGGGGCCTTGTGGTGTTCGGCCCTGTCTGGGAAGAGCAACTTGGGCTCCTTTCACTAGTCAGGAACAACCTGCCCGTGCCTAGTCTGACAGTCGAGAAGGGTAACTGTCAGAGGGGCATGTCAGTGGTTCAGCTTTGGAAACCACCGGTAGGAAGAGACCCCCAGAGGTCTGGGAATGGGGAGACTGAGGCAGTTATGGCCTGGCCGACTCCCCAGGTCAAGAAGCAGGTTACGCCAGTCTTGGATGCAGCTGGCTACGGTAAGACACCTGGGTGCAACTGTCATGGCTCAGCTGGACCGGTGACTGACCTAGCAGACAGGAAACTGATGGAACTGGTGTCCTGGATGCTAGCAGGTAAAGAGGACTGTTCATCTTGGACGAAGGTACCTGTGGACCCATCCAGGCAGCGATTTCCAGAATTCGCCTGTCCGGATCCGGTGCACACAGGCACCACTACCTTCAGGTCAGATGTAGTCCTGGTTCAGAGGAAGGAAATGGGAGAGGGAAAGCTCACTCTCTACGTCGACAAAAAGCTACAACTCAATATGTTAGCAAATGATATCCCTGAGCCGAAGTGTTTTGTGAACAGGTGGGCACCCTGGCAGTCGCCACAATGTCCGGATAGTCACAGCCGACTGGAGCTTCCCTGTGACCACTCACTTGGTCGGCACAACAGAAGGAACCTGGTTCTCCCGCAGTGCAATGGCATCCTGTCAACCCAAGGTGAACCTCTGGGCAGAGGTCGGTTGCGTCAGGAGGGGAATTGTAGTCCCCTCGCATGCAACCACCTGAGGGGGGAGGTGTCATAATCATGGCCACAGGGAGAGGCACAGTTCTCCATTTTGCTCCAGGTTTCTGCATTGTGGTATTTCTCTTAAACTAATATGCCGTTACTTGGGAGGGGGAGGTGTAGGATCGTGCAAGAGCCAGGCACAGGATCTCCCCGTCGTAAGAGGTTTCATGTATCTCCCCATTCCCCTCCCTCAGGAATGCAAGCAGCGTAGGATGCTGAGCCCTGCCTAACAATTCTTTACCAAATAAGGTTTGGCTTGTTCATTGTTGGCAGAGATTTTGAGTAAGAAAAAGAAGTTTATGGTCTGTGTTCAGTCAGACAAGGGATGACGTTGGCTCTGTACCATCTAGCTGACCAAGAGCCTTGGTGTACCATCGCAACTAAGGGCAAGAACAGAAATCCTTTTTGTAGCTCATCAGACTTGAAACTGCTTAACCCCAGACATTTATTTGGAAAGTACTTATTTACCTAAACTTCTTTCTGTTATCTGTTTGCTATGCTGTTGTGCTCTGTATATTTATATATATATATCTTAGTTACATCTTTTCTGTAAATATTTTTATTGCACCCGTTTGACCTTTTAGTAATAAATCTTTCTTTCTGAAAGTGTTGAACTGTTTCTATAGCTCTGTATTGCAATTTACGAATTCCTGCCTCTAAAGAGAACGCTACTATGAGTATTTAACCCTCTGTATAACCGGTCTGTAGAGATAGCGGAATACTGACGGTTAACCAATCATCCTAGTGTGTTGCTGAGTTTCCTCTTTCTCTGTATAAAAAGGAGGTGGTGGCAGTATGCAGGGTTAATTGCGTAATTAACCTGAACCAGTAAGAATCGCATTCAGGCTGCCGGTACGTCGATCGTTGTCCAATTAACTGGTACATCGGTGTGCAGGGTGCAGCTGGGTGTGGCATTGTTACGCACGTGACATCGCGGTTTTAGATTGGCTAATCCTTCGGTCACGAGTTTGGTGAGAAGGGCTGGGGTCTGACACTGCGCCCATCACAGTGCCCCTTCCATTTGATTAAATATTGCAATTGGTCCCTCCTCATTCTACAGTCCACGATGGCTTCCACCTCATATTCCTCATCCCCGTTGGCAGGCACAGGCTTCGTTGGACCAGACTCTCTATTTGGAAAGGGATCAGGCACTGCAGGTTTCAATAGTGAAACATGGAAAACAGGATGGATCCTGGATGAATCTGGTAAGGATAGTTCAAATGAAACCTTGAGCCTTCTTTTTACCGGAAACGGTCCCACGAATTTAGGTGAAAGCTTCTCCGAAGGACAAGCCAAAGGAAGGATAAGATTTGCTGTAGACAGCCATACTTGGTCTCCAGGTTGGAGAATTAGTTCACCCCTTCTCTTTTTATCAAAAGCCTTCTTGTTAGCCACCTATGCCTTGGTTATTGTTTCCTGCAGTAGGTTATTATTGCGGTGGTGGAAATCCACTGTGCTCTGGACAGTTGGAACCATGGGGTCAGGAACAAAATCAGGTAGGAAGGAAGGATGAAAGCCATAGTTGGTGAAGAAAGGAGACTGACCTGTAGCAGAGTGACTAGCATTATTATAGGCAAATTCCGCCAATGGCAGCAACACCCAATTATCTTTGACAAATGTAGTGAAGCATTGGATGTATTGCTCGAGCGTCTGGTTGGTCCTCTCTCCATTTGCCCATTGGTTTGAGGGTGATAAGCAGAGGACAAGGACTGTTTTATCTTCAGAACTTCGCACAGAGCTCTCCAGAACTGTGAGCTAAATTGGACTCCCTGATCAGACACAATATTTGTGGGGACCCCATGAAGTCTCACAATTTCTTTGATGAATATTCGAGCAGTCTCCATAGCAGAAGGCGTATTTTTGAGAGGCAAAAATTAGCCATTTTGGACAGGCAGTCTACTACTACAAAGATAGCTGTATGCCCTTCTGATGGGGGAAGTTCCCCTATGAAGTCCATAGCTATCATTCTCCATGGTCTGTCAGGAACTGGTATTGGTCTGAGTAGACCCCAGGCTCTACTTTTAATGTTCTTGCTCATGGTGCAAATGGCACAAGAATTCACGTATTCCTTGCAATTCTTTTCTAAGTCTGGCCACCAGAATGTGCATTACAGCAGATCGAGTGTCTTGTGGATTCCAAAGTGGCTGCCAAGGGATTATTATGACATAGTCCCAAAATGGTTACTCGGATACTTTCTGGAACACTTTATCTTCCATCCACAGTAACCTTTCTCTGTGTACCAATCTGACCCAAGGGGGACAAGGAACACATACATAAGCCTGCTTCATCTGGGACAGAAGATCTGTTTGTAAAAGTAAAAAGTTACCTTCAGACAAGATAGTATATGGCTCAGGTGATTCCTTGGGATCATGAAACATGCGGGAAAGCACTTAACTTAAATAAAGGAATGCGCTAAAACCACAAACTATTCCTAATTTAGTGTAGAAACATTAGTGCAAAAGATATATATATATATATATCTATTCTCAATTAATATAAAAAAATATCAAAATTATGTGCAAAACTATTTTTTAGTGCATAAGTAATTTAAATAATTAAATTTGTGAATATAAAATTGTCCAATTTTAAAGTTTTAAGGTTGTGGCGCTTTTATTACACTTGTGATATTATGCTGGAAAGCACATCTGGCTTAAATATATTATTATAAACCTCCTGCGCTATGAAGTGAAAAATAAATCAAAAGTGGCTGCTAACACCCACAACTTATTACCTATAAGTGAATAGTGCTAAAACATATAAAAATGGTGTAGCGCTCATATGTACCATATGTATATCAATAAATTATTATAAATAAAAGGGGGCGTGGTCTGCTGAGATCCAAGATGGTCGTGTGATACAGGAGCTCCTGCCAGCCAGAGACCTTGCATCGATATTAGCAGACGAGTGGGTGAGACAGAGCCATTACATGATGGGGAAAGCGGACCGGAAGGACACCGGCTTCCGTTCCCGCTCTCCGTGGGCACATAACCCCCAGCAATCCAGACATGTTCAGGAGCTGTTCAGCTCTCAGCAGAGGGACAGGCCACATGCAGCATCCCCCTCTCCCCCCCTCCTCCCTCCACTACAGTAACATGTGCTCAGAGCACAGACACTGGGGCTGGCATTGCATCTGTCCCACAGCATGATCTCTTCAGACACTCGTACACTTTCTTTAAGAGATCTGCAGGCAGTTGCAGCTGACATTAAAGCTACTTTTACCACAGCCCTCAGTGACCTAAGGGAAGACCTTCATTTGTTAAGTACAAGAATAGAGGAGGTGGAATTCACAAGCAGATCTAATGCTGATGCCATAGTGGAGATACAGCAGTTGTCAGTATCGCACACATCTCATATTCGTGATTTTTATAGACAGATTTAAGATCTGGATAATAGAGGTCGCAGACATAATATCAGATTGCGTAGCTTGCCTGAATCTGTGGAGCCGAGCGACATCCCCAAAACAGTAATTGCGATCTTCAATGATCTGCTGGGCTGTCCACCTGCTGCACCCATTGATCTGGAACGTGCACACAGAGTGCTTCGCTCCAGAGGCAGAGATTCTGACCCCCCAAGAGATGTGGTATGTTGCTTGGTCAGCTTTCCAATCAAAGAAGACATTCTCAGAAGGGCCAGAGAAAGACAACGCCTTTTATTTCAGGGTAATGAGATACACCTGTTCCAGGACCTCTCTTCCATATCCTTTCCAACAAAAGCAAGAACTTTGCCCCCTGTTGGACACACTTCACTCTCATAACATACCATACAGGTGGCGATTTCCATTCTGTCTCTCTGCTCAAGCTCAGGGGCGCACAGCCTACCTGTGAGTTCCAGAGCATCTCCCCAGCTTCTGTTCCGCACTGGACATTCCTCTAGTTGAGCTTCTAGATTGGTACAGAACTTTGCGTCTTCCAAATGCTACTGAATCTGGTCGAGTACCAAGTGACATGGATTGGCAAGGCCTCCATCTCCGCCGCCGATCGGTCCCTTCCACTCCTCCGAGACTTCCTGTCAGAGGCTCCGCCACCAACAACAGCCCAACAGCCTCTCCTGCACATCGCAGTCCCCGCCATTGTGCCTAAAGGCCTTTCTTCGATCTTTTCCCTGACTTTCTCTCATCAGCAATACTTGTCCAGATTATGACCTTACCGGATCCCTCTCATCCGACTCCAGGACCATGCCGGTAGCACCTCGGGTCCTATTTGGCCCCTTAACTGGACACCTTCACCCTTTCATTTTCTGCTCTCTAACCCATCCGCCCTGGTCCAGGTCTTTTGATGTCCCTGCAGATGTTGCCAAATTCGCCTCATCGATCATGAAGACCTTTTCCCTCTCCGTCTCAGCTTCTTCAATGGACCGCCAGTCCTGATGTACCTCCGCAGGCACCCTCCATGTCACTGGCCTTTTTATTGCTGCATTTTCACTACCCCTGATGGAAGCCTGGGGGATGGTCCTACAGTCTTTCTCTAACCCTGTTTGTAATGTATATGCTGATTTCCAGACCCTCTATGCCCGGCCCCTGTTTGGTTGTATGGCCTCCCAGGGGTCTTTTGATGATCTTGCAGTGGTCAGAGGTGAATTCCATGCCCTCCATTACATATTGTCTGTTTTTTCCTGACCATGATCCCTACTGTTCTTCATTAGAGTTTACCGTGAGAGGTTTCATGCTCCAGCTCGCCTTTATACCTTTTCCAGGGGTGGTGTGGGATGGTGGGGGGAGACTGGGTTGGGGGGAGGAGGGGATCCGGGACCCGGGCTGTCATTTCCATACTATTATTATGTTACATATCTGTTTGAAATCAAGTATCCCCTCGTTACACTCTCCAGGTGTTGTTCCTTATGGGGTCCAGCCCCCTCCTACACCTCATAGCATAACACCCATCTAAACCACTTTTTCTGCTTACAGGTTTTGAAACCATCATTCGGAGTTTCTGCTGAGCTCCCCCCTGGTCCCGTCCTCTTCCCTCTCCCCTTGCCTAGCTACCGCTATTTTTTCTTTTTAGAAACAAGGTGTTACTTGATTTTTAGAATGTCGTGGAGTCCTGCGGGAGCGGGTGGGAGATGGATGGTTTGAGTTTTTGAGAGGGAGCCGGGAAGAGAAGAGTTAGGACAGATGAGAGATACCTTAGGGTTCCAAAAAGAAATGGTGCACTATGTCTCATTTGTCCCAATTGTTTCCTTTGATGGTTGCTTTTTTTTTAGAATGATTGCCCTGCTGTTTCTGTGATGTTGCATTGTTTTTGTCATAAACAGATTATGATGCAATTTGCTGTTCATCTTAATGACATGCAGGTTTTCCATCTGGCTTTCACTGATGTTTTATTTTCAGCATGGACTCGCACACTGACCCTACCACGGCACACCAACGATACCACAACTCTGCCTATAACATTAGGATCATGCCTCGACTGCATTCCACTTAGATGTGAATTTTCTCATTTCCCTACATACAATGCTTCCACCACTATATGCCCTAATGATATATATTCGGTTTCCTTGCCCTCATGACATTTATTACATTTTCCTTCTGATATCCCTAAGCTTGTTGCTGCGTCTTACCTCACCCATTATGTCGGATGATGGCGGTTGTGCCTCCATCTATATCTTCATTCAAACCAATTGTGCTCACCCTCCCCGATTCTTGCATTTTTTAAGGTCCTTGGCCCGGCGGACTCTTTCTTTTTGGATCTAAGTCCACACAGCGAGCTTTGAGAGCGTTTCCCACACAGCAAGCTTTGAGAGCTCTCGCTGAACTTTTTCCGGCCGTCTTTACTCCCTTGTCCTCTGCCTCTCATCTCCTTTCATTCCTTGTTCCTCTTTCTGCTATTTCCCTCCTACCCCTTCTTCTTTCTTGTTCTTTCCTCCTTCCCGTATCTTGGTGGGTCAGCTGGTCTACCCCCACTGCCGGTTATCTCTCTCTCTTTTCTCCCCTCATTTCCCTCTTCCTTTTCATTTTCTCTCTTTTCCTTCCCCTCACCCCCCCTTCTTTTTTTTTTTTCTTTCCTCTCTTCTCTCTCTTCCCCATACCCCCTTTCCCATCCCTTTAGGTTCCCTTTACTCTCCCGGACATGCCTCCTCTCAACTCCCTGTCAGGACATCTTTCGCTGAAAGTTCTGTCTATTAATGTGAAGGGTCTGAATACCCCTGAAAAGTGCTTTCTCCTGCTTTCGCACCTTTTTAAACAGAGAGGGGATATTGTTTTTCTTCAGTAAATGCACTTCCGTCACGATGCCATACCCAAGCTTACTAACTCCTGTTTTCCGACAGTTTATCATGCTCCTAACCCTCATGCTAAATCTAAAGGCGTTTCCATTTTGATTGCAAACAACCTCCCTCTGGTTATCTCGGAGTCACTTCCGGATCCGGATGGTAGATTCCTGTTTCTAAAAGGTAATTTTGCCAATAGGCCCATCACTTTAGCAAATCTTTACGCACCCAACACTAGACAGGTATCCTTTTCCCGCTCCTTTACCACTTCACTCTCCTCCTTCCAGATGGGTATCCTAATCTTGGTAGGTGATCTTAACGTTCCCCTATGCAATTTATTGGACTCTTCTTCGGGAAGCTCTTTCTTGCCATATAAATCCATTAGACAGATTCACACTCAGCTTCAAGATCTGCAACTTCATGACTCTTGGCGAGTCCTCCACCCGAATGTCAAAGACTATACATTTTTCTCCCCTCCACACAACAAATATTCCAGAATCGATTACCTCTTTATCACGCAAGCTGACCTCTCTTTCCTCCATGATTCTTCCATCGAACCGATGATTCTCTCTGATCATCGCCCTATCACTATGACATTACGATTTCCAGAGAAACATTCCCGTTCTAAGATATGGCGTTTGGATGCCTCTCTTCTTTCTGACTCGGCCAATGAAGCAGAGGTTCGCTCCCAATTAATGGACTACTTTTCGAACAATCAAACTCCAGATACCTCTTCGTTAACTCAATGGGAGGCACATAAATGCATCATTTGAGGAGTCCTAATAGCTATGGCCACCAAACGTAAAAAAGAGAGACAGACTCGCTTACAACAACTCTTAGATCACATTAAATTCCTTGAAAAGGCGCACAATCAGGCCGCCTCGACTTTATCTGATCTTATGGACACCCGCACACAGCTCTTAAACGAACTAGGCAAGGCAGCTAAGTGCAGATTCATTTTGTCGCACAACCTTTTTTTTTAATTTGCTAACAAAAGTGGGAGATTCTTAGCCAGATCCCTCCAGACAAAAAAGTCGAGTTTAACGGTTCACAAGATTAGGGGCTCGGATGGCTCTTTGGCCACCTCAAATGCAGATATAGCATCTCACTTCGAGCAATACTACAAAACATTATACAATCTCCCTCTAGAACATCTCCCTTCTGAAGCCAATAAGCCTAGAGACACCCTAATCTCTGACTTTCTTCGCCTCTATAGTCCTTCCACTGTACCTGATGATACTGTTAAGGATTTGGAACATCATATCACGGCGAAGGAACTCTCCCGAACCGTCCAGAAAATGAAACCTGGTAAAAGCCCGGGCCCTGATGGTCTTTCTGTGGCATATTACAAGGAGTTTCTAGATATTTTGAGTGGACCCTTCCTCTCCGCCTTCAACACTTTCTCTTCACCCTCCACACAACATCATCGCCTCCTGGAAGCTCATATCACTGTCATCCCCAAAGAAGGTAAAGATGTCACTTTGGTTACCAATTATAGACCCATCTCTCTTTTGAACGTAGACATCAAAATCTACGCAAAGATCCTAGACAACTGTCTCCTTCCCTTGTTACCCTCCCTGATTGACCTTGACCAAGTGGGCTTCATCCCAGGAAGGGAAGCAAGGGATAACACCATCAAGGCTCTTAACCTTCTCCACCGGCTTCACGATTCTCGCAGTCCAGGATTTATAATTTCCCTAGATGCCGAGAAGGCTTTTGATAGGGTGTCCTGGGATTACTTAAAGGTATCCCTACAGGCAATTTGTTTAGGGGACACCATGCTCAATTTCATTATGGTACTGTATTCTGGTCCAACGGCTCAGGTCCGTGTGAATGGGCATCTATCTCATCCATTCCCTCTTGGGAATGGTACATGCCAAGGTTGCCCCCTATCCCCACTTCTTTTTGTGATATCACTAGAACCATTGTTATGGAAACTCCGCTTAAACCCAGATATCAGGGTTATTTCCGTGGCGAACAAGGAATACAAACTTGCTGCCTACGCAGACGACATTCTTTTGTTTTTGACGGAGCCCCGGATCACCTTGCCCAACCTACTTAAGGATTTTTCCTTTTTTCAATATATCTCGAACCTCAAAATTAATCATTCCAAATCCTATGCCTTAAACATTACTATTCCTCCAGACCTGGTTTCCTTTTGTCAGTCACAGTTCCCGTTTCAATGGGAAAGGGACTCCCTTACCTATCTGGGAATACAGCTTACGAGTAACTTCTTTGATCTTTATGTCAAAAACTTTCTTCCGACCCTTGGTGCCATCCGAGCAGACCTAACTAGGTGGCATCACCCATTCTTCTCCTGGTTTGGTAGGGCTGCTATACTAAAAATGAATATCATCCCGCGCCTCCTCTATTTATTTCAAACCTTACCTATCCATTTACCACCCGCCTTTTTCGTTTCATGCAGAATGTGCTCTCTTTTTCTCTGGAATCATAAACGGCCACGTATTCCCTTCTCCCAACTTGTGCTCCCCAAATCCAAAGGGGGGATTGGACTACCTGACCTGCAATTCTACCATCAGGCCTGCCATCTTACTAGGATAATCGATTGGAATATTCACTTTACCACCAAAGCGTGGGTCCAGCTGGAACATTCTTGTTCCACTTCCCCCTTGGCATAGATCCCATGGCTTCTGACCAAACACATTCCGCAAGACCTCCTCCTACATCCAATAATCGGTCCTTCCCTTAAAACCTTTCGCTTAGCCTGTAAATCGGCCTCCATTTTGGATGCCCCCAACCCGCTAACTTCTCTTCACCTCAATCCGGACTTCCCTCCTGGTATGCATAAGTCCTTCCCATCAGCGCATTGGCCACACAGTCAAGTTTTAGCGAACCATTTTTTTCACAAAGGTCAGCTGAAGTCTTGTTCTTCCCTGGCAAGTACTATGGGTGATCTCACCTTTCCCTTTTGGGCCTATCTTCAAATCAGACATTTTCTACTCTCTCCTGCATATCGCCATAAATGGGTCCGCCCTCTCATATCCTTTGAGTCACTCTGTTCAAAGACTGAACCACGGAGGCATTTAGTATCATTTACCTATCTGCTTCTTCTTGGTGACAGAACCTCTGTTTCACTTCCCACCTGCAAAGCTTGGAAAAGTGTCTTAAACATTGACTTTTCTTCCTCTGATTGGGACCAAATCATTACCTTTTCTCATAAGTGCTCCTTGAATGTTTCAGCACAAGAAAACGAATACAAGTTGGCGACAGGTTGGTACAATACACCTTCTAGAATCCATCATTTTAATCCATCCAGACCCAGTATCTGTTGGAGATGTGGGGCTCCTGTTGGATCTCTTCTTCATATCTGGTGGGACTGCCCTATGGTTCAGCCCTTTTGGCAAGAGGTACATCGGATTACTTCTTCGGTGTCTACTCTTGATATTGAGTTCTCTCCGGCCCAACTCCTGCACCACACTCCGCTTCCCAAACGTCTATTTCAAATCTCTGGCTATGCATATGCTTAACGCGGCCAAACTCTGCTTACCGGTTCTCTGGGGGTCTGTTCACCCCCCACAGTGTGAGATTGGTTCATACACTTGAACAGAATTGCTGAAATGGAAAAGCTGATTGCTTCTTCTCTGGATAACCCTACTAAATTTTCTCATACGTGGTCCTGTTGGATTCACTTCTGAACGACCCCTGAATATCGTTCTTCCATGGGCCTTGCTGATTGATTCTGAATCTCTCCGATACCCCGTAGTGTTTCTGGCGATATATTGGCTCTCTGTTTTTTCAAGGTTGTGATTGAGGTCCTTTGTCTCGATGTCTTGTACTGCTTGGAGCAAGCTACGCTTGGCACCCTGATATGCCTGCAACTGTCCCCAGCTCGCTTCTCTGCCTGGGTTGCGCATATCTCTCATGTCCGGGGAGTCTAGAGTAAAGGTGACTTACCTACCCCCCTACTCCTCCACACCTCCTCCCCGTCCGACCCTTCCCCAACCCCCCATCTCCCTCCCTCCCCTTCCCCCCTTTTTTTTTTCTCTTCTTTTTCTTCTTCTCCTCTCTTCCCTTCTTTTTCATGCTTATTCTTAAATTCTTAATCCCCATTTCCCTGCTTTCTTACTCTTAGCTTTCATTCTTCCCTTTCTATTTTGGTACACTTATCTACTCATAGGAGCTCTACTCCCTATCTGCAATCCAGCTGCGCATATGTTTTACTTTTACATATCTCCTTTCCCGAACCCTTTACCCACATGCTGGCAACCTGTAGTGGGTTACCTCAGTTTCATCAAAAGTACAAGACCATATCCTACAAGGCCTTGCACCCCCCCCCTCCACACCTACTGTATACATTTCCAACGCATAACTTTGACTCACTGGCCCTGCTCTTTGCTGCTGCTCGGTAACTGAGGTTATATATCATTGACCCTGCCAGTGCTGTGACTCCAATATGCTGAATAAGGGCTTGAGACCAGATATGCCTTTAATGTTCCTGCTCTCGCATGTTCTCATTTTTCCCCTGTTTTCTTTTCCCTGGGATGACTTACGTCTGATTCTTTGTCTATGTATTGCTATGTATCTTTTTGTTCGCTGTATGTGCATTACCTCCTATTGTATTTCCGACTGATACCTTGTATTACCTGTACTTATTGTATGCTCTGAGTTTATTAATAAACTTTATGGAAAAAAAAAATAAATAAATAAAAGAACATGAGTGGTGATACAAAGAAAAATATAAATAGTGATGATAAATATATAGTGACCCGATCCCTTCTGGGATCTTCAAGTGACCTGAAAGCTGGTGAAAAATAAAAAATGTGGTCCTAAATTGGACCCAATGTGGTAACCACACACATAAAGTGCTAACCACTACCCAAATCCTAATTGGGATCAGTGGCTGGACACAGCCTAGAAAACAAACAAAGCAACTGCCACATATAAGTGTATACCTGCACTGGGGGATAATCTCCTATATAAAGTGAATAGTGCTCAGTGAACAAAACAAATTCCAAAAAATTGCAGGGATTAAAAAAAGGGGATACTGGTCGTGGAGGATCCAGTTGTGATCCAAAAAGCGGTTTGGCCCATTGGGTCACGGTAAGGAGGTGAGGAGGCAATTCAGCCATTCTTTGGATTTATCACCAGCGGCTGTAATGCACATCTACTGCACCACCCGCATGTTTTGGAAAAAGTAGTGGAACACTTGGCATATGAGCACATCATTTTGGACTTTTATAATTTTGCTATTTTATATGTTTTTCCGTTTATAAGTATATTTCACTATACCATTTTTAGTTAATATTTTGAGATTTAATTTGGAATTTTTCAGTGGGGAGGAGGTTGTGATTTCTAGGTATTGTTCAATTTTTTGGAATTTGTTTTGTTCACTGAGCACTATATACAGTTGTGACCAAAATTATTCAACCCCCAATGCTGTAAAGGGGTTTAGGGACTATAGTGTACATTTGGAATTGTATTCAGAATCAAATCCTACAAGGACGTTGTAACTACCCAAATGCAACTAAAATGACATCAATTGTTTATGTAATACAGTAGTAAATGGTTCTTATGTGGTTTCTTCATTGCCACAATTATTCAACCCCTTAAAGACTACCACTCTGAAGAACAGAGGTTCATACAGGTGCTTTCCATCAGGTATTGAAAACACCTGTGGATGTCACCGAGCAGCAATCAAGCATAATAAGCACCAATTAGGCAGCTTTAAAATGACTGTGATACTCAGCTCCTTCTAGACATTTACTGGTGTGGTTACAAACATGGTGAAGGCAAGAGAATGGTCCAGGAAGACAAGAGAAGAGGTGATTTCTCTTCACAGGAAGGGCAATGGCTATAAGAAGATTGCAAAGATGTTAAACATACCAAGAGACACCTTAGGAAGCATCATTCGCAAATTCAAGGCAAAGGGCACTGTTGAAACGCTACCTGGTCGTGGCAGAAAGAAGATGCTGACTTCGACTGCTGTGCGCTACCTGAAGCGTAGAGTGGAGAGAAGTCCCCGTGTGACTGCTGAGGAACTGAGAAAAGATTTGTCAGATGTGGGTACAGAAGTTTCAGCCCAGACAATAAGACGCACACTGCGTAATGAAGGCCTCCGTGCCAGAACTCCCAGGCGTACCCCCTTGCTGTCTCCAAAGAATAAGAAGAGTCGACTGCAGTATGCCAAAAGCCATGTGGACAAACCACAAAAGTTGTGGGATAGTGTTCTGTGGACCGATGAAACAAAATTAGAACTGTTTGGGCCCATGGATCAACGCTATGTTTGGAGGAGGAAGAACAAGGCCTATGATGAAAAGAACACCTTGCCTACTGTGAAGCATGGTGGAGGGTCAATCATGCTTTGGGGCTGTTTTGCTTCTGCAGGTACAGGGAAGCTTCAGCGTGTGCAAGGTACCATGAATTCTCTTCAGTACCAGGAGATATTGGATGGAAACGTGATGCAGTCCGTCACACACCTGAGGCTTGGGAGACGTTGGACCTTTCAACAGGACAATGATCCCAAGCATACCTCCAAGTCCACTAGAGCATGGTTGCAGAGGAAAGGCTGGAACATTTTGGAGTGGCCATCGCAGTCACCAGACTTAAATCCGATTGAGAACCTCTGGTGGGACTTAAAGAAAGCAGTTGCAGTGCGCAAGCCTAAGAATGTGACTGAACTGGAGGCCTTTGCCCATGAAGAATGGGCGAAGATACCCGTAGATCGCTGCAAGACACTTGTGTCAAGCTATGCTTCACGTTTAAAAGCTGTTATAACTGTAAAAGGATGCTGTACTAAGTACTAAGATTGAATGTCACTTGGGGGTTGAATAAAACTGATAATGCTGTGAGCACAGAAAAGACATTTGTGGTTATTTCATTATAACTGTTATGTTATATTTGTCTGACCTACAAGTGCCTCTTTAATGTAAATGTAAGCAAGATGACTGAATGATCAAAAGCAATGTCAAACTGGCCAAAACACTCAATTTCAGTGGGGGTTGAATAATTTTGGTCACAACTGTACTTTATATAGGAGGATTATCCCCCAGTGCAGGGATACACTTGTATGTGGCACTTGCTTTGTTTGTTTTCTAGGCTGTGTCCAGCCACTGATCCCAATTAGGGATTTGGGTAGTGGTTAGCACTTTATGAGTGTGGTTACCACATTGGGTCCAATTTAGGACCACATTTTTTATTTTTCATTTTTCACCAGCTTTCAGGTCACTTGAAGATCCCAGATGGGATCAGATCACTATATATTTATCATCACTATTTATATTTTTCTATGTATCACCACTCCTGTTTTTTATTTATAATAATTTATTGATATACTGTACATATGGTATATATGAGCGCTACACCATTTTTATATGTTTTAACATCTGGCTTAACATTCTTCGATCCAGACCGGTAGGTAATGTAGAACACGAATCTTAAAAAGAATAAGGCCCATTGTGCTTGACATGGCCTCAGGCGCTTGGCATTCCTCAGATATACCAGATTCCTGTGATCAGTGTAGATTAAAATTGGGTGAGCTGCCCCTTCCAGTAAATACCTCCATTCTTCCAGTGCAGTCTTGATAACAAGCAACTCTCTATCCCCGACATCATAATTCCTTTCTGCTGGGCACAACTTGTGTGAAAAGAAGGCCACAGGATGCATTAAGTCTTTTAAGGCCCTGGCTTTGTGAGACTCTGCCCCCACTGCAGTTACTGAAGCATCCACTTCCAGTACATACGACAAGGAAGGATGGCTTAGGATAGGAGCGGTGCCTTTGGGGTCCAGTGGAATCAAATGTTCTGCTTGGTCAGGTGTGTGATGGGAGCAATGACGGCAGATAATCCCTTGATAAATCTCCTGTAAATGTTTGCGAAACCCACAAGCGCTGACTTAGGATAGGAGCGGATGTGAAAATTCCCTTACGGGTCTCAAATGCAGCTTGTGCCTCCGGGGTCCAGTAAAATTGAATGTTCTGCTTGTTCTGGTGTGTGATGGAAGCGACGATGGCATAGAATCCATTGATAAATATCCTGTAAAAGTTTGCAAGACCCACAAAGTGCTGCACCCCTCTTTTGTCTGTAGGTGCAGGACAGTCTGATAGCAGTAACATTTTGTGGATCCATATTAATTCCCTCAGTTGAAATCACCAACCCCAAGAACTGGATGCTCTGTTATTCAAATTCACACTTCTCGGCCATGGCATATAGTCCATGTTGGCGCAGAATACTCTTGACATGTCCCCGGTGTGATTCAAGGGACACAAATAAGATCAAGATGTCATCCAGATACACAATCACAAAAATATCCTAAGTGGCCAAATCTGGTGCAGAAAGCTATCTGCCATTCATCCCCTTCTCGTATTTGGACCAGGTTGTAGGCCCCACACAGATCAAACTTGGTACAAATAGTTGCAGACCTTAATCTTTGGAACAGTTCAAGCACCAGGGAATGGGGTTAGCAGTATTTAACTGTAATTTTGTTAAATTGCGGTAATCGACACATGGACACAGGGAGTGATCTTTCCCTTTGTTATAGCTGCAGCAGAGTCATTAATAACCCAAGGAGAAGATTCAACTTCCAAAATCCTCAAACTGGAAGGGAATACAAAATTAAACAATTCATTTCATGTGAGACTAAGGAAGTAGTTGATGTTTTAAAATGCCCTCGCAACCTCATTTATATAGGGAGAACAAAAAGAGCCTTGAAAGACAGAATTAAGGAACATGTTTATAATATTAATAGGGGTTATAAACACCACCACCTATCACAGCATTTCCGCATATACCACAATAAGGATGCCAGTCTTTTGTAATTTTGGGGCATTGAAAAACATATCAGCCATTGGAGAGGGGATAATAAAATTAGAGAATTAAGTAAAAAAGAATCCAGATGGATTCACAAGATGAAAAGTCTAGCTCCAATGGGCCTCAACAAGGAATTTGACCTCTCCTGTTTCATTAGTAATTATTACAATATAATCCACTTTCATTCACATCGGTATCACACCTTTTTAGAATAATCAATTTAACGTCTACAATTATGTAATACAATTGATATTTAGTAGTGGTAGTAGATATGGTCATCCGCCTCTAGGCAGAATGATTATAATATTATAAAATTTTAAATATATAACTTTGTTGTATATATTCCTCTATGTAATCATATGTATATTTGAATACAGCATAGGCCCAGAAATTAGTATTTATTGGTCTGATGTATAATATTTTTTAAAAAAGTAATTTTTCAAAATTTAGTATGCACAGTAAACTTAACCCTTCACTTTTATATCAAACATCAAATTTTATCTGCATTAGGATAACATTTTGGAATAGTATCCAATAATTCATTTTTATTAAATTTTTAATTAACAACACCGTGGCAGCAGTGGTAGTAGATACAAGTATCTGCCTATAGGTAGAATGTAGACAATATTTGGATATTGAGCGGTACTCATTATAGGATTTAGTTATTAAATATAGGGACATAGAGGTAATAATGATGTCAAGCTTAATGTTTATGATTTCGTACATTTGCAATTTTTAACTATTACTTATGTGTAAATATTGTTTTACATATTTTTAATATTTTTTCATATATATAATTTTTAAACATGTCAAATAAAATGTACTTTTTGTATATGTACCCTACATATAGACAACACATAATATGTAGATGATCATCCCCAGAAAAGTAAATTGTGCCGACTGTGGGTTTTATACACACCCTTCATAGAGTTAATGTTATCCAGTTGCTCAATATCTATAGTAGTTATTATTAATATAATTGCTCCATAAATAGATAGTGAGGGAGTGGAGTGAAATGGCAATGCAGCCGATCCATCAGAGCTCGGATGGATCTGTCACACTGCATGCTAGTCACACGAACTCCAATCACTAATAGATGAACCGGACCCCAAAAACATGGCCGCTGCCATGCGGACCACTAGAAAATGGCGCCTGTAGTTCCTATATAAGTCAATGAGCGCTGTCCAATCAATTCCCCCTGATGAAGCCAAATGGTGTAATGCGTAGGGGAGGGGCTCACGACACTTAAAGGCAACCACACAGCAAGTATACAGGAGTGTGGCAAACATATTAAGGATCATGCAAAATTGTACAAAAAGCATTTTTTATCTTTATACTATGTAAGTGCACTACATTTATTTAATACATTTTTTAAAAAGAAGATAAGATACTATATTTTCTTTTTAATTACATGGTATATATACACATGGAGGAAAAAGTTTGAAAGAGTCAAGAGACCCCCTAGTGGGAGGAGGGATAACTCCATCCATCCATCCACCTCCAGGAAAAATTACCTAGGAAACAGCGAGACCCCCTGCTGGGAAAAAGGAAAAACTCCATTTATCCATACATCCATCTGGGATACAGGGATTTATCCATTTGTCCGCCTCTGAGCCCAATTAAAGGGACACATATGAATTGGTGAACTATATTTGTTTTGTAATACATCGTAGGATCACAGACTTTTCAAAGATATGCATGCAGCACTAGCGTGATGCTATATCACGCCATGGAAATATATCAGGACCCTGTCACTTGATATAATTTGTTGCAATATATTTAATTAATTAATTTTAATATAATTTATATATTTATAAGTATATTTAAATGTACTGATAGTGTAGCGTGACACCACGGGTTTTGATTTGTTGGTACAAATAGTTGCAGACCTTAATCTTTGGAACAGTTCAGGCACCAGGGAATGGGGTTAGCAGTTTTTAATTGTAAAAAAAAAAAAAATAGTCAAGACCTAGCGAGCGCACTTGAAAGCAGCTATATGCACCAAAAGGAACCACAAAACCTTTCTGTGACAAGGAAGTACAAAATAAAGTGCAGCGCTAAAATGATATCTTATAAAACACAAATATGTTATATATAAAAGTCATATGTAAAACACCTCTATATAAGTATAAAATGAGTCCAAAGTTGAATATCATGTAATGACTTTGTTGACCCAGTATGAAATCTGGTCTGGTATCCAGGTGAAAAAGAATGGAAAGATTGCCCACTCACCAGAAGCGCAATCTTAATGCGCATATAGAGATCTCAAATGGCCGGAGGTCCCGTGCAGGTACTGCCTGGTGCTAGGATGTCCCTCAGGAGGTTCCTCTGTATGGTTATAGGTATGCCGGTCTAGTCTATGACTCCCTCCTATGGCCTGGACAGGTCACCTGAAATCCTGGGCTGGGGTGTAAAAGCTCAGTACAGAGCAACAAATGTATAGATGCTCATAGTATAGTATTTAAAAAAAATTATTGAGCATAAAGATATAAAGTGTAGTTGGTGTACATACACAGGTATATAAAAGCACAGGGTGACTGTGAATATAAGCAGCAATGCAGCATAAAGCTTCTGAATACACTGAGCAGCATACAAAAAATGGTGGCCGCCGTACCTCCCTGATCCGGCAGCGTGACGTCAAGGCGTGCAAGGGCTCCTCCTAGACGCGTTTCGTATAATGATATGTCTACTGTAGGGGTGATGCCATGGCCGCCAGACATCACTTGGTTCTATAGCCGCCGCTCATTTGCACGCACATTTTTGCTATATATAGAACCAAGTGACGTCATTGCTGCTTATACTCACAGTCACCCTGTGCTTTTATATACCTGTATATGTACACCACCTACACTTTATGTCTTTATGCTCAATAAATTTTTTTGAATACTACACTATGAGTATCTATACATTTGTTGCTCTGTACTGAGCTTTTACACCTACAAATCCTAAAATATTGATAGCATATTCACCTGGTAGATAAAAGGATATTTACTATAATTCCTAGTGACTACACATATATCCTTGCCCAAACAATCAACACTAGATCAGAGCAGTTACAAATGAGCCTACAGGGTGAAAAGAAGGAGATCCCCATAAAATATCAACTCCACTAGAATAATGGTTTATTCATATATAACAGGGATACACATGTATATTCCTTGTATGAGCCAACCAGTAATATAATGAAGTTCTAAATGCCATCCTATTGGTATTATTATTATTATACAGGATTTATATAGCGCCGACAGTTTGCTCAGCGCTTTACATTATGGTGGGAGACAGTACAAGAGACAGTACAGTAACAATGCAATTCAATACAAGAGGGATTCGAGGGCCCTGCTCCTTGGAGCTTACAATCTAGGAGGGAGGGGATAATGGTACAAGAGGTAATAACTGTGGGGGATGGAGTGGTTGGAAGAGTAGAGGATTCCAGTATTAGCTGAGGGCGGGGTAGGCTTCCCTGAAGAGATAGGTTTTCAGAGTGTGCCTAAAAGTGAGCAGAGCAGGCGATAGTCTGATGGATTGGGGTAGGGAGTTCCAGAGGATGGGGGAAGCCCTGGAAAAGTCCTGGAGATGAGCATGGGAGGAGGAGACAAGAGAGCTAGAGAGTAGGAGGTCTTGTGAGGAGCGGAGAGTACGGTTTGAGTGATATTTGGAGACACGATCGGTGAGGTAGTTTGGGGCAGTGTTATGAACAGCTTTATATGTCAGTGTTAGCATTTCAAATTTTATCTGTTGGCCAATGGGAAGCCAATGGAGGGATTGGCAGAGGGGGGTAGCAGATACAGAATGGTTAGTAAGGTGGATGAGTCTGGCAGCAGCATTCATGATAGACTGAAGTGGGGATAGCCTGCGGTGAGGTATGCCAGTGAGGAGGGCGTTACAGTAGTCGAGGCGTGATATAATAAGGGAGTGAATGTGTTGCTTAGTGATTTCCGAGGTTAGGAACGGACGTATCTTGGAGATGTTGCGGAGGTGAAGTCTACATGAGTTTGCCAGCGATTGGACCTGGGGCTGAAAGGACAGATTGGAGTCTAGGATGACACCTAGTACCCTAGCTTGAGGGGTGGGACTGATGATAGTGTTGTTGGTCATGATAGAGAAGTCGGGGGGGGGCGCAGGCTGGGGGGAATACTAGGAGCTCAGTTTTGGAAAGATTGAGTTTGAGGAAGTGGCGTGACATCCAATCCGATATGTCACTTAGTAGGCTTGTGATACGAGCGTAGACTAAAGGGGTGAGGTGAGGGGTAGAGAGATAGATTTGTATGTCATCAGCATAGAGATGGTAATTGAAGCCGTGGGAATTTATCAATTGACCAAGGGAGGAGGTGTAGATGGAGAAGAGAAGGGGTCTGAGGACAGAACCTTGAGGGACCCAACAGAGAGAGGGAGTGAAGAGGAGGTGGCAGCATTATAGGTAACACTGAAGGAGTGCTGTGATAGGTAGGAGGAGAGCCAGGAGAGAGCGGAGTCTCTGAGGCCAAGAGAGTGTAGTTTTTTGAGGAGGAGGGGGTGGTCAACCATGTCAAAAGCTGCAGAGAGGTCGAGGAGTAGGAGTGCTGTATAGTGGCCATTGGTTTTGGCGGTTAGTAGGTCATTGGTGAGTTTGAGTAGGGCAGTTTCGGTGGAGTGTAGGAGGCGGAAACCAGACTGTAGAGGATCGAGGAGGTTGTTGTCGGCGAGGTGAGAGCTCAGGCGATTATAGACTAAGCGCTCTAGGAGTTTAGAGGTAAATGGCAGCAGGGAGATGGGTCTTAAGTTGTTCAAGTCGGTGGGGTCCAGGGAGGGTTTTTTAAGTATGGGAGTGATGTGCGCGTGCTTCAGAGGGGAGGGGAAGGTGCCAGTAGAGAGGGAAAGATTGAAGATGTGAGTGAGGGAGCGTAGAATGGAAGAAGAGGGTGACTGTATGAGTTGTGAGGGGACAGGGTCCAGGGGGCAGGTGGTGAGGCGGGCTTCTGAGAAGACCTTAGTGACTTCTTCAGTAGTAGCGGGGTCGAAGGAGCGAAGTGTTGAGGGGGTTTTGGTGTGAGGAGTGCTAGGTGGGGTGGAAGTCTGAGTAGTGGCGATGTCCCTACAAATTGCGTCGTTTGGTAAGGTCAACTGCTCAATATGTAGTTGTGGGCATTCCCTTGGCCCTCCATAATGTAGCCTAGAAATGATCACCAGCTTGCTCTTTCAGAAATCACTGAAAAATATATAAGCCAAACTTTTTATGAGGGTGTGCTACTACACCAACATTTCAGGCCATATTTCACCAAAGAGTACATGCAAGACTGCCACATTATACCAAAGTACAGGTGAAACTCGAAAAATTAGAATATCGTGCAAAAGTTAATTTATTTCAGTAATGCAACTTAAAAGGTGAAACTAATATATGAGATAGACTCATTACATGCAAAGCAAGATAGTTCAAGCCGTGATTTGTCATAATTGTTAAATTACCATTTCAGACTTTGCAGATGACACCAACATATGCAACGGAAAAACAACAACTTTACAGAATGTTTCCAACTTGCAAGCTGACCTGGATGCACTATTTAATTGGGCAACTATGTGGCAAAAGTGTAGAGCATAACCCAATTTTACACAACCTAACAGGCAAAAGGTGGCTATGGTGAAATATTTTCAATTGGATTATTCTGTACCTAGAGGAAATCACAGAAGTCTCATACATAGTAGTGAACTCGGACCAATCAGTATCAGTGAGTTGGTTATCTAGAGATGACCAGCGGGCCCGGGCATTAGCCAGTCTTGGGATTAGAGTATTCCATTAGATTGGAGTAATATTCAAAAAAATCAACCTTTGAGTCAAGCCATCTTAGCATCTTTTCCAGAGGTGTGAGGGAGGGTGGCTCTGTTTCTGAATTGTGCCTGGAGAGCATGACACAGTTAGTAGTAATAGCATAGAAGGAGAGGAAAAACTTAAATTCCTCCTGCAGTTGAGAGAAGCCCTGGGAAGTATACAAATGACACAAATATTTAATTCCTCTTGTGGAACATCTCCATGTGCGTATAAGAAGGATAGAGTTAAGAGCATACTTGGGTTTAGCCAAATAGGCTAGGAGATGGCTTGCCTTATCGCCATGTTCAAAGATTTTTTGATACGTGTATATCACTTCTTCTTTTTAGTGAGATCTAGGAGACGAAGCTCATACGCCCTTTGGTTATGTAACCAGGCTGCATGTGCATGCAGAGTAGGATCTGAAGTATAATCAGTAGTGGCCTTGAGCATAGCAGATTCAAGTTCCTCCATGCAGAAGTAACACCCTCCAGGCTAGCTAGATAGGATGTTTGTTTTTTTCTCTTTTTAGATAGAGGCTGAATAGCAGCCTAGGGACGAGTCAGCCTGGGAGTGAGGTCACCTCAGGACAGGATGGGAGGCTCTAACAGGTCAGCGCTTCTGGAGCCCTCCTACCTTTCCAGAAGCCTGTGAGCTTTCTGGAGCAGAGGAGAGGAGGGGAGGAGGCCCAGATCGGCATGTTTGGGGGACCTTGGCCTATCCCCTGCCAGGAGGCTAAGCTTGGTGACCAAGACAACCCTTAAATATGAGAGAGCATGGGCAGAAGAGCAGTGCGTCAGGTGAAAGATGGATTGAGGAAGTTTGAAATGAGGTAGGGGGTCCCAGGGTGGGGACCCTACCTACAGGCAGGTTGCTGGAGAAGAGGATCTCCACTGCCTCTACATCTCCTGGGGAGTACAGACTTTGTAGCAGAAAATGAGCCAGCAGAGCATAAGGCCTAAAGGCAGCTGCCAACCCACTAAGCTAACTGGAGAGGACAGTGTGAATACTCTTACTATCCCTGGGCCAGATAAGGGGAGAGGGCGGTCAGGTGCAAAACCCAATTAACTTCTCATCCAGGACTATTCAACTGACAGATTAAGGGCTCCCTTGCCCAGAGAATACCCTCAGTGTAGCTGGGTGAAGAGGAGGAATCATCCAGGGTCTGAGGAGGTACAGTGAAGGAGTTTAGTGCTCCTTGAACAGAGACTGTTGCTAATTTGCATTTTTTTCATAGTTGCTAAGGAGTTGCCTAAAGTTGTACAGTTCCCTGAGCATCCCATATACCCCTAGACCCTATCCAAGTGTAACCCCTTAATAAAATCATAAAACGAAGCTTGAAAACTGTTTACTGACTCCAGTGTGCAAAATGTGGGAAATGCGTGTTGCCTGGCCGTGCAGAGCATGGGTGGATCCATTCAAATCCAGCTGCCCTTATGATGGTAATGCTATACAAGCTTGAGTGTTTTTGCATAATATCCCAGAGATGGACATAAAGACACCACGGAAGGTAGTGTTAAGGTTATGAGTCCAAAAGTCTGCTATACCTTTAGTACATTCTTACTGGACCACCTGATACTCTAATCACTGTGAATTCAGACACCATAATAGGGGACTGCTAGAGGGAAGAAGTTGAAGCTCTAACAAAAGTGGGGCGTGGTTGGAAACAAATCAGAGCAACTTGAAAATTGACGAGTGTCTTCATCTCCGTGCATCAGTAATTTTGTAAACATGTATCCAATTTGCAAAAGCTTGATAAAATTTACCACCTCCCCAAATGGTCTAGTATAAATCAAGAGACCATGAGGGAGATCTAAGGTCAGAAGTGAGATTTTAGATAGGAGATAAGGAGAAAGAGGAGATATAAACAATACCTATATTCAGGACAGTGGGACCAATAGGTAGCAAAAGAATGACATAGCGTCCATCCAGGTCAGTTTTAACTTGCAGGATGGTATTTAAATGGAGGATGTAAAAGATTTAGCCAATAATATGGAAACTCCTCTGGAGTAAGTGGTATGAGTAGCATGAAAGGTACTTGCAATCCAATATCTTTTGAGTGCAAAAAATTTAGAACACATCAGGTGAGCTTCTTGGAGACAGATGACATGTGGTTTGTACATTTTAAGAAAGAAGAAAACAAGGGACCCCTCCTGGGGCAAGTTTAACTGAACAAGCTGAACAAATTTTCAAATATGCATGAATAGTTTTCCTCCAGAACTGATAGTGGAGGTAGTAGTGTGGCTTTGATCCTTTTTTATGAGTGTTAGATATTTACCAGCTTCAAACTTTCACATTTAAATTCTTAAATTTGATTGGATAAGAGTTTTTGTTTTTTTTTTATTAAAATTTTTGCTTTGCAGAGATTTATAGTTCTACTAGAAACCAAAGGCAGATTTGTGGGTCATTTGATTTTTGGCATAACATGGTCACAAATGCAAAACTCTTGCTCCAAATAAAATCCCCCCTCTTTCTCAAACCTAGCAAAGCTACCTTTTATAGATGAGGGCAACGGGTTACATCATAAAGACCAAATTACAAGAAGTACCAGCAATTTTACTGCTGCACAAGCAATGAAAAACACTGGTTGCACAATGTTATCAAGGTGCAAAGATCCACCATCTTTAGCTTTCCAAATCCCTACTCCCTAGATCAACTAATTTGATACAACTCTTGGCTGAAGATGAATTTAAATATCAAATTGCATGCATGTAACAAAAGAGTGCCTTGTTTTTTTCTGTATATCCCTTGGAAAAAGTGTACAGTAGGAGTTTTGGGGTGTGCAGTTTTAATGAAAGGAAAGTAACTGTACTGACTAACCACAGAAAACTATTACAGCTATTAAAAAAGACAATCTCTGAGGGAACCCCCCCACCCAAAATAACACACACACACGCGTACACACACACACACGTACACAGCAATGGTAATAAAACTAGGATAGGTAGTGAGATAAGACAGAGCAAATGCATAGACTGGGGTGGGAGATGACACTCACAGAGGAGGTTGTAAAACTGTTTGATAATGAGAGAAAAAATTCATGTTTAAATAAGGCCTGTATCTTTGGATCAAATAGAACTATCATTTTTAGTCTATGCTTTTGCTCTGTTTTATCTCACTACCTTTCCTAGTTTTATTACCATTGCTGTGTACATTTGTTTGTGTGTATGTGTGTTTTTCCCCTCAGAGATTGTCTTTTTTTAATATTCTGCTAAAACTTTGTGAAGTAGTACTGCTTAGACCTTGAAGAAGGGGACATACCCAGAAAGCTTGTCCTGAAAATTGTATGTTAGTGCTAATAAAAAAAGTATCACTCACAGTACTCAATTTTTTCTGTCGCAAGTACACTAATATGGCTACAGTCACCTCAAGCCTGTGAAACACTTTAAAACAATTAATACAAAAGATACAGTGGTCATGTATTCCCAAAAACTAACCAGGTTTTTGGGAGATATATCGTCTGTAGTAGACTATAAAGTGTAAATTAACTAACTTTGCAATTTGCGAGAGATACAAAACATTTATCTAGGGACTCTATTTTCAGTAATATTTATAACATAAGGCCCTTTTTAGTACTGTTTGCAAAATAATTGATAATGTTTGAATTCATCAAACAACTTAGGTCTGAATTATTAAAAAATGCATGAAAATTATAAAATATCTACTGCTCTTAGACAGGTAAATATGACATGACATTTGCATAACCACTTGACCTCCGAAAGGTTTTACCTCCTTCCTGACCAGGGCATTTTTTGCTGTTTGGCACTGTGCTTATTTAACTGGTAATTGCACAGTCATGCAGCACTGTACTCAAACAAAACGTTATAATCCTATACCCACAGTTAATCCAGAGGAAGGCAGAAAACCCCCCAGCAAAGCATGATCCAATTTGCTCCTGCTGTGAAAAAAATTCCTTCCTGATCCCCCAAGAGGCAATCGGATATTCCTTGGATCAACTTTACCTATAAATGTTAGTATCCAGTTATATTCTGTGTATCTAAGAAACAATCCAGGCCTTTTTTGAAGCAATCCACTGAGCTGCCCAGAACCAACTCTTGAGGGAGTCTATTCCACATTTTCACAGCTCTCACTGTGAAGAAACCTTTCCGTGTTTGGAGATTAAATTATATTCCTCCAGACGTAAAGAGTGCCCCCTTGTCCTCTGTGATGACCTCAGGGTGAATAGCTCTACACTGAGTTCACTATATGAACCACTGATGTATTTATACATGTTGATCATATCCCCCCTTAATCTCCTCTTCTCAAGAGGGAATAAATTCAGTTCCTCTAATCTTTCCTCATAGCTGATCTCCTCCATGCCTCGTATCAGTTTAGTTGCCCTTCTCTGTACTTTCTCCAGTTTCCCAATGTTCTTTTTGTGAATTGGTGCCCAAAACTGAACTACATATTCCAGATGAGGTGTTACTAATGATTTGTACAGGGGTAATATGATATCTCTTTCTCTGGAGTCTATACCTCTTTTAATACAAGAGAGGATTTTGCTCGCTTTAGAAATCGCATCTTGGTATTGCATGCCATTATTAAGCCTGTGATCTACCAGAACTCCTAGATCCTTCTCCACCATTGATTTCCCCAGTTGTTATCCCCCTAGTATGTATGATGCATGCATATTCTTAGCCCTCGAGTGCATAACCTTCTTTTTTCGAACATTAAACCTCATTTGTCACATGGTTGCCCAATTAAACAGTGCATTGAGGTTTGCTTGTATGTAAGTTGAAGACATCCTGTAAGGATGTTATTCCACTGCACAGTTTGGTGTCATCTGCAAAGACTGAAATGGAATTTTTAATCTCAGACCCTATATCGTTTATAAATATTTTAAAAAGTAAGGATTCCAACACTGAACCCTGGGGTACACCGCTGATGACCCCAGACTATTCAGAGTATGAATCATTAGCACTACTCTTTGAATACGATCTTTTTGCCAGTTTTCTATCCATTTACATACGGCTTTTTCCAAGCCGTAGACTTTACTTTACACATTAGGCATGTGCGGGGAACTGTGTCAAACTTGTTTGCAAAATCCAAGTATACCACGTCCACCGCCACCCCTCTGTCCAAGGTTTTGCTCACCCCCTCATAAAAAGAAATCAGATTTGTTTGACAACTTCTGTATTTCATGAATCCATGCTGTCTGTTGCTTAAAATATTTTTTTTCAGCAAGAACTCATCTATGTGGTCTTTTATTACACTCTCCAATATCTTCCCAACTATAGACATTAAACTAACAGGTCTATTATTACTTGGTAAAGATTTTGACCCCTTTTTAAATATTGGACCCACATTGGCCTTTCGCCAATCCAGTGGTACTATGCTATGTCATTTGGGGGGTTTTCTATTATTCTGACATTTCACGGCCTCCAAAACTGTGATAGGTAGTCAGGAAGTATAATGAGGAAATAAAGCCCTTTGAAAACCTGAAAGTGCTTATTGGATGTTGGGGTACGCTATATTACACACATGTAATATCATATTTGGGAGAAGTAGCAGAATGTATTTTGGGGTGCAATTCCACATATACCCGTGGCATGTGGGAGCAATATATCATTTAAATGACAATTGTTTATAAAAAAAAAAAAATTCTGTCATTTTCTAAAAACCTGTGGTTAAAAAAAAATCTTTCATTGACTCAACATGCCTCTCAGCAAATAGTTTGGGGTAATCGCTGTTTACATACTGACATACATACTTAAATTTTTCTTTAATTATTTATTTTTCTTTCTATACTGTCCCTTTAATTTTTTTTAAATCACTTTTATTGTTATCACAGGGAATGTGATAGCAATAGGCAGTGACAGGTACCCCTTTCTGAGAAATCTTGGGTCTATTAGACTCTAGATAACTCTTTTACCCTTAAATCATCTGATCACACCACATATAAGAAATCTCATCCAGCAGTGCTGCACGCACTGATGTATATTCTGAGAGCACGCCATGTTGCTGCCAGAATAAACAGATCAGTGCTGCAGTTGAATGGCGTTCCTGCAAAGAAAACAGCAATGGTTAACAATAAAACACAGCAACAACAGAACAATAACTCAATAAAAGAACAGCTATTTTTGGCTTTTTAATTTTTTTTAACTTGTATTTATTTTAAATTTTTTTAAACTTTTTTTGTAACGTAAACTGTAACCTTTCTAGACTGTGATTGTAAGGTATTTCAAGACCCAGTGTAAATGTGTATCCTTGACTGTGCCGTGCTGTACCCTATACTAATACTCCACCAGTGTTTGATAGCGACGGAAGCAGGCCTTCCAACAGAGACCAGGTTGGCCAGGACAGGAGGGACAAAAAAAGCGGGTGTCAATTCTCTGTCTGCTACAGACACTACATCTTTTTTTGGGGTGTCGCTTGGGTTGGGGTACCAGGAATGGCATCAGGAAAATGCCTCTCATGCAGCCAGCTCACTGCATTTGGGTTGGGGGTTTGGGCCACAGCATCTTCTGGATACAAAAGAACCGTGATGATCTCTTCCTGGAATTTTAGGAAGGATCCATTTCATCTAGTTGCTTTGTAAAGCAAAAAAGCTTTGCATAGAGCCAATTGAAATAAATATACAGAAACGTTTTTGTGCCAGCATCTGGTTTTACAGGAAAATAAGTACGGCTTCATCATCTGGTCATTGAAGTCCACCCCTACCCTGTTAAGGTTAAAATCATCGACACAGAGGGGCTTCTCAACAACACCAGATATCGTGCAAATTTAGACTGTCATGTCTGCGTGAATGGAAAACAGGATGAAAACATCCCGTTTGTCCTTCCACTTCACTGCGAGCAATTCATCATTTTTCAAGCAAGCTTTCTCCCCCTTTCTAAGTTGGGTATTTACAAGCCATTGAGGGAATCCCCTGTGATTAAGTTGCACGGTGCCACATGAGCCAATTCCAAGATTGTATAAATGTCTAAATAGCGGCATGCTTGTATAAAAATTGTCCACATATAAGTGGTACCCCTTACGGAACAAAGGTGACACCAAGTCCCAAACTATCTTGCTACTGTTCCCCATGTAGTCTGGGCATCCGGGGGCCTCCACATATCTATCTTTTTCCTCGTAAATCTAAAAGTTACATGTATAGCGTGTTGCACTTTCAAGGAGCTTATACATTTTGACCCCAGATCTGGCACACTTGCTGGGGAGAAACTGTTTGAATGCAAGGCAGCCTAAAAAATGAATGCGAGACTCATCAACGCAGATTTTTTTGCTTGGGCATATATACATCTGCAAATTTCTGGTTAAGATGATTTAGGAGGAGCTAAAATTTGTGAAGCCTATCATATTCAGGGTCACCACGAGGACGACAGAGTGTATTGTTGTTGAAATGCATAAATCCCATTATATTCTCATATCTATGCCTGGCCATGGCAGCAGAGAACATGGCATATGCTGAATCAGGTCTGTGGACCAATACGACCGCAACTCATTCTTTTTAGTAATTCCCATGTTGAGGGTTAGACTAAAAAAAACTTTATATTTGGAAACTGGTTTGCATGCGAATAGTCTGGCAAGGTTTGAATTTGGGTTGGCAGCGATAAATTGTTGTGCGTATAAATTTCTATGGTCCACAATCAATCCATACGGCTCTTCCATGAAAAATAGCTCCAAAAAAATCAAGGGGAGTAGTCACATTTCCTGTTTCCACCTAAATTCTGGGTTGGGCAGTGAATGGAGGAAGTACAGGTGCTGTAGAATTTGTGGGCTGCCAATCAGGATTTGCAAGCACATCTAGAAGGACACTATGGGCTCTACGGACCTGTGTTCAAATTCTTGGTGGCAACACTTGCGGGACACTACTTGTGATAGCAACTGCACCAACTTGTACTGCACTTATGGGACTCGCCATGTTACCAAGTGATACTGCAGTACTGGTATGTAAAAGACCAGGATGTAGTAGGCTGCTGGTGCTTCCCAGTTCACTAAAAGTTATTGTAGCACTAGTACTGGCACTCTGCTGTAAATGAAAATCCTCGTGAAATTCTAGCACCTCAGCAACCTGGGCATGGGGTCGGGTACACCTGACTTTAGCAGGGACATCTATTCCATCATCTGAGCTATCTGTCAGGTTGCCTCTGATCTCTACAGGTTTGTATTCTGAGGCTGATTCTGTCAGTGAGGCTTCCCCTTCGCTTTCATCTGACATACTCAGAATCCTGTAGGCCTATTCACTAGTGTACCTTTCATTGGACGTTTTGGCCACTAAATTTATAGGTACCTAGTGCGACTCATAGTTAAAAGAGCACCTGGCTGTCAGGGACTGTTTGAACTGCTACAAACAACCGCTACAAACAAATTTACTTGCAGAGAGCAGGCCTGATCTTGTTAACGCTATAGTTTTGTGTGTAATATATCAAGTGACAGTGAGCTAATGACACTTTCTGGGGAGGGTGGAGGGGCTAAATGCAGACTGCAATGTCAGTCTTTACGGATAAATAGCAAAAGCCACTTTTGGGCTAGGAACTCTCAGCCCCTCTGAAAGTTAGTACAGATTGTTGCAAACTACATGCAGAAGTATCTCCTCTTCCCAGTAGAACTGCTACCAACTCCACAGCCTACAGACACTACCAGCCTTCCTGGCTGCTGTAAAGATCTCCCAGGACAAGGATAAAGGATTAAGCACAATGGGAACCCCTGCCAGGCCACCGTCTGCCTCCTCAGCACTCCATCTTCCACCCAACTCCTTTTCTAGCATGGCGCTCTCATATTTATGGGTTAGCCTACCACACTACCAGGGCCTCCAAACCTGGGATTGGCCAGAATCCCATAAATATGCATATTTAGGTCTCTACCTCTCCCGCCCACTGGCTTCTGGAAGCTTCCATGGTCCTGCAGAACCAGATGGAGGCGATAGAGTCCCAAACCTACTGAATCGCCCAGCCTGACCTGCAGTAACCTGACCTAATTATAGACTCACACAATTACCATGAGTCTTACCATAATAAATTAACCAACACTAACAGTAGTAACACCCTAGAGTGTGCTACATACAGATATAAAACAATGGTTTAAAAACTGATAAATGTAAAAACCATCTACAATAAAATAGTTTTCCATTCAAATTATGCTCTCAAAAGATACAAGATATTGTTGCAGATCTAATAATAACCACTTGCCGTGCATAGCAATTTTGACATTTTTCACATGGATGTTAAAATCAGCATTTTTTGCTAGACAATTTCTTACAGTAGAACCCCCAAACATTATATATTTTCTGAAAGCAGAGGCCCTGGAGAATAAAATGGCTTTTGCAATTTTTTATGTCACACTATATTTGTACAGTTGTTTATCAAATGCAAATTTTCAGAAAAAAAAACACACGCATTTTAATGCGCAAAAACACAATATACTACCCAGGTTTTTGGTATAATATAAAAGATGATGTTGCATCAAGTAAATAGACACCAAACATGACAAGATTTAAAACTGTGAATGTCCATGTAATAGCAACAAACTATGATACCTAAAACTGTCCATAGGTGATGCTTTAAAACCCTTTACAGGTTATCTGAGTTATTTGTGAATTATGACTAAAGAATTATTGCTGTCACTCAGACATTTGCAGTGCAATCACTGTTTACATATGCGTGTCAGGCCTATGTCTGTTTGCATTTGTGTGTATGCATGGTGGTTGGTGCTTTTAATTTGGTTTTATTTTTATATATTTTATTTACTTTTTTTTTTTTACACGTTTAATTTTGTTTTTTGCATTCTACTTTACAAGGGGCTTGTTTTTCCCCTTGTAATAGTTTTGAGATTGTGGCAGGTACTCTTTATGTAGACTTCAGGGTCTATTAAATGCCTGATCAAACACAAGTTATCTGAAACCACTCAGGTAGCATTATATTTCTGATGTGAACTTTATTTCCTGTGAACTTATATTTGAAATCACATGCAGCAGGGGAATGTGCAGAAAACCCCATTGAGTTAGTACAGTGCAGCTATAAACATTTCCTCATCTCTTATCCACAGCAAGATTACATTTATTATAGTTTTACCAAGTGGGGAGATTGTGGTCAATGTGTTTTATTAACTCCTCACTTACAGTAGTAACTGAATTATCACCCTACAACCCTGTAGCTGGACAGCTTGGCAGGAGAAATTATTAAACAGAAATTAAAGCCAAGGTAAATTTTTAACATGGGGAAGACATATGAATTTTGTGATGTATTTTACCCCAGGGGGGTGAAACATGTCAAAGGGAGGTGCTTGTGCGGACGTGTTTATGACAATTTCTTTTAAGTTTAAATTATTTCTTCTCATTTCAGTGTGCAGTTATTCAGTTTTCATATTCTATGGCAGAAGGCATGAGATGAGTCTGGAGGAGCCTGCACCTGAGCTAGAGTGGATAATTACTGTGCTTGAAGCAGGATCGGTGCTGAGAACATTTAAACAGCATCAGAAAGGTTTGCTAAAAACCTGTAATTGTCAGCATACAATTTCCAATCTTGACTGTCCACCTGACCTTTTTCCTGTAAAGTAGTTACATTTACACAGGGCAACATGGCTGCATGTAATGTTGCTTTGAAAATACAGGCTCCCAGACCTTGTCTTGTGCAAAACAAAGACATTGGTGTGTACATATGGAGCAGAAGACAGCTGATCAAACCAAATGCATCACTGTTTTAACGTTGATTTAAGAAAGGCTACAGCCTTACTGAATCAATCCATTGGTCAGGCTGGATGCATAAATAGGCCTTAAGCACCTGAAAAAAATAAAAAAATTAATGAGTGAATTACAAAATTTGATCAGATAGTGAAACTGCCACAACATTCTAAATTTTAACCAGTAGAAGATTGCAGGAAAAGTTGTATTTGGCCACCATCTACTAGAATGGAAGATTGAAATGGAGTGAATCTTTCAGTATAGGGTAGATCTGCCAATGGGCGAAACTGACCTTCTTCTATGGACATTTCAGAATTAAAAATATGTGTGTGTAACTTGCGAGCCACTAAAATATTCCTCTGGATCGCTAACATTTATCACATACTCAAACTGTGTAAAAAAGACCATATAACTAAAAAATGTTGCGCTCCCAATCTCTAACAAACTTATAAATTAGTGACTTCAAATAAGTTTGTTAGAGATTGGGAGCGCAACATTTTTTAGTTATATGGACATTTCAGAATTATTTTACTCTTGCTATTGATGTTGAAAGGGAAAGGACCCAAAATGGTGTCTATGCTCAAAAACGTAAACCATATAAGCTGTTGCACATGTTCCTGTAATGTTAAAGTAGAATTTTAGATTCTAAATGGATACTAAAATGTGTTGCCACCCTTAGATATAAACACATTTGCACTTACAGTTTTCTCCTTGCAGTTTCCCTGCAAATTCCCACAAACGTGTTGAGGCTGCCAGTTAAGTCCACCTATTCTAACTTCCTGTAATGGTGTGGCAACAATGCTCTCAGCCATGTCACTGCTGACTCACAAGCTTTGTAGCTGTCAATAAGCACCTGGCTTCACTTAGCTCTGCCCACTGTGCTCTGGATTGGCAGGTCTGCCTCTGCTGAGAAACCCTTCCACTGTGAGCTGCAGTGCCTAGAATGAGAAGAGTGTAGGACACAAATGAAGGAGGATTTGACTGGTTGTGGGACGTCTAGACTGTCATACAGAAGCTTCTATTTGCAGTTGTACTTTAAAGCTGAATGTATATTTTTGCATAGTTACATTGGTCCAGTTCGGACCAATGTAAGTATGCATGTGCCATAAATATGGGATCCCAGTAGTTAATGGAAATCACTGTAGTAGGCACCACTATTAACGTAATCACCATTAACTTTTGGGTTCTGTGCCAAGTGGCTGAACTGCTGCATAGTAATGCAGGGGTTGCTAGCTTGACACATGCACCATTCAGAAAGCACTTTGCATTTTCTCATTGAATGCAGTGTTCTCTGATTGGATGAAATGGAGATTGTGCTATTTTAGTTCTGAATAATAATAATGAAAATAGTAACTGATGCTTAAGCCAACCATAGATGGTTTGAGTTTCGGCCGGTTCAGCAGGGACCGGCCGAGCGTCAAACAAGCTATGGGCAGGCAGATTGTACCCAATTCTATTGTTGTACAAGTTAGGCACAACTAGTATGTTGGATTTTTACATGCGATTATTGCCAGCTACTAGTAATAATCACTGTGTGCAGGGATGGCTCACCCCCCCCCCCCTGCTGAGAGAACACAATAGCCGCATGGGAGGGATTCAAGTCCAATGTTTGTATGACAAAGCCATACTGTCGATTAAGAGATTTTCTTTCCAGCAACCCATGGTTGCAGTTAAGAAAATCACATCATCTATGGCCTGATTTTGTCATGCAAATATTGGACCCAAATTAATTTTATGTTCATTTATTTGAGACAGGTGGAATGTTCTTTTGGTAGTATTTAATCACCACTGAGTTTTTCATTTTTATTGAATAAGTGAATTAATATTAAAAAAAAATGGAGAAAAAATCAGTTTCCCTAACTTTCTGTAGTAAACCAATTTTATCTTTCTTCATAAATTTAGGCCAAAATGTATTCTGTTACTTCTTTGGTAAAAATAATTCAAATACGTGAAAAATATTTAGACTGTATGTTATAGAGTCTACAAACTATGTGTCAGGAATGGACTTGCCAGTAATGGTGGGACTCACCTGCCTTGTGGGCTGCAGTACCAGGGCTGGCCAGCGGGTGCTCCCAGCAATCAGAGACTCAACCCTGCAGCCAGCCAAACACCTGAAGTTGATTATACAGGTGTATTTAAGGGATGGCCAGACCTGCAGTCTCTGCCTTGGTGTGTGTTTTTCCTGGGCCCTGTATCTTGTTCCTGCATCCCTGTTCCTGTCTCTGTCTGATTCGTTGCTGACCCTGCCTGATCCGGACCTCTGCTGACTTCTCCTGTTTCATCCCTGGCTTGTGACCCCGACCATTCTCTGCCTGACCCCATGTACCTACCTGCCCGATTGTTATTGACCCGGCCTGCCTGACGACGCTTGCATTGTATGTACTGTTATCTGTGGGTGGTTTGGTTTGGTTCGTTTGCACTGTGTTATGTTTTAGTATTGCACTGCGTTATGTTTGTATTGTTAGTCTTTAATAAATTATATTGTTTATAACTTATCTGAAGCCTGCGTTTCCCTGCGTTAGTCATATACCTCTGGTCACACCCCGGAGCCCTGACACTATGGTATATATACCATGTGTGAGAGGACTGTCTGGAGGAGACAAGAGCCTGAAGTGTAAGGCCAGAGCAGGGGCACTGCAAGTGTAAGCCAGAGGGCTGCTAAATGTTTATTTCTTTGGATGGAAGAGACATGCTGAACAAAATCTGCGAGGGAAACTATGATTTTGTTTTGTTGAACATTGCTTCAATATAAATGGGCAAGAAAATCCCTAAAACAAAAAAAATAAGCAATTGGCTGTGACCTTAATGCAATACCATTGGAGGCTAGTTATCACTATAAGAGTCCCATCACTATATCTCTATAAAAATATAAAAAAATATTTATTTGGAACAATTAAAAATATGAGGATGCTACAAATGTGAGACTTTTTCACTGTATGGCTGCATAGAAGGGCTCAAAATGTGATGAGCATCTTCTGGCTTTCAAGGGGAAAAAATTAGGCATCTGATTTCTTTACTATCTATCTCATTTTAAGAGGTGCCAGAAACCAAAATGACCACATTTTAGAAAGCAGAAACCCTAAGGTATTTTCTAAGAGGCATAGTGCATTTTTTTAAATTGTATTTTTTTTTGCCAAACGCTTGTGGAAAATGTATTTTTTACATAAAGCTGTAAACTAATCAGATATTTCTTACATGCAGCTTGGACATACTTGGGGGTTAAATCCCAAAACACATTCTGCTACTCTTCCTAAGTATAGCGATACCACAAGACTTTTAATGCAGCATAGCCACATAGAGGGGTCTAAAATATAAGGAGCACCACTGTAACGTGCCTGGTGGTAGAACCTGAAGCGCAGAGGAAGGCCTTCCTAGCAGCTCTGGCTCAGGGGCCCTGGTAGAGTAACAGGGAGCGCTGAAGCACAGAGGTGCTTGAGTGCCTGGTAAGACTTCTGCAGATGGATGTTTACGTGCGTCAGGAATGCAGGAGCAGCTGGTGGATGGCACACTGGCATAAATGCAGGAACGGCTTGGCATATGACACTCTGGCAGACGTGCAGGAGCAGAGTAAGACAAGATCAGACAGTGCGGGTCGGCAACTAGCAGGCAGAGTCAGCATAAACAGCAGGTAGAAGAATAGTCAAAGGGGCAGGCCAGGGGTTAGTACAGGCAGTGTTCAAGCAAGGTCAATAACTGGTCAGATCAGCAACGGAATCAGGTAACAGGATGCATGGGTGCTCAAAAGTAATAGACCAAATGGCACTAATGCAAGGCACTAGCACAGTTTAAATAGCCCGCCCAGCACCAATGTGCTATCGTGCATGCGCACTTGTGGGCACCTGTGTGCACAATTGCGCACACTCATTCGCTAATCAGCCATGAGCAGAGATAACAGGGGTTCTGCACCTGTGCATAGCTATGCGCATTCCCTGACAACCTTCAAACTTTCTAGAGGCATAAAAAACACATCCAATTCCCTGACTACATTTTGAATGGCTCTGCAGTTGTGTGAAAGTAGAAACACCCACAAAATTACCACATTTTTGAAAGCCTTCACCTCAAATCTTGGTGACACAGTAAGTTTGACTCTTTTAGCAGGGACCTCTTCATCTCTTGAACCAGAGATAATCAATATTGAAATGCTGCTTTCTACAAGCTCATAATCTGAAGCTGTAACTGACTTAAAAGGTCTCTCTGCTGCTCTCATCAGTCATACTGAGAATTTTAAATGCAACCTCACTAGTGTACATTTTGGCAATAGCTAAACTGGTAATTTATGGCACTGCTACTGGCAGACACTGGTACCTAATGACAGTGTAGTTGTGTGGCTGGCAATCAGGAGGCTGGTGTGTGCTTGCACTCTTACTAGGTGACACTGATATTGGTGTGTCTGGCAACCATGAGACTTATGTTAGCTTATTCTGGTGCTAAGTGATACTAGTACTGCCACCTGCAGCCATCATTGGCTTACACTGTTAGTTTGCAGCACTGCTGCTGGAGGTGTCAGGACACTGGTGCTGTCTTACATCGAGGTGACACTGGTACTTTTACTTGTACTGCAACAATCAGGAGACTGGTACTGGCTTACACTGGTACTAGGAGACACTGGTACTGGCAGCAATCAGGAAACTGATGCTGGCTTACACTGGTACCTGGTAAAACTGGTGCTGGCAAAAATCAAGACATTGGTGTTGGCTTATACTGTTACTAGGTGACACTGGAAACTGTTACTTGTTTGTAATGATACTAAGTGATACGGGTACTGGTAGTGGTCAGGCTTACACTGGTACCTGGTAACACTGGTGCTGGTGATGATCAGGACACTGATCTTAACATAAAAAAAATGAGAAAATGTGCAAAATAAATGACATATAAACATTACATATAAAATGTGTACTTAACAGCACTCATAAACATCCAGATACAGGATAATCACCAGTATATAAACTCAATAATGCTGCACTGTACCTTTAAACATACATCTTCAACTCATGCAATTATTATAACATGAATGCAATAAATGTGAAATCACCAACATGAATAACAAATTATATATAGTATAACATAATGGCATCAATTCAACTCAAAAACATGACCAGGCAACACTCAAATTCTTCCATGTAAATCCCTCCATGTAGTCCTCCACCAACGTATAAATGCTGGCAGTTTACCAGATGGATAGACACCCACATTATAAGAGGTCTAATGCACTTTATCATAATGGAAAAGCTTTTTAAATAACACCTTAGGGTAACCAAGAAGCCAATGGCATAATCAGCAAGATCAGTTTGTCACCGTCAGCATCATCAGGTATCATATCACCATCAAGCTTGGAAAAAACACCCCACAGAAGTTCCATAGTGTAAAACCACAAAGCCACTTTATTTAATAAAGGATAGGGACTCACATACAGAAAACAGAGATAGATCAGAAAAAACACAAGCTCCGCTACTCCTAGCAGATACAATGATGTCAGCACAAGGCTCTACCCAAAAGTGTTTAATTATAGAAGACAATCTCAAGGGGCCTCACTGATGATGGTACACACATTACCTGTTAAAACTGGTGATGGTGGTGATCAGGACACTGGTGCTTGCTTACACTGGTAATGGGGTATACTAATACTCGTAGCAATCAGGATATTGGTGCAGACTCGCACTGGTACTTGGCAACACTGGTGCTGGTGGTGATCATGACACTGGTGCTGGAATATGCTGATACTAGGTGACACGGGTACTGCTCATAATCAGGAAACTGGTACTTGCAGTTGAGATCCGGAGCCAGCCTGGCAGTCAAGTGAGTGCTGGAGGAGCAAAGCGAACAGTCACTGCTCTCTGTTTGGAGTCTTAGAACTGACATGAGACCTCGGCGAGTCATACAGATACTGCACCATGGAGGTGAGTATACAGTACATAAACAAAAACAGCAATGGATAGTTAGCAAAGCCAGCATAGGAAATCATGTTTGCCACTTGGACGATATAGCATTTCATAGAAAAGGTTTATAAATTAATACTATTTCATTGAGACCAGGGGGGATGATGGCGTTGAGTCTTTCTATATACAGGGTTTCATGTTGTAAAACTAGACGATCTTCTATTGTTGTGACTTAGATGACGTTCAGAGCACATTTTATGCCCAATTCATGCAAAACTCCACGTAATCCCAAGGGGTTCACATACTTTTTCTTGCAACTGTATATGTATACTGAATATTTGGGTTATATTGCATTTCTTTTGCTGTTTTTCCCCTTGTATTGTCTTGTATATTTGTTTACAAATTGATGTGATTGAGTACAATGTACATTGCTGTCTTTGTGGACTCATTGCTATTTGGTGACTGGTTGGTGCCTTTGCACTTCCCCGCAGCACTGACGTGACCCTCTGAGAGAGAGGAGGGAATTTTCCCTGCTTCGGCTGGGCTCTGCCTCCTTCTGAGCCTACTCGTGGTTTCAAGATGGCCGCGATGGTGGCTACAGTGAATTCGCGAGTGTCCACGCATGTGAGGTTAGTGGAATCTGGTCCGGTGATGTCAGATGTCGGCAACGGCCGGCATGTCCACGCGCGCCGGATTGGGGGTATAAATGGTGGGCAAGTGACGCCTCCTATTGCGGATGTTGCCAGAAAGGGAAGTTTACTCTGGATTCACCTAAGGTAGACTACAATTAAATATTGTTTTGTTTATTGGTACATAGCCTTATTTGACCCTATATATGGGAAGCTCTAATTACAAACACTATACTATTTAGGTTTTCATGCATATGGGAGATTGCATGTAGTGGAGACTCCCTTGGTTATCCTTAATTATTGGCCTCTTCTAGGCCCATTTCTTTGAGCTGGATATATACTTCCTTAAAATTATTTTCTATATGTTTGTAGGTTTTTGTTTATGGGGTCTTGCCTGTTGCTATGCTTAGGTGAATTGGACATCTTTACCTTCTGCTCGTGATCTCATCATGTCTTGAGTCATGACCTGATATACATCTCTTGGTTATTTGTAGTTCCCTCCTGGCTAAGACTTTGTTATCTTGTTTTTAAGGTCAGTATGTAGTTGAGTCCCTTTTGTTTTCCCTCTAACATGGTTATTTTGAAGTTTTCTAGTCGCATGGGTGGGACACCTGTCACTGCGCGCATGATTTGCCCCTGGTGTCCGCTGTGGGGGAGGTATGGTGGTGCCCCTGTCTGGCCTCTTTTATTTAACATGAGTTCACATTGGTAAGCAACGTATCTGTTGATTTCGAGATATTTTTGTGTAATATGTGTTATATGCATTTACATAGTTAGTCTGGCTGAAAAAAGACAAAAGTCCATCCAGTTCAACCATTAAAAAAAAAAAAATTATAATCCTATACCCACAGTTGATCCAGAGGAAGGCAATTTATATGAGATGTTATATCTCGATTGTTATGATACTATTTCAGAGTATTCCTTCTGATTCCTCCTGAAGAAGCAGATTAACTCCACGTAACATGCAGAGGAGTCAACATCGGGGATGGAGGTGTAATAAGTATGACCTTTGTGAATCATAAGACCATGCTGTTAAATTTGTGATTTTAGAACGAATTCATGTACATGTTCGGTCAAAAAATTGTCTGTGTAGCAATAAAATATACTGTTTTTATGATTGTATTGTTTCTTGGGTGCCAAGACAGTCTATTCACCTTTTGGGGTCCCCCCCTTAAATTCTCAATGCATAATATGTTAGCACATTCTGCTGTCACCACAGTAAATTGTAAAATTGTGCCTGTTGTAAGTTGATTGAAATATCAGCATTGGCACAGAAGCATTTGAAAAGCACATTCACATTGCTCATTCAAAGGACCTAAAACGTTTATCTTTCTGCAGGTTGTAACACAAAAATAAACCTTAGTGGCTGAAATACACTATTCTAGGCTGTACAAGCAAATTAAACAAATATACTTTTACGATTACAGCTTTTTAACCTGTGAATGTGATGTGTAGTTTTAAAACAAATTAGTGTTTCTACTAAGTAAATGCTCATTAATTCAATTTTAAACAGAATAATTGGAAAAGAAAATATGTTTAAATATAATACATGTATGCTTAGTAATATTTTTCATCTGCATTTTGCCTGAAAATCAAGATTATATTTCTGTCAAACACAGTGCTTGATTAATGTGGTAATGTGGTGTTCTTTTATTATTCGCCCAGAGCTGACTGGCTTCTCATCTATTTAATTTTGGAAGAAAATTAATAAACTGAGAACCTGTTCACATGATTGAATGTGAAGCCGGAGACCTAACAACAGAATGCTCAGGTGACAGTGACAAAGATCTGGGAAAAATGCACATTTGCAAAATGTAATTGGTTTATTTCTTTGTAAAATCATTTATCAGAAAATATTTTCTTTCACCAAAAATTGTTAAAAAAGCCTTGAACTGTTTTATGATTTCTGTCATTATGCATTAATGTGTTCTGCATAGTGCATGAAGTAAATGAGCTTATAAAGGTATCATCTTGCTCCTGGCTTAACAAATTAAAGAAAATATTGCCTTTCAAAATGTCTCCATCACCTAAGTAATAAGCGCAATACAAGAGTATCTTGTTTCTTTGACAGAACTGCTTAACATTTTACTGGTTTCTTTGTTCTTGACCTATGAAGTCATTTATTTTACATTGCGAGTAAATCACAAATCTTTTTTTGCCAGTTTCTGACTAGAAAGTGCTGTTAGACCTAAACCCTTTATGGAAAGTATATTTGTACCCTAATTTGCACCCTAATTCCACCAGATCTGTGCTGCCTATTTTTAGCTTAGTTCACATACACACACTGTAATTGGAGTGATCTCATGTCTAGGACACCAACAATCAATGTTGAAGGACTGTAAACATTAAAACTCATGGGCAAACATGAACCACTGACTTTTTCATTTTAGATCAAGCCCACATGCAGGTCCTAAACTTAGTCCTCCCAAATTTTTAAGATGGGAAAGAGGAACACCTTCAAGCATAATGTATTTAGGCAAAGGTTACACTCCTATCACCCCCAACCCAGGTGCACAGAACAGAAAGAATTAATATGTAAAAAATAATTGGTGAACCCTCAAGTGCTGTTTTTCACCACTATATTTCCTTAACAGTGGCCTTTACAGTAATACATACAATAATACACTGCTCAAAAAAATTAATGTAACACTTTTTAATCAGAGTATAGCATCAAGTGAATTACACTCCTGGGATTATGACCTGGTCGGTTAAGTAGCAGAGGGGGTTGTTAATCAGTTCCAGCTGCTTTGGTGTTAATGAAATTAACAGCAGGAGCACTAGATGGGCAACAATGAGATGACCCCCAAAACAGGAATGGTTTTACAGGTGGAGGCTATTGACATTTTTTTCTCTACTCATCCTTTTTGACTGTTTTTCACTAGTTTTGCATTTGGCAAGGGTCATTGTCACTTCTGGTAGCATGAGGTGATACCTGAACCCTACAGAGGTTGCACAGGCAGTCCAACTCCTCCAGGATGGCACATCAATACGTGCTATTGCTAGAAGATTTGCTGTGTCTCCCAGCACAGTCTCAAGAGCATAGAGGAGATTTCAGGAGATAGGCAGTTACTCTTGGTGAGGTAGATAGGGCCGTAGAAGGTCCTTAACCCATCATCAGGACTGGCATTTGCTACTTTGTGCAAGGAGGAACAGGATGAGCACTACCAGAGCCCTACAAAATGACCTCCAGCAGGCCACTGGTGTGAATGTCTCTGACTAAACAATCAGAAACAGACTTCATGAGGGTGGATTGAGGGCCCGATGTCCTCTAGTGGGCCATGTGCTCACTGCCCGGCACCATAGAGCTCGATTTGGCATGTCATTGAACACCAGAATTGCAACATTCGCCACTGGCGCCCTGTGGGAATACCCCAGGACACCATCCGTTGTCTTATAGGAGCATGCTTCAATGGCAGGTGGAGGCCATTCAAACTACTGAGTACCATTTTGAGTTGTTGCAATGAAATTTCAGCAAAATGGACTAGCCAAAAGCAAAATTTTTTTTACTTTGATTTCGGGGTTTGATTTTTTCCCCATTTTTTTATTGCATGTTTTATCACCGAAAGTAAAAAATATAGTTTTTATTCCAAAATTTTCAGTATTTTTTTCATTTACGTATATCATAAAAAATAAAAAAGTGGTAACCAAATACCACCAAAAGAAAGCTTTATTTGTGTAAATTTTTTTTTATAAATTTCATCTGGGTACAGCGTTGCATGACCACGCAATTGTCAGTTAAAGTAGCGCAGAGATATATAGCAAAAAATGGCCTGGTCAGGAAGGGGGTAAAATCTTCCAGAGGGCAAGTAGTTAACTACCAAAAGTGTTATTTCATACTAAATATTTAATACATCCTATATACAGTAGTTACAAATAGAGAAATGAGAAAGGGGATAAGGTAACAGTGAGATGGACAGGGAAAAAGAGGTTCTTCTCTAGGCTAACACACATTCATTTTCCCTCTTTAGAAATTGGGGCCTCATTTGTCCAGTCTTGAGATACATTCTCAGTTGGGTTCCAGAAAATTGGATGTCCATCTGATCCCCCCAGGAAGTATACTGCAATACTGGTCAGGTTTGGGCAGTAAAATACCTTCAAGGGTCATCCTCTTCAATGCGCTAACAATCTTATGCATTCATCTATTCCTCTTTGCTGCTAGCAGGCTGTGCAATCTTCATCTGCTTTAATACAAAGTCCTTTGCAATTTGCTTCTGGAGAAGACATATCTTAGTTCATGTCAAAGCTGCACTGATATCAGTTTTTATCCAGTATTACATCTGCTCATCTTGTGGCTGCACGGTACATAAATCTTGCTACAAGATACATTATAAAATGGATATCTGCCTTACTCCAACCCCTGTAATGTTCTTGAATGAAGGCATTTACAGTGGGGCAAAAAAGTATTTAGTCAGCCGCCAATTGTGCAAGTTCTCCCACTTAAAAAGATGAGAGAGGCCTGTAATTGGCATCATAGGCAGACCTCAACTATGAGAGACAAAATGAGAAAAAAAATCCAGACAATCACATTGGCTGATTTGGAAAGAATTTATTTGCAAATTATAGTGGAAAATAAGTATTTGGTCACCTACAAACAAGCAAGATTTCTGGCTCTCGCAGACCTGTACCTTCTTCTTTAAGAAGCTCCTCTGTCCTGCACTCATTACCTGTATCAATGGCACCTGTTTGAACTTGTTATCAGTATAAAAGACACCTGTCCACAACCTCAAACAGTCACACTCCAAACTCCACTATGGTAAAGACCGAAGAGCTGTCAAAGGACACCAGAAACAAAATTGTAGACCTGCACCAGGCTGGGAAGACTGAATCTGCAATAGGCAAGCAGCTTGGTGTGAACAAATCAACTGTGGGAGCAATAAATTAGAAAATGGAAGACATACAAGACCACTGATAATCTCCCTCGGTCTGGGGCTCCAAGCAAGATCTCACCCCGTGGGGTCAAAATGATCACAAGTACAGGACAGAATGAATGGGGCCATGTATCGTGAGATTTTGAGTGCAAACCTCCTTCCATCAGCAAGGGCATTGAAGATTAAACGTGGCTGGGTCGATCAACATAACAATGATCCCAAACATATGAAGGAGTGGCTTCGTAAGAAGCATTTCAAGGTCCTGGAGTGGCCTAGCCAGTCTCTAGATCTCAACCCCATAGAAAACCTTTGGAGGGAGTTGAAAGTCCATGTTGCCCAGCGACAGCCCCAAAACATCACTGCTCTAGAAGAGATCTGCATGGAGGAATGGGCCAATATAACAGCAACAGTGTGTGCCAACCTTGTGAAGACTTACAGGAAAGTTTGACAGCTTGGCATTGCAAACCATTATTAAGTTTATGATCTACCAGAACTCCCAGATCCTTCTCCACCATTGATTCACCCAGTTGTACTCCCCCTAGTATGTATGATGCATGCATATTCTTAGCCCCCAAGTGCATAACCTTACATTTATCAACATTAAACCTCATTTGCCACATAGTTGCCCCATTAAACAGTGCATTGAGGTCAGCTTGTAAATTGAAGACATCCTGTAAGGACGTTATTCCACTGCAAAGCTTGGTGTCATCTGCAAAGACTGAAATGGTATTTTTAATCCCAAACCCTATATAGTTTATAAATATTTTAAAAAGTAAGGGTCCCAACACTGAACTTTGGGGTACACCACTAACAGCCGTAAACCATTCAGAGTATGAATAATTAATCACATACTCTATTAGATTTTAATTGCTTTGAATATGTTTTGAATATGCTCACCTAGACAGTTCTTCAATATGTTTTTTTTTCTGGAGGCCCATAAAGACCCCAATAGGTAGGCCACATGAATGGTGTTACACAGTTTTAAGTCAAGCTCTGTCCCACTATATCTGTTACCTGGAATAAATAAATATCCAGACAATTCTGAAAAAAGGTACTAAGAAGGGACATTGAACATACCACTGGAGTTCACAAATGAATAAACATGGACCAACTATATATGTATATAAAATCACAAGGATATTTATTTTATTAGCTACATACAAAAGTTAAAAACAGTACACAAAAATTCTTTCCTGGGTATGTAATGCATCCTATAAGGTAGGTTTACATGTTTCGTGGGTGCTTCCAAATATTCAGGACCCAATGGATTGAAAGGACGAACAAATGTACAGATTGTATAAAACATAATCTAAAAAGAAAAATATATAAATAAACACTATTTGACATACATACAGTATATACATGAATGTCCACAAATACCTTACCCTATGTTATTTAAGAAAAAACTAACAAAAAATGAAATGAAGAATTCCGTTTTGAATCTGAAACAAATTCTAATTCTCTTACCCCTAAAAGAAGGACGTGTGATATCCAAACAAAAGAGATAGAGTCAATTCTTTGTGCTTGTCGGCCCAAGGAAAATCTCCCCAAGCATACATAGGTCCCAGAAAAAGAGAGTGTCTAAAATACAAGCCATACAATCACAGCATTGTGTAGGCAAGGATAATACTATAATACATTTTAGCTGCCAATACAGCTGAAATGGGCTATAAGATGTGGGGATACCAATAATATGATATAAATTGATGGTCAGTGTAGGGCACTACAATATAAAGTGATATAAATAAATCAAATAAAAGAAAAGTCACATTCATACCCCATTTGTTACCTAATACATCAAATAAAATGATGTTTGCAGGGTATAATACTTTGAAAGCAGCTCATATGATATCCATATGAAGATACCTAGGTGAACCCAGGAAAAACCTGTAAGCTAATTGTAATATGAAAATTCTAAGCCTACCAAACTATCTAAAAACATGTACAAAAGACAATCCCATCACTGCATCATGCAATGTCCACAGACATGTACACAAGGGAACCCCCTACCTCACTTTAAATTAACATGGAGACCTCTCATCCAGCAAAATGCACAGCACAAATGGAAAGAAGTGTAATAGGTGAGGGCCTATATATGCAAAGGAAGAGGACTCTGAGGGCCGCCCACACACCATGGATAAGTTCCTAACAAGGAACACATGTATCCACAGCGATGACTGCTCCCTTCCATCCACTGGCCGCAAAGCAGTACCAACATGGCAGCAGGAGATGAAGTGCACAATACTGGAAACTGTGCAACATCCAGAAATCGCGTCTTTTCCAAACTGGACGAATCAACAGGACCAGAAACAAAGCACGCTCCCGCAGAAAAAAAACATAAGGACAACATTTTCACACTACTATACAAACAACATCCCAACTGTGACAGCTCAGCAAAATAGAGTTATTTAAAAATGTATCAAAATCAAGATGGACAGTGTTTGAATAAACCTAACTGGGTAACCACGATAGCGGGCATAATTGCCCAAAAGGCAACAGATGTGTAACCATCAAGGTGATGGGGTTTGATAGAGCAGACTTGGGCCGGCAGCACATTCAGCGATGCATATAATAAAAAGTTGGGTAAAAAATTATGACATTTTTTTTTAATTATTTATTTAAAGGTAGGAAGAGACTGGGTCTTACAATGACTTATCTAGGTGTACACAACTCTATAAACAATGTATCACCCATCCTAATTAATTCATAAGCCTAATAATCTGAATGAAAAAGATTTTTATTCATAATGTATATGCTGTACGTGCTGGTAGGCATAAGGCATTATCAATTCAAAATTAACATATATATAGAGTGGTACAGATTAGTAAGGGGTGGAGATCCTGTTCATGAAGGTGACCAAGATGGATCAATCTGCAAGTAAACATGAGGTGGTGTAGTAGCCTTCAACAAATGAATCCATCTGGTTTTTGACTGTAAGATCATTTTGGTCAAAGTCACCTCCTCTAGGTCGGGGCTGAATACATTCTAAGGCCCTAAATCTAAGAAAATTGGTTTAGTAGGTAAATATCTAGGAATTGGTTCTTCGATCATGACCCAACAAATGTCCATGACATGATCTTTTATTCTTTGCCAGAATTTTTGCTTGGTCTTTCTAGAATAGTACAATCCGCATCTGCAAATCACCAGATACACAATACCAATGGTATTACAGTTGACAAAATGTTTGGGTTTCAGCACCTGTGAGATGAATCTCCCTACTTTCGTTCATGTAAGGACAATACTTACATTTTCCACATTTAAAGGTAACTTTAGGTAAATAAAAACAAGGATCTTTACGACCTGAGAAGGAAAAATGACTTGTTACTAAACTATCCTGTAATAATCTATTTCTGCGAAATGTAAGATGTGGTCTACCATCTGGAAATTTTTGTATAGTGGGATCCTCTGTGAATATATGCCAATATTTGCAAAATATCGATCTAATTTTATCAGATTGATTGTTAAGCTTTATCATCAGGCGGGAGGGTAGTATCTCAATCCTCACCTTGAAAAAGCAGTTAAATCACTCCAGCTAGTTTTAGCTCTTTGGAATACATTGTTGAGGGATTTCCTGATGTATCCATGTTGCAAAAACCATGTTTGTAATGAGTGTGTCTGTTTTTCAAAATTTGCCATGTTACTGCAATTTCTACAGATTTGCAAAGGTATACCTTTAATGAGATGACGTGGATGGGCACTATTGAAAGGTGGGAATGAATTCCCCGCTGTGGGTTTTCTGAATAAAAAAAAAAAAATCAATTTTGATAAATCCAGAAATGTCTTTTTTGATCAAAAGGTCAAGAAAAGGTAAAGTATTTTAATGCCAGGATAAAGTAAAAGTTAGATTGAAATTGTTGACATTGTTGTTTTTTTAGTCAAAAATATCAGTATGTCATCCATACACCTGCGCCATAGGGTAACATCTCACAGGTACATGGACAAACATTCAGACAAAAAAATAGATTGCTCCCGCCCCCCTCCTAAGTACAGGTTGGAGTACTATGGAGCACATGTAGTCCCCACCGCAAAATCCTGTACCTGGAGGTAGTGGGAGCCATTGAAAAGAAACACATTTTGAGTTAAAATAAATTCCAAAATTCCACAAAGAATGCATTATAGCAATCATAAGTAGTACTCTTTTGTTCTCACAAAAAAAGAGGAAATAATTCTTAAGTTGGTTAATGCCAGCACAATTAATTTAGTCATTTAGAGGTGCTTCCAAATATAACAATACATTCTAAAGATAATTTAACTGACCTAATTATTAATTCTGAGTTAATTTTGAGCCAAACAAAATCCTTTAAAGACACAAATATGATCTATACTATTGCCAAAAGTATTGGGACTCTTGCCTTTACATGCACATAAACTTTAATGACATCCCAGTCTTAGTCCGTAAGGTTCAATATTAAGTCAGCTCACCCTTTACAGTTTTAACAGTTTCAACTCTTCTGGATAGGTTGTCCACAAGTTTTAGGAGTGTGTCTATGGGAATGTTTGACCATTCTTCCAGAAGTGCATATTTGAGGTCAGGAGAGAAGGCCTGGCTTGCAGTATCCACTCTAATTCATCCCATATGTGTTCTATCGGGTTGAGGTTAGGACCCTGCGCAGGCCAGTCAAGTTCCTCTACCCCAAACTCACTCATCCATGTCTTTATGGACCTTGCTTTGTGCACTGGTGCGTAATCATGCTGGAACAGGAAGGGATCATCCCCAAACTGTTCCTACAATGTTCAGAGCATGACATTTTCCAACATGTCTTTATGCTGATGCCGTAAGAGTTCCCTTCACTGGTACTCTTAAGCCCAACCCCTGAAAAACGACCCCACACCATAATACCCTCTCCACCAAACATTAAACCTGGCACAATGCAGTCAGGCAAGTACCGTTCTCCTGGAAACCGCTAAACCCAAACACGTCCATTGGATTGCCAGACAGAGAAGCATGATTCGTCACTCCAGAAAACACATCACCACTGCTCTAGAGTCCAGTGGAGGCATATTAATACACCACTGCATCCGACACTTTTCATTGCACTTGGTGATGTAAGGTTTGGATGCAGCTGCTTTGCCATGGAAACCCATTCCATGAAGCTCTCTACACACTGTTCTAATCTGAAGAAGAACATTTATGAGGTCAGGCACAGATATCAGACTAGAAGGCCCGTCTTGCAGTCTCAGCTCCAATTCATCCCAAAGGTGTTCTATTAGGTTGAGGTCAGGACGCTGTGCAGGCCAGTCAAGTTCCTCCACCGCAAACTTGCTCATTCATGTCTTTATGGACCTTGCTTTGTGTACTAGTGCGGAGTCGTGTTGAAACAGGAAGGGGCCATCCCCAAACTGTTCCCACAAAGTTGGGAGCATGAAATTGTTCAAACTGTCTTGGTATGCTGATTTCTTAGGAGTTCCCTTCACTTGAACTAAGGGGCCAAGTCCAAGCCCTGAAAAACAATCCCACACTATAATCTCCCCTCCACCAAACCTTACACTTGGCACATTGCAGTCAGGCAAATACTGTTCTCCTGGAAAACGCCAAACCCAGACACATCCATTGCATTGCTAGACTGAGAAGCATGATTCATCACTCCAGAGAACACTTCTCCACTGCTCTACAGTGGCGTGCTTTATGCCACTGCAACCAACGCTTTCCATTGCACTTGGTGATGTAAGGCTTGGATGCAGCTGCTCAGCCATAGAAACCCATTCCATGAAGCTCTCTATGCACTATTAATCTGAATGCCACACAAAGTTTGGAGGTCTTTAGCTATTGACTCTGCAGACAGTTGGTGACTTCTGCACACTGTACACTTCAGCATGTGCTGACCCCGCTCTGTCATTTTACGTGGCCTACCACTTCATGGCTGAGTTGCTACTGTTACCAGTTGCTTCCACTTTGTTATAATACCACTAACAGTTGACCGTGGAATATTTAGTAGCAAGGAAATTTCACGGTACCACGCTTGAATTCACTGAGCTCCTGAGAGCGACCCATTCTTTCACAAATGTTTGTAGAAACAATCTGCATGCCTAGGTGCTTGATTTTATAAACGTGTGTCCATGGAGGTGATTGGAACACCTGAATCCAATGATTTGGAGGGGTGTCCCAATACTTTTGGCAATATAGTGTATATTAACCATTTGCCGCCCGCCCTATGGCCGAATGGTGGCCGGTAAATGTCATCAGCGTTCCGGGTGGACGCCATATGGCGTCCTCCCGCACATGCGCAGATTGCGCTCCTGCAGAGCTGCGCAGCAGCGCGATCTGTCACCAGCCGTGTACCTCGGACACGGCCGATGACAGATCTGAGTACCGGTCCCCGTTGCCGGTACCATGTGACCTGCTGTGACCAATCACAGCAGGTCACATGACAGTTGTATACAATAGATGGCTTCATTCATGCCATCCATTGTATACTAGTGTCTAGCTGTGAATGGTCACAGCTAATCACATGCACATATCATGTTTTTAGCTGTGACCAAATCACAGCTAAGCACAAAAAAAAAAAAAAACCCTGAATGAATCAATGTCATTCAGGTAAATGCTTGCTTATAGCAAAGTAATTCTTTGCTATAAGCAAATTGTGTAAAAAAAAAAAAAAAAAATACTGATCACTTCCCCAAAGTAGTACAATGCACTACTTTGGTCATAGTGAAATATGAAAAAAAATCTTAAAAAAAAGAAAAAAAATTTAATAAAAAAATAATAAAAAAATAAAAATAAAAATATATATTTTTTTTCATACTGTCACCAGTCAGTGTCCCTGATCACCGCCATGCCAGTTATATGATGACGCTGTACTGCACTGGTGACAATATGTAAAAAAAAAATTGTGAAACTAATTTTTATAATTTTTTAATTTTCGGAAAAATTATGACAAAAAAAATACAACTTCAAAAAACTTGCCATGCCTCTTATGAAGTACGTCGGACTGTCTACTTTGCAAAAAGGGGTCATTTGAGGGATATCTGTGCTGTTCTGACATTCTTGGACCTCAAGAAATTAGATTGGCTGTCAGTACTTCAGGATTGATCAATATTCAGATCTATACCATAGTTTGTGAACTCTATAACTTTCCTAAAAACTAAAAAATACATCCTAATATGGGTTATTTTCACCAAAGACATGTAGCAGAATACATCTTGGCCTAAATTTATGAAGAACAATTATTTATTTGCAAACTTTTATAACAGAAACAAAGAAAAACGTGTGTTTTTTTCAAAATTTTTGGTCTTTTTTTGTTAATTTAGCAAAAAATAAAAACCCCAGCGGTGATTAAATACCACCAAAAGAAAGCTCTAGTTGTGTGAAGAAAATTCTAAAATTTTAGTTTGGGTACAATGTTGTATGACCGCGCAATTGTCATTCAAAGTATGAGAGCGCTGAAACCTGAAAACTGGCCTGGGCAGGAAGGTGTAAAATTGCCCGGTATTGAATTGGTTAATAATAACTTGATTATGACATAAATTCATATTTATTTACATAAATCACTTACAACACATAATGTAATAGCCGATTGTGATGCACACCAAGATAATCTGCATAAACATCACAAAATTTTCCACAGCAATAGCTTACATATAGATATATATATAAATATAGGATGAATAAATTCAATAATCAATTTCTCTCCGCAGACAAAATAACCGACAATATCTAACTATCAGACAATAGTCTGTGTTTTACAGAATTTCAACGGTTATTCCTTTGCAGAAGGAATAAGCATCAAAATATGTAAAACTGTATGCCAATATGGCTTGAGAACAACAACAAAAAAAATAATATTAACAGTAAAACTAAAGTATAAAAATGTGGGTGGTTATGTTATCGTGAAGAGAACAATTAGGTTACCACAAAATGACACTAAGCGTATTAATCTAGTCAAGCAGTATTGCCAGAATATAGGTTATAATCACCCTTCAAGTATCTGGTAAACCAAATATGGCTTCCGATTGAAGGGTGGAGTAAAGCTCTCATAAAATATCATCTAGACAGGCTGGAATTGTGTGTCTTGAGTGTGATCAGATGTGCAGTCTCTTGGATGGCCAGACAGAGTCAGATGGCTGCAGTCGTATCTCTGATGGATGGCTGTGATTGGATCTCCCCTGTCCACCTGACTTTCTCTTTTATCTATTGGCACACAATACATTCATAGAATTTGAATATACCGGCCCATAATGTAGCCTGGAAGGTGTTACCTTCTTTCTATTGGTGAATTTGTCTCGTACGCCACCCAATATTTGGTTTTGTATTATCACTAGAGATGAGCGAAGTATTCAAAAATTCGATTCGGCTGATTCGGCGAATTCGAGGAATAAATTCGATTCGATGCGAATATATTCGCTGCGAATTTAACTTATAAAAGGGTGTTTCTAGGCTTCAGAGAGCCTTTATATTAGTGCAGAACACTGTACCTTTAATTTAAATGCCCTTGGAGTCTGCTGCGGAAGAGAAATAATACTGTCAGTCAGTATGACATGCAGATGAGTGCCGTCGATCTTAGAATCACCGCACACTTCACTCATTTGGGCAGTCACGGGGCCAAAACCAGAGTGTGGAGCCACAGTGTGGCGGTGGAGGCAGCAGCAATGGGAGGCCATACAGCACCCTATGACAAAAATGGAACCCACCAGCAGTGTGAGGAGACCTGAAAGTGGCACATGGCAGAGTGTGGCGATGGAGACAGCAGCAATGGGAGGCCGTACAGGGACCCGTGACACACTCTGGACCTGGCAGCAGCATTAGGAGGCGGTACAGGGGCCCATGGCAGATTACGGGCCTGGCAGCAGCAATGGGAGGCTCGTAATCTGCCAGCACCCTATGACAAAATGGAACACACCAGCAGTGTGAGGAGACCTGAAAGTGGCACATGGCAGAGTGTGGCGATGGAGACAGCAGCAATGGGAGGCCGTACAGGGACCCATGAGAGACTCTGGAACCGGCAGCAGCATGAGGAGGCGGTACGGGGGCCCATGGCAGATTACGGGCCTGGCAGCAGCAATGGGAGGCCCGTAATCTGCCAGCACCCTATGACAAAAAATGGAACACACCAGCAGTGTGAGGAGACCTGAAAGTGGCACATGTTTGGGGCATGATTCATGGCGGATTTAGTCAGTTGTGTCAGGAACTGGTGGTTTGAAATCCAGACTAATCCACGCCTGATTCATTTTCACAAACGTGAGTCTCTCCACACTTTGGGTGGACAGTCGTGTCCTCCGCGGAGTTACAATACCTCCTGCCGCACTAAACACGCGCTCCGATGCCACGCTACTGGCTGGGCATGACAGCCTTTCAAGGGCAAATTCAGCTAGTTGGGGCCAAAGGTCAAGTTTCGTTGCCCAGTAGTCAAGGGGATTGTCTACCTCGGTTGGCAGGGTGCTGTCCAAGTAGGCCCAAGCCTGTTGTTTGAGGTCCTGCTCCAGGTCCACCTGATGCTGCTGCTGCTGCGGCTGGTTAGTAGTTTCCTCACTGCGCTGGTGAAGAAAGCTACTCATCATCGACTGCAGACTGAGGCAGCCGCTGCTGGTGGAGCTGCCACTGCTCCTACCACCCCACCCCTCCCCTGCTGCCATGGCAGCGGAACGCGAGCGCACAGGGCCCACAGTGTCTGAGGATGGACGTTGGCGCAGAAAGGCAGAGACCAACTGACTACATAGGTGGTTTTTATAGTACGTTATTTTGGCCTCCCTCTCAGCAGGTGTGAAAAAGGCCACCATTTTTGAACGGTAGCGAGGGTCCAACAAGGTGGACAGCCAAAAGTCATCCCTCTGTCTGATAGTTATTATTCGGCTGTCGCTACGCAAGCAACCGAGCATGCTATGGGCCATTTGTGCCAAGGAATGCGAGGGACTCCCTGCCTCCATCTCCACAGCATACTGCCACGGTGCGTCTGGGTCCTCTGTCTCCTCCTCCTCCTCCTCTACCAGATGCTCCTGCTCCTCCACTCCTGTCCGCTGAGTGGAAAAACCACCCATTTCACTCAATAATTCCTGAGCACCAATGTCCTCCTCTACCTCCTCCTCTTCTTCCTGTCCTGCCCCCACAGGGGTCATGTGGCGTTGAGATCTGTGCGCCACGTCTACCGCACCCTGACCAGCCATTGTTAACAGCATTTGTTCCAGGACGTGCAACAGAGGAATGACGTCGTTCATCCCATAGTCCTGCCGACTCACGAATAGCGTGGCCTCCTCAAAGGGCCTGAGCAAGCGGCAGGTGTCACGCATGAGCTGCCAATGGCTGACATCTAAGTTACACAGGGGAGTACCTTTATCCGCTTGTAACATCAGGAATCTGTGATGGCCTTTCGCTGTTCGTAAAGGCGGTCTAACATATGTAGGGTTGAATTCCACCTTGTTGCAACGTCACAGCATGAGGAGTCGGTAGGGGGGCCCATGGCAGATTACGGGCCTGGCAGCAGCAATGGGAGGCCCGTAATCTGCCAGCACCCTATGACAAAATGGAACACACCAGCAGTGTGAGGAGACCTGAAAGTGGCACATGGCAGAGTGTGGCGATGGAGACAGCAGCAATGGGAAGCCGTACAGGGACCCCTGAGACACTGTGGACCTGGCAGCAGCATGAGGAGGCGGTACAGGGGCCCATGGCAGATTACGGGCCTGGCAGCAGCAATGGGAGGCCCGTAATCTGCCAGCACCCTATGACAAAAAATGGAACACACCAGCAGTGTGAGGAGACCTGAAAGTGGCACATGGCAGAGTGTGGCGATGGAGACAGCAGCAATGGGAGGCCGTACAGGGACCCATGAGACACTCTGGACCTGGCAGCAGCATGAAGAGGCGGTACAGGGGCCCATGGCAGATTACGGGCCTGGCAGCAGCAATGGGAGGCTCGTAATCTGCCAGCACCCTATGACAAAAAATGGAACACACCAGCAGTGTGAGGAGACCTGAAAGTGGCACATGGCAGAGTGTGGCAATGGAGACAGCAGCAATGGGAGGCCGTACAGGGACCCATGAGACACTGTGGACCTGGCAGCAGCATGAGGAGGCGGTACAGGGGCCCATGGCAGATTACGGGCCTGGCAGCAGCAATGGGAGGCCCGTAATCTGCCAGCACCCTATGACAAAAAATGGAACACACCAGCAGTGTGAGGAGACCTGAAAGTGGCACATGGCAGAGTGTGGCGATGGAGACAGCAGCAATGGGAGGCCGTACAGGGACCCATGAGAGACTCTGGACCTGGCAGCAGCATGAGGAGGCGGTACTGGGGCCCATGGCAGATTACGGGCCTGGCAGCAGCAATGGGAGGCCCGTAATCTGCCAGCACCCTATGACAAAATGGAACACACCAGCAGTGTGAGGAGACCTGAAAGTGGCACATGGCAGAGTGTGGCGATGGAGACAGCAGCAATGGGAGGCCGTACAGGGACCCATGAGAGACTCTGGACCTGGCAGCAGCATGAGGAGGCGGTACTGGGGCCCATGGCAGATTATGGGCCTGGCAGCAGCAGTGGGAGGCCCGTAATCTGCCAGCACCCTATGACAAAAAATGGAACACACCAGCAGTGTGAGCAGACCTGAAAGTGGCACATGTTTGGGGCATGATTCATGGCGGATTTAGTCAGTTGTGTCAGGAACTGGTGGTTTGAAATCCAGACTAATCCACGCCTAGTTCATTTTCACAAACGTGAGTCTCTCCACACTTTGGGTGGACAGTCGTGTCCTCCGCGGAGTTACAATACCTCCTGCCGCACTAAACACGCGCTCCGATGCCACGCTACTGGCCGGGCATGACAGCCTTTCAAGGGCAAATTCAGCTAGTTGGGGCCAAAGGTCAAGTTTCGTTGCCCAGTAGTCAAGGGGATTGTCTACCTCGGTTGGCAGGGTGCTGTCCAAGTAGGCCCAAGCCTGTTGTTTGAGGTCCTGCTCCAGGTCCACCTGATGCTGCTGCTGCTGCGGCTGGTTAGTAGTTTCCTCACTGCGCTGGTGAAGAAAGCTACTCATCATCGACTGCAGACTGAGGCAGCCGCTGCTGGTGGAGCTGCCACTGCTCCTACCACCCCACCCCTCCCCTGCTACCATGGCAGCGGAACGCGAGCGCACAGGGCCCACAGTGTCTGAGGATGGACGTTGGCGCAGAAAGGCAGAGACCAACTGACTACATAGGTGGTTTTTATAGTACGTTATTTTAGCCTCCCTCTCAGCAGGTGTGAAAAAGGCCACCATTTTTGAACGGTAGCGAGGGTCCAACAAGGTGGACAGCCAAAAGTCATCCCTCTGTCTGATGGTTATTATTCGGCTGTCGCTACGCAAGCAACCGAGCATGCTATGGGCCATTTGTGCCAAGGAATGCGAGGGACTCCCTGCCTCCATCTCCACAGCATACTGCCACGGTGCGTCTGGGTCCTCTGTCTCCTCCTCCTCTACCAGATGCTCCAGCTCCTCCACTCCTGTCCGCTGAGTGGAAAAACCACCCATTTCACTCAATAATTCCTGAGCACAAATGTCCTCCTCTACCTCCTCCTCTTCTTCCTGTCCTGCCCCCACAGGGGTCATGTGGCGTTGAGATCTGTGCGCCACGTCTACCGCACCCTGACCAGCCATTGTTAACAGCATTTGTTCCAGGACGTGCAACAGAGGAATGACGTCATTCATCCCATAGTCCTGCCAACTCACGAATAGCGTGGCCTCCTCAAAGGGCCTGAGCAAGCGGCAGGTGTCACGCATGAGCTGCCAATGGCTGACATCTAAGTTACACAGGGGAGTACCTTTATCCGCTTGTAACATCAGGAAATCGGTGATGGCCTTTCGCTGTTCGTAAAGGCGGTCTAACATGTGTAGGGTTGAATTCCACCTTGTTGCAACGTCGCAGATCAGGCGATGCTGTGGAATTCCGTTTTGCCGCTGCAGCTCAAGGAGGGTGTGCTTTGCGGTGTAGGAATGGCTGAAATGCATGCAAAGTTTACGTGACATTTTAAGGATGTCTTGCAGTGGGATGGTGGATTTTAGGAACCGCTTGACAACCAGATTGAACACGTGAGCCATGCATGGCGCATGGCACAACCTTCCTTGACGCAGAGCAGACACCATGTTCTTTCCGTTGTCGGTCAACATGGTTCCGATTTTCAGTTTGCGCGGAGACAGCCATCTGTCGATTTCTCTGTTCATTACATTCAGAAGTTCCTCCCCTGTGTGACTACGTTCGCCAAGGCATACCAGGTGCAGCACAGCGTGACACCGTTGCGCCCTGCACATGTGATATGCCGGTCGGGTAATGGGACTTGGCACGGGGGTGGCGGCTGAGGACACGGCGGAAGAAGAGGTGGTAGAGGCGGACATCTTTTGTGGACCAAGGACGTGCAAACGTGGAGGCAAAAGCGGCGTGACCTGTCCAAGTTGCTGGTGCGGCTGTGCCGGCACCACGTTCACCCAGTGGGCCGTAAATGACATGTACTGTCCCTGACCGTAGTTACAGCTCCACACGTCGGCGCTGCCGTGCACTTTGGCAGAGACCGACATGCTCAAAGACTGGCCCACCATCTCTTCTACATGTGAATGCAGGGCTGGCACTGCCTTTTTGGTGAAGAAATGACGGCTTGGCACTCTCCACCGCGGCGCGGCACAAGCCATCATTTCTCGGAAAGGTGCTGAGTCCACCACTTGGAAAGGGAGGGACTGCAGCACCAGCAACTTGGACAGGAGGACGTTCAGCTTTTGCACCGTCGGGTGCGTGCTCGCAAACTGTTGTCTCTTGGAAACGGATTCCAAGAAAGACTGCTGACGGAATCCGTGAAGAGGAGTAGCAGGAGAAGGAGCATCTGAACGAGCGGAAGATGCCAACGAGCGACAACTCCCCTCAGCAGAGGTGTTGGAGCCTTGACTGGCTGATAGAGGGCGATTGACGTCGGGTGACGGAGCAAGTAACGGAGCGGGTGATGGAGCGGGGGCTGGGGCAGGCAGAACCGCCGTATCTTTATCACGGTTTTCCCAGGCCACGAAATGGCGACGCTGCATATGCTGACGCAACTCTGTAGTCCCAACATGGGCCCCCTGGCCACGCTTGACTTTCTGGCCACATAGTCGACATACGGCTACGTTTACTTCCTCGGGCGGCTTGACGAAAAATTGCCACACCGCCGAGTAGGAAACTTTGCCCCCGATACTCCTCACTGGCTGACTGCTACTTCCTCCGTGCACACCGGCACTACTACTGGCCGTGGTGGTAGGCTGCAGTGGAGCTGGTGCTCTACTCCGTGGCCGTTTGCCTCCACTGACACTGCTGCGACCCTGCTGCCTCCTGGGCAACCCACCGACTGTTTTGCTCGCTGCCAAGCTGCCACCCTCTTCTCCTGATGATGCGGAAGCAATAGCCTGATGACGACGAGGCTGCCAAGTGCGATCAGCCTCATCATCATCAATTAGGGTCTCCGCCTCACTACTAGCCCCCTCGGCTGCGTGTGGGTCAGGAGACAGACCTGTCTCTAGACCGGCTACCGAGCCACTCTCCTCGCCACTACTTCTTCGCCTGGCTGCTGAAGAGGCGGATGTCTCCCCCCGTTCCTGACCGCCCTCTGTTAGCTCTTCCTCACTGTACAGTGGGGCTGAGCCCACAGCATGCGATACTTCGCTTGGTGAGGGAACACCAAAGGACAGGGGCAGGTAGAGGACACGTGATTTCAGTGGGCTTGCTCCCGGGCCATGCCAACTAACGGTTGTGTCTGACGTACCCACCGACTGTTGGCTGTAGGTGTCAGAGGTGACCTGGGAAGAGGAAGACGACCGAGCCAGCCAATCGATGACGACAGGGTTGTCGGTGGAGACACGACCGCTGGATGACACCGGGAGCACTGGCCTCTGGCTGCGACTAGTGCTGCCTCGACCCCTTCCTCTGCTGCCACGTCTGCTCGCTCCTAAAACATTGCCTCCTCTGCCACTCCTCTGCATGTTGTCTGACATACTCTTTAATTCAACGATTCTGTGTCCCTGAGTAACAATTCTGTGTCCCTAAGTAACAATTCTGTGTCTGTCCCTGAGTAACAATTCTGTGTCTGTCCCTCAGTAACAATTCTGTGTCCCTCAGTAACAATTCTGTGTCTGTCCCTGAGTAACAATTCTGTGTCTGTCCCTGAGTAACAATTCTGTGTCTGTCCCTGAGTAACAATTCTGTGTCTGTCCCTGAGTAACAATTCTGTGTCCCTCAGTAACAATTCTGTGTCTGTCCCTGAGTAACAATTCTGTGTCTGTCCCTCAGTAACAATTCTGTGTCCCTCAGTAACAATTCTGTGTCCCTCAGTAACAATTCTGTGTCCCTCAGTAACACTTCTGTGTCTGTCCCTGAGTAACAATTCTGTGTCCCTCAGTAACAATTCTGTGTCCCTCAGTAACAATTCTGTGTCCCTCAGTAACAATTCTGTGTCTGTCCCTGAGTAACAATTCTGTGTCTGTCCCTGAGTAACATTTCTGTGTCCCTCAGTAACAATTCTGTGTCCCTCAGTAACAATTCTGTGTCCCTCAGTAACAATTCTGTGTCCCTGAGTAACAATTCTGTGTCTGTCCCTGAGTAACAATTCTGTGTCTGTCCCTGAGTAACAATTCTGTGTCCCTCAGTAACAATTCTGTGTCTGTCCCTGAGTAACAATTCTGTGTCTGTCCCTGAGTAACAATTCTGTGTCCCTCAGTAACAATTCTGTGTCCCTCAGTAACAATTCTGTGTCTGTCCCTGAGTAACAATTCTGTGTCTGTCCCTGAGTAACAATTCTGTGTCTGTCCCTGAGTAACAATTCTGTGTCCCTCAGTAACAATTCTGTGTCCCTCAGTAACAATTCTGTGTCTGTCCCTGAGTAACAATTCTGTGTCCCTCAGTAACAATTCTGTGTCCCTCAGTAACAATTCTGTGTCCCTCAGTAACAATTCTGTGTCTGTCCCTGAGTAACAATTCTGTGTCTGTCCCTGAGTAACAATTCTGTGTCCCTCAGTAACAATTCTGTGTCCCTCAGTAACAATTCTGTGTCCCTCAGTAACAATTCTGTGTCTGTCCCTGAGTAACAATTCTGTGTCTGTCCCTGAGTAACAATTCTGTGTCTGTCCCTGAGTAACAATTATGTGTCCCTCAGTAACAATTCTGTGTTCCTCAGTAACAATTCTGTGTCCCTCAGTAACAATTCTGTGTCTGTCCCTGAGTAACAATTCTGTGTCCCTCAGTAACAATTCTGTGTCCCTCAGTAACAATTCTGTGTCCCTCAGTAACAATTCTGTGTCTGTCCCTGAGTAACAATTCTGTGTCCCTCAGTAACAATTCTGTGTCCCTCAGTAACAATTCTGTGTCTGTCCCTGAGTAACAATTCTGTGTCTGTCCCTCAGTAACAATTCTGTGTCCCTCAGTAACAATTCTGTGTCCCTCAGTAACAATTCTGTGTCTGTCCCTGAGTAACAATTCTGTGTCTGTCCCTGAGTAACAATTCTGTGTCTGTCCCTGAGTAACAATTCTGTGTCTGTCCCTGAGTAACAATTCTGTGTCTGTCCCTGAGTAACAATTCTGTGTCCCTCAGTAACAATTCTGTGTCCCTCAGTAACAATTCTGTGTCTGTCCCTGAGTAACAATTCTGTGTCCCTCAGTAACAATTCTGTGTCCCTCAGTAACAATTCTGTGTCCCTCAGTAACAATTCTGTGTCTGTCCCTGAGTAACAATTCTGTGTCTGTCCCTGAGTAACAATTCTGTGTCTGTCCCTGAGTAACAATTCTGTGTCTATCCCTGAGTAACAATTCTGTGTCTGTCCCTGAGTAACAATTCTGTGTCCCTCAGTAACAATTCTGTGTCCCTCAGTAACAATTCTGTGTCCCTCAGTAACAAATCTGTGTCTGTCCCTGAGTAACAATTCTGTGTCCCTATGTAACGTTTCTGTGTCCCTAAGTAACGATTCTGTGGCCCTAAGTAACGTTTCTGTGGCCCTAAGTAACGTTTCTGTGGCCCTAAGTAACGATTCTGTGGCCCTAAATAATGTTTCTGTGGCCCTAAGTAACGTTTCTGTGGCCCTAAGAAACGTTTCTGTGGCCCTAAGTAACGTTTCTGTGTCCCTAAGTAACGTTTCTGTGGCCCTAAGTAACGTTTCTGTGTCCCTAACTCTCTCCCTCAATACAGCCAGGTCTGCCTCTCTTGAATGACTGGAGGCAAATGGAGAATTCTAAAATGGCCGCAATTTATAGCTCGACCATTACACAGTGCTTGCTGGCTGGCTGCTGATTGGCTAATGCGATCACATGTCATGAATGAATGCATTATGGGTCAGCGCGCCTTCGCCTTGTCTGCGCGCCTTCCCAGAGATCCCCGCTCCGTCGCCGCACATGTCGCCGCCATTTTTGGAAAAATTTCGATTAGCGCATCCGAAGTCTGCTAATTTTCGGATTCGTCGCGAATCGAAATTTTCCTGATATTCAAAACGAATTCCACTTCGCCAAGTTCGATTCGCTCATCTCTAATTATCACCCTTTTGCCAGTGAGTGTCACTTTCAGATAAGTCCTGACTATTTTGAGTTTCCCAAAATAACTTTGTTATAGGGAAAGATTAATATTTCACTATGACAAATTGGACTTTGTGACAACTGTATAAAATGTCTTGGAGGGTAGATACAGTATGCTATTCCTAATTTCTAATGTAAAAGAGTTATAGTTATATGCATAATGATTACAATATTATTTATGCACTTAGAAGACAGAAAGACAAAGGGTCGGTGGAAAAGCCATGGAGAATGTTATGCTGCCTGTAACATCATTCAGTATGACCGTTTTGGAGGTGGGTCAGTGATGGTCTGGGGAGGCATATCCATGAATGGACACACATACCTCTATAGGCTAGACAATGGCACACTGACTGCCATTAGGTATCGGGATGAAATCCTTGGACCCATTTTCAGACCCTACGCTGGTGCAGTAGGCCCTGGGTTCCTCCTGGGGTATGACAATGCCTGGCCTCATGTGGCTTGAGTATGCAGGCAGTTCCTGGAGGATGACGGTATTGATACCATTAAATGGCCCCCACGCTCATCTGACCTAAATTCAATAGAACACTTCTGGGATATCATGCTTTGGTCCATCCGCCAGGAGCACCTCAGACTGTCCAGGAGCTCAGTGATGACCTGGTCCAGATCCGGGAGGAAATACTCTAGGACACCATCCATCATCTCATTAGGAGCATGCCCGACATTGTCAGGCATGCATACAAGCATATGGGGGCCATAAAAACTAGTTGCTGAAATAAAATTTCAGCAAAATGGACTAGCTTGCTGCATCATTTTTCACTTTGATTTTTGTGGTGTCTTTGAATTCAGTCCTTTGTAGCTTGCTAATTTTCATTTCCATCAAACGATGGAGCATTTTTACGTTCCTAACATATTATCCAGTCCATATCAGTATAGATATGCAGCATGATATTTTTTGACATTGAGATCTGACGGATTTTCAAAGCGTTCCTTTAATTTTTTTGAGCAGTGCATATATATATATATATATATATATATATATATATATATATATATCCATACCTACAGTACATATAAACCTTATAATTCACTTACTTAACTATTTATTGATTAGAGATACAGTATGGCAGCACACATACAATATTTCTGCAATAAAGATCATTTCAACAGTCTAAATAGATAATGGGATTACAACTTCCCTTCAAGTCTTCCTGCAAAGATTATAAGAATACATTTTGAACATTTGAATGGGTAAGCGTCTTAATACTTAATTTTCTTACAGTCTTTTTCTGAAATGTTTCAGAAGTATCTCATTTTATTTATTTATTTAATTTTTATTTATGCACGTTTGAAAAATATTTTTTTTCTTGAGTTTCTAGCTTTTTTTTGGAGTCTCTGGTATGTTGACTTTTAGTTAGGTATACAATATCCTTCAACCTTTGGAACAATATTTAGATACTGTCATTGTCTGAACTGTCCCAGGATGTTACTCTTGTTTCAACTGGGCAAATAATTTTTAGGTTCTCATAAACCTAGACTAGTGATTTTATTTTATCTGTATCTTGTGCCATAATATGGTCTGTGTTTGTTAGGTCCAAGGTTTTGTCAACAGATACTATATATAGAACAATCAGAAGAATCTATCCTATGCTTCATACTGGGAGAGATCCATTGCTCAAAAGATTAGCTCTGTAAATAGCGAGCTTGTTTGCAGGACCTCAGCAGTTTCAAACTTAAAATGAAGGTATTACTCTGACTTGTTTGACATTTATCTCATGCAGTCCAATGATAAGACATGATGAAAGAAATATGTATATTTCCTTCTATAACAATTCTGTCATAATATTCAGGCCTTGTGTGTGGGGAATGCTGGAGTAAAGAGCCTCCGCATCTATGAAGGCTAATATTGTTTGTTCTGTGACATAGATGGTGTTTAATATTCTCAAAATGTGGATGGTATCCTTAAAGTTTGAAGGTAGAGATTCAACATGGCGGTGGAGATAGTCATCTACTAGTCTGATAACTTTATGTGTGAGACAATTCATCCCAGAAATAATTAGTCTACCGGGTGGATCTTTTATGTTTTTGTGTTTTCGGTAGGGCATAAAAAGTGCGAGTTACTGGAAATTTGACCTTCAGGAATTCACATGTATTTTTAGAGATTAATTTGATAAAGAAAGCCATATCAATAATGGCTTCAAACTGTCTCTGAAGATGGCAATATTAGAGAGTACAATTTTATGATACCAATCTCGATTTTTCACATTTTTTTTGACAAATGGAAATGTTTTGTGTTTGAGACTTGATGACTATATTGCCCCTTTTGTCAGAGGGTTTGATGACTATACTCTTTTACTGTCGAAGTTGATAAAGAGAATGTTGTTGGGCATTCGATAGTATAAAGGATCTTGTAGTTGGAGTAATGTCTTCAATTTGCTTCGAGATAAGATCTAAGAACAGTTTTACTGTTTTGTTAAGTTGATATATGACGTATGTGTCTAGATTCCCTAAAGAGGTACTTCTTTGTTGAGATTTGGTATTGTAATTAAACTCTTTAGGTAATGGAGTGCTGGATTTTGCCATAGTTGAAGACATATGGGGGTTGATTTGCTAAAGGTAAATAAACTGTGCACTTCGCAAAGTGCAATTGCACCCTGAAAGTGCAGTTGCTCCAGAGCTTAGTAAATGAGCTAAAACTTCCCTTTGCCAAGAATACGCAATCACATGCAAGGAAAATTAAAAAACAGCATTTTTGCTTGCACATGATTGGATGATGGAAGTCAGCAGAGCTTCTGCTCATTTACCCAGCTCTGGAGCAACTGCACTTGCAAAATGCACAGTCTAATTGCCTTTAGTAAATCAAACCCATTGTGTCCAAGATTAGAGGGAACACAAGTACCATCACCCTGATTACATAGTGTGGAAAGTGAATCATTATGTAAATCACCACATGTTTTACAATCACCTGTTCCAGATGAGATTATGGATTTATGAGTTCCATGTCCTGATGGGAGCGAGAGGAGCTCTGAAAAAATACAACAGATGATGAAGTAAAGGCATCAGGGACATTACCATCATTTTGTTTATCATAGTTTCCTTTTTTTGACAAAGGCTATTTGTGTGCCATTTGTAGGCCCTGCCTGTTCTAAAAGCAATAGTATCCCTCAAGAATTCATTTTTTTTAGTCTCAACTAAATGTATATTACAAAAGTCAACGGAATCTCTAAGAGCTTTATCTTGTGTTTGAAAAAATTAGGATTATTGATATGCATTTAACTTCTGTGTAATAGATTATATCTCTTTGTCTTTGATAATCAGCGCAAAAACTGGAACCAAAGTCTGAAAAGTCTAATAGTTCGTAAAAATAGTCTGGGTGACTTGGATAAGGGGGGTCCGTATGGCTCTAACTCTGAATCATAATATTGTTTCAAGATCTCCAGCATGTTTAGAAAACGTGCCCTGGTGTCAGCAAGCACAAAGAGTTGACACTATCTCTGAGTTCCTCAGTTTTCTAATATATATACAGTGGGGCAAAAAAGTATTTAGTCAGCCACCAATTGTGCAAGTTCTCCCACTTAAAAAGATGAGAGAGGCCTGTAATTGGCATCATAGGTAGACCTCAACTATGAGAGACAAAATGAGAAAAAAAAATCCAGACAATCACATTGGCTGATTTGGAAAGAATTTATTTGCAAATTATGGTGGAAAATAAGTATTTGGTCAATATTAAAAGTTCATCTCAATACTTTGTTATATATCCTTTGTTGGCAATGACAGAGGTCAAACTTTTCCTGTAAGTCTTCACAAGGTTGGCACACACTGTTGTTGGTATGTTGGCCCATTCCTCCATGCAGATCTCCTCTAGAGCAGTGATGTTTTGGGGCTGTCGCTGGGCAACACGGACTTTCAACTCCCTCCAAAGGTTTTCTATGGGGTTGAGATCTGGAGACTGGCTAGGCCACTCCAGGACCTTGAAATGCTTCTTACAAAGCCACTCCTTGGTTGCCCGGGCGGTATGTTTGGGATCATTGTCATGTTGGAAGACCCAGCCACGTTTCATCTTCAATGCCCTTGCTGATGGAAGGAGGTTTGCACTCAAAATCTCACGATACATGGCCCCATTCATTCTGTCCTGTACATGGATCAGTCGTCCTGGTCCCTTTGGGGAGAAACAGCCCCAAAGCATGATGTTGCCACCCCCATGCTTCACAGTAGGTATGGTGTTCTTTGGATGCAACTCAGCATTCTCTCTCCTCCAAACACGACGAGTTGTGTTTCTACCAAACAGCTCTATTTTGGTTTCATCTGACCATATGACATTCTTCCAATCCTCTTCTGGATCATCCAAATGGTCTCTAGCAAACTTCAGACGGGCCCGGACATGTACTGGCTTAAGCAGGGGGACACGCCTGGCACTGAAGGATCTGAGTCTCTGGCGGCATAGTGTGTTACTGATAGTAGCGTTTGTTACGTTGGTCCCAGCTCTCTGCAGGTCATTCACTGGGTCCCCCCGTGTGGTCCTGGAATTTTTGCTCACCGTTCTTGTGATCATTTTGACCCCACGGGGTGAGATTTTGCATGCAGCCCCACATCGAGGGAGATTATCAGTAGTCTTGTATGTCTTCCATTTTCTAATTATTGCTCCCACAGTTGAATTGTTCACACCAAGCTGCTTGCCTATTGCAGATTCAGTCTTCCCAGCCTGGTGCAGGTCTACAATTTTGTTTCTGGTGTCCTTCGACAGCTCTTCGGTCTTCACCATAGTGGAGTTTGGAGTGTCACTGTTTGAGGTTGTGGAGAGGTGTCTTTTATACTGATAACATGTTCAAACAGGTGCCATTGATACAGGTAATGAGTGCAGGACAGAGGAGCCTCTTAAAGAAGAAGGTACAGGTCTGTGAGAGCCAGAAATCTTGCTTGTTTGTAGGTGACCAAATACTTATTTTCCACCATAATTTGCAAATAAATTCTTTCCAAATCAGCCAATGAGTAGTAGTAGTAATTGTCTGGATTTTTTTTCTCATTTTGTCTCTCATAGTTGAGGTCTACCTATGATGCCAATTACAGGCCTCTCTCATCTTTTTAAGTGGGAGAACTTGCAAAATTGATGGCTGACTAAATACTTTTTTGCCCCACTGTATATATATATATATATATATATATATATATAAAGATTGCAGCCACAACTGCCAGAAGAATTGTTTGGGATACAAAGATGAAACTACAGGTATGCTCAGGAGAACCACAAGCTGTTCTGGAAAAAGATGGTGTGGTTGTTTCAAGAAGCACAATATAACAATACTTGAGTGGCCAGAAAAGGCCTTTACTGTACCAATCCCACAAAAAAGCCTGGTTACAATATGCCTGAAAACACCTTAACACATCTCACTAGGCATTGGCACAGTAAAGGCTTCTGGCAACTCGACCATGCAGCTCCTTTTTGTTCAAGTATTGACGTATTGTGCTCCTTGAAACAACCACACCATCTTTTTCCAGAGCAGCCTGTATTCCTTCTCAGGTTAAAAGGAAATTGTCAGGGTCTGTCGCGGTGTTCAATCCCGCGCATGCGCGGTTTGCCGACTCGCGCTGGGCTACGGGCGCTAGGTCCTAGCCGACCGCGGCAGAGGGGAACTCGCGCATGCGCACTGGGTGCCGCGGGTGCGCACCGGGTACCAATGTCGGTGCAGGGCTCGGTATTTAAAGCTGCCCTGCGCTGACACTGGTTGCCGTTAGGTCTATCCAGTGTTCCCCTGCTTCTGTACCTGTGTAGATTGATTGTTGCTGACCCGGATTGCCTCTGACTTGCTGTTTTCTCCTGCTCCGACCCATGGCTTGCCTGTCCTCTCTTCTGGATTGCCCCTATTGGATCTGATATTCTGGTACTGACCCTGCGTGTGACCCGACTCTCCTCTGCCTGCCGCCTTGTACCTCGCTGCTCCCACGGTAACGACCTGGCCTGTCTGACCACAAATTTATCATTCCACCCATCCATCTATCCATCCATCCATCCTGCTCGGGCCTGTTTGGCCTCTTCACATCAGGCTCTCATCTTGTAGATATCCCCGGCAGACCCCTCTGCCACGGGTGGGAGTACTCAGAGGTTGTGACCTGGTCCTGGTCTGCTCCAAGTCCATCCCCACCATCAGGGGCCCTGGTGAACAAGTAGACTGGGACTTACACTCCGCGCTCTGAGGAATCCTGTGCGGTGGGCTGCCAGAGGTACCGCCAGGTGGATCATTACAGAAATGATAATCAGCGCAAATACTGGAATAAAAGTCCAAAAAGTCTAATAGTGGGTAAAAATAGTCTGGGTGACTTGGATAAGGGGGGTCCATATGGCACTAAGGGCAAGCTCCATGTAGTACTGTAGCAGACTCTGTGTAGTAAGGAGAGAAGAAGAAACGCCTCTAAGTGCAGCAGACTACTTTAATATAGCATAAAAGTAGGAATACTCACATGATAGTAGAATAGTACAAGCATGTTAGGTATATGGTGTAGAACGGCTGTCACTGGTGCGTAGTACGTCCGCGTCTCAATGTTAGGGAGCGTGGTAGCAGGAGGGAGACAGATGTGGAGCTGGCCGGCATGCATGTACTCCTCAAGATGGTGGCAGGAACGCACGCTGAACCACAACGCTGGCGTAGGCATGATGACATCAGTGACCAGAATACAATGCAACGCGTTTTGGAGCATGCGCTGGCCTCTAGTGGCGGAAGTGCACTCCTATGTCAAGCAGGGGAATGACATGGCAGAAGACCGTTCTTTATATATACTGGCTAATGTGACTTAATTGGCAATCAATAATTGGCAATATACAATTAGCATAATTGTAATACATGTGGGCTAGTGATAAAAAACATGTGGGTCTTATAATTAAAAACATTAGTGGGAGAAAAAAACAGTAGTAGGGGAAAACAAATGACAATAAAGACAACGATGACAAAGAATGGGGGAAGAATTAAAATTATATAAAAAAAAGGATAAAAAAAGAATAAGAAAAGATGAGAAAATTAAAAAATAAATAAAAAATAATAAACAATGAAAAAGTGCAAACATGTATGTGTAGTCAAAAGAGAATAAAATGATGTATAAAAAGGTATAATGTGGTACAATCTAATAAAAAATAAGATTAAGAATAAAAAATAAATAATAATAAAATAAAAACTAAACAATAAAAATAAGAATAAGACCAATAATAAAATTTAAATAAAAATGAAAAATTAAAAAATTAAAAGTAAAAAATGAAAGATTAATAAAAATGAAAATAAAAATAGAAAATGCAATAAAAAAAGATAAAAATGAAAATAAAAATAAGATAAAAATGAAAAAGAGAATGAAAATGAAATTGGGGTTGCTTTATGGGATCATATATAGTGGTATAAATAACATAGCCATAATAAATTGTGAACCATATATGAGAGATGGGGTTATGATGTAAGAAATTGTACATACAGAAATATAAATATTAATATAATATAAACATAATTATAATTATAAATCTATGCATAATGCTCCCTGAGGTGTCATAATGAATATACATGAGTATATTAAATGAGTCTATTAAGAGTCATATGTGGATTATGCAATATAAATGAAAAAATTAAATTTAGTAAGCAAAAATAAGTGGGAGGATGATGCACTGATATGATCATAAACGCATTATATATGGAAAATTCATAATATTAAGAAAAAATGAAATAAATAATAAAATAAAATAGACCATGTATTGAGAATACTTACTGAAAAAATTTAAACGTTAATGGATAATATTATTATAAAAATTATTATAAAAATGATAAAATGTTACAAAATTTTTATGATAGAAGTGACACTAAAATAATAAAGAATTAAAAATGATAAAATAGGGTGAAGTAAAACAGCATAATGATATTAGAGGATAGTATTAACAACTAGTTCCTCATTTAGACCACCTAGGGACAGAGTGTCCAATATAAAAATCCAGTAGGTTTCTTGTGAACACAGTTTAATAAAGCGTTCAGAGAGGTTCTGGATATGGATTCTAAAACCCAAACCTGTAGACCATCAGTGGATTTATGGTGGAATTCAAGAAAACGACGGGGGACACTATGTTTGTCTTTACCTTCTTCTATGAGGCAGTGATGTTCGCCAAAGCTGGCGCGAAGGGGCCTGATGGTACATCCCACATACAGAAGGCCACAGGGACAGGTTAAACAATATATCACATAATCAGTGGAACAGTTAGAGAATTCTTTAAATGTGTATGGTTTACCTTTAGTAATATAGGTTTTTTGCACCATATACCTAACATGCCTGTATTACTCTACTATCATGTGATTGTTCCTACTTTTATGCTATATTAAAGTGGTCTGCTGCACTTAGAGACGCTTCTTCTCTCATACCTGTGGGTTTGTCTTTGTATCCCGAACAATTATTCTAGGAGTTGTGGCTACAATCTTTCTTGGTCTACCTGACCTTGGCTGGGTATCAAGAGATCCCCAAATTTTCCACTTTTTAATAAGTGATTGAACAGTACTGACTGGCATATTGAAGGCTTTGGATATCTTTTTATATCCTTTTCCATCTTTATAAAGTTCCATTACCTTGTTACACATGTCTTTTGACAGTTTCAGTATCCAACCTGCTCAGTGAATCCATATGAGACCTAACAAACTCATTGACTATACACAGACACTAATTGCAATTTAAAAAGCCACAGATATGGGAAATTAACCTTTAAGTGCCATTTTAACCTGTCTGTGTCACCTTGTGTGTCTGTAGCAACGCCAAACATTCCAGGGGATGTAAACTTTTGATCAGGGCCATTTGGGTGATCATTATGATTTAAAAAGGAGTAAAAAACTTTGTGATAATAAATGGCTTTGTCAGAGATCTGGGTATGACCAGAAATGTGTGGACTGACAAGGGAAGTAGCAGGCTTCAGGAATTATGTAATAATAATATAATTTATTATTAGCCACCCAAATATACAAAACGCACAGTAAACAAAACCAACCTTACACTAATATCAATATGTGCAGGAACACAGGCATAGTCAGGGCTGGAGAGGTGGAATGGTCAGGCAGGCCAGAAGGTAGTATCAGGCACCGCCCAGCGGGATCTCTAGTGACCCACAGAACGGGATTCCCTGGGCGCGATGTCTAAGCCCCAGTCTTCCTTTTCACCAGAGCCCCTGATGGTGGGGATGGACTTGGTGCAGGACTGAGACCAGGTCGCGGCCCCTGAGTGCATACAATTGTGGTAGAGGGGTCCACCGAGGGTATGTACCGGGGGAGAGCCTGATGGGAAGGGGCTAGCAGGTTCGGACAGTAGTGACTGGATCCGTGCAGGATGGATGGATGGCAGTATGGAGTGTAGCGTAGTCAGACAAGCGGGTCGGTAACGGTGGAGGCAGATCAGTACAGAGCAGCAGGCAAAGAGTAAATGGGTCACGAGCCAAGGTACAGCAACAGGAGGTCAAACAGCATAGGAGTAGGCAGAAGAATAGTCAGGGATGAGCCAGGAGTCAGAGCAGGAGATGGTCAACAGGAATCAGGATCAGGCAGGGTCGGCAACAAGGTAACTTCTCTCAGGAACAGATGCACAGGAAACTAGGAACAAGATACAGGGGCTCATGGGAAAACACCAAGGCACTGATTGCAGGCCTGGTACTGCTCAAATACACCTCCTGCAATCAGCCTCAGGTGATGGCTTGATTGCAGGAGTGAGATCCTGGCTGCTGAAAGCACCCGCTGGCAAGCACCGGTACTGCAGCCCACACAGCAGGTGAGCCCCAGCATCACCAGCGGTGAGTCAATTCCTGACAGGCTTAATGTGATCACTATCCTTAAATAAAACACAGTTTTTTGGCATGTTCGGTCATATATTTAACCATTTGCCGCCCGCCCTATGGCCGAATGACGGCTGGCAAATGTCATCAGCGTTCCGAGTGGACGCCATATGGCATCCTCCCACATATGCGCAGATTGCGCTCCTGCAGTGCCGTGCAGCGGCGCGATCTGTCACCGGCCGTCTACCTCAGACACGGCCGATGACAGATCTGAGTATCGACCCCCGTTGCCGGTACCATGTGACCTGCTGTGACCAATCACAGCAGGTCACATGACAGTTATATACAATGGATGGCTTCATTCATGCCATCCATTGTATACTAATGTCTAGCTGTGAATGGTCACAGCTAATCACATGCACATATCATGTTTTTAGCTGTGGCCAAATCACAGCTAAGCACAAAAAAAAAACCCTGAATGAATCAATGTCATTCAGGTAAATGCTTGCTTATAGCAAAGTAATTCTATGGTAACACTGTACTACTTTGGTCATAGTGAAATATGAAAAACAAATCTTACAGGAGTACCACTCAGTTCAGCATCAAACCGTGTCCAACCACTGAGTATTTCAGTCTCTCATGGATTTTTAACAGGCTATTGGTAGCAGCGCTGAATACCGAGATTTGGTACACTGTTTACTAATTACTCTGTTTATATATACAGTAAATATAGTGTATGTATGTGTATATATATATATATACTGTATGTATATATTTGTTTTTCTCCATGCCACTAGCATATTCAGTTTCAACAAGAGGAAGAAAAGTATTGTCATAGAAAGAGAAAGGCATGGATGTTGACAGTATTCGTCAGTACAATGTTTGCAAGCAGCTCTGTGCCTATTACAAAAGATGCAATGATTATCTGTCCACAGAACACTTACTGGATTCAAACTCTACAACAGAGTGGAAAGTGAACTAGTTTACATCTAAATAATAGCTTGTGACAGTACTTAACTTATTAGTGACAGACTGCATATTTACTGATACAGATGGAATGATTAATGTCAGGATTGTATTTGGAACAGAGTAAGTACACGACAAATTAAGACATCAAAGGACTGATCTTATGCTAAGCAAAACAATTGATATTGTAAATAGGAATGAGCAAATCTGCCCTTTGTTCAGTTCCCAAGGGATTCGTCAACTCCTGTTTAAAGTCTGTGAAAACTCAAACGTTTTTAAAATTAATAATATACTGTACAAGCGCCAACAAATTGTGCAGTGCTCTTTTAAAAAAAAGGGAGAAGGTACAGGTATAATGCAATGCAAAATAAACAGGTTTGGAAGACCCTGCCAAGAGTTTACAAACTTTGAACTGAACCCCCGAATCAGATGTGGAAAATTACACACTTGACAACATTTTCTTCTAATCTCAAAAATAGAATCTGATAAAAAAAAAAAAGAATTATATGAGTTGCAAACTTTATTTGGGCAAATTCCTATGCAAATGGTTTTGTACTAAGGGATTCCTGTGCACATGGGTTAGACGGGTGCTGCTGGGGCTCCTGGAAGATGAGTCTGCAAGGGACAACAATAGTGGGCATTACTTTTAATAGGAGAGTGCAGGTGGATGCTGAAGAAGAGGAGCATGTAGTAGGGCTGTGTGTGATACAGGCATGTTTGCTGCAGAAACAGTTTACGTCGGCAGCATAAAGAAAGTGAAATGACAAGCGTGCAGCCTACATTAAATGTTACACTGCAATGTACTGCAATGTGGTCATGCTATACCTACACACCTGGCCTCAATCAAAAGTGTTTAACCACTTGCCTACTGGGCACTCATACCCTCTTCGTGCTCAGGCCAGTTTTCAGCCTTCAGTGCTGTCGCACGTTGACAATTGCGTGGTCATGCAACACTGTACCCAGATGAAATTTTTATCATTTTTTTCACACAGATAGAGCTTTCTTTTGGTGGTAATTAATCACCACTGGGTGTTTTATTTTTTGAGCTATAAACAAAAAAGAGCAAAAAATTTGAAAAAAAAAAAAAAGCTTTTCTCTGTTTCTATTATAAAATTTTGCAAACAGGTAATTTTTCTCCTTCACTGATGTGCATTGATGAGGCTGCACTGATAAGCATCACTGATGGGCACTGATAGGTGGCACTGATAGGCGGCACTGATGGGCACTGATAAGCAGCACTGATGAGGTGGCATGAATAGGCAGAACTGATGGGCACTGATGAGCTGGCACTGATGAGGCGGCACTGATATGCAACAATGATGGGCACTGATAGGAGGCACTGATGGGCACTGATAGGCAGCACTGATGGGCAGCACTGATGAGTGGCACTGATGGGTGGCACTGACGGGTGGCACTGCTGGACACTGACTGCATTTACCGGTGATCTACTGTGTCATTGGACACAGCTGATCACGTGGTAAAATGTTGCTGTGATTGGCCTTTTACCACATTACGTGATCAGCTGTGTCCGTAGGACGCCTTCCTAGAACTGGACAACTGCACTGCAGCCATCATTCGGCTATAGCACGGTTGGCAAGTGGTTAAAGAGAGATTAGAACATTTAGTAACGCTCTGTTCACACCAATCTGTTTTTTAGTGCATTTGCAGAAACGCACTACAGTCCACTTAACATGGTTTTCTATGGAACATGTTCATATCTATGCTTTCATGAGCTGCTGCGTTTTTGGAAAGGGTCAGGGACTTTTTTAAAAGCAAAAAACAGCATTTTTACTGCAACAGAGTTCAACGGGGAAGCTGCTGAAATGCATTTGTAGTGTGTTTTTGCCACGTTTTGCATTTTTATTCTGTCCAGCTACAAAAACAAATTCCACTTTAACAAAACCAAAAAGCTGAACGAATCGCCGTAAAAACATGGCAAAAGAGACTGTAGAAAAACACAAAGCAAACTGCAAAAAGCACTGGAGAAAGCATCACACGCAAAATGCATATATGTGAACCAAGCCTAAGTGCTTGGTCAAACGTGTGTTTTCCTATTTGTTTGGATACTTCATGCTTGTAAATTGCTCTTCAGTTTTTATCTTTTTAGCAGCACTGCAACAACTACAGTATATTTGTTTGTTTGAAGAATACACCTGTACCTTAAAGAGGATTGCATACTACAACATTTATGCAAGCAGAAAAGATGATATATTTCTGAAAAGTGCATAGAAAAAACAAATGTTCTGGGCTTTGAAGCATGAAGAAGATATAACAATAAGCAAGCAGCCTATGCCGTATGTCTGCTGACACTGAGTACTGCGATGAGGTCATGCTGCACCTGCACTCCCAGCCTCAGTCAGAAGTGTTTAGTAAGTGCTTGATCAAACGTATCTTGCTATCTCTTGGATACTTTGCACTTGTGGATTACTCTTTAGTATCAGGCTTTTCTCTACATCACTGTTACTGCTATATATGTTTGTTTGAACAAAATGGCCTGTGTCTTAGAGAGGGGTGCTTATTACAACATAGGTGAAAGCAGAAAATGGTGATACATGTCTGAAAACTGCATAGGCTGAAATAATATTCTGAATGTCAAATTCCCAAACTTAACCTATTATCCATTCTTGTTAGATATCCATATTTTTTGCTCAACAGGGAAGTATATTTCATGGAGATCTTGGAGACTGTAACTGGTTTTGTACTTTGGCTTATTGGCTAAATGCATAGATGAGTAATACCAATGGGCAAAGGTTTTTCTTTAACTGGGGCTTAATATCAGCAATTGATAAATGTTACTGTAATAAATACGGATAATTCTATAGATGAGAGAATAAACAGAGGGATTGTAGGATTCTTCCAACTGTTTACATATGTATGAAACTAAATGTCTTATAAACCAGACCATTTTTTGATATGAGAATTTATATAGCCAATTTTTCTATATAATACAGCTGTACAAATGTAAATGTTACTTATATAAAGCATGCCTCATTCTAGACCCTGCAATTGCATTAAATTGATTAATCCTAGTTTAAAATTTTGATTATTGTTTATGTTAGTTGGCATGATGTGCCCTTCTAAGGCTGTATAATGGTAACCTTGTGCAATTAGCAGTTATATACAGTATGTAACTGTAAACTGGAAAGTTATTGCAGCTTGATTCACCATATACAATGGAATAAAGCAAGTATATTCAAAAGAGATTTCAAAACACCTTACAGAATGCTGACACAATTGTTTCTAAGATCATGCCATTACTTTTTTATGGGATATGGCCTGTGATTAAAACAGATCATTAGCAGTGTAATTATGTTCTTGTTAAATGAAATCTATCCTTTGTTCTGTGAAGATCAAACAAAACATAAGCACATACAATCTGGAAAAGCTGCTGAAATGTTCAAACAATATTTTACATATTTTAGAGATAGATCAGCCTCAGTAAAAATACAACTAAGGAATAATGTCTGCATGGATATAACCCATTAGGCTCCATGCACACTGGGAGTTTTAATAATGCTGGTAACGTTAGCTGTTTAAAGTCACATTAAAAACGTGAGTTTTTGGCATTTTTAAGCTTGTTTTGCATTAGCGGTTTGACGCTTTTTGCCGCGTTTTTTCGTGTTTGCGGTTTTTAGCGTTTATTCACACAATTTCACAATCACAAAAAATGTGATTCTGCCACAAGCATTGGATTGTTTAAGCAAAGTCAGCTGATGCATTCTCATCACACTCTTCATCTTTGTCAGACAAGGGAGTAATGTCTGTTTTGACAATCTGAAAATATTCATGAGCTTTGATCTGCTTAGCTTTCGTCACAACAAATTACCCTGGATAGAGGACCTTTTTCTTTGGCATCCACATCAATCAACTTTAGACTAAGAGTTTCATTTGGTTTGAGTTGCAGAGCCATAGCGAGTTTATTCCATAGGTATACACATCTGCTGCAGCCAGAAAAGGCTGCCTTGCCTCTAAGGCTCCATGCACATGGGGCATTTTAATAACACTGGTAATGTTAGCTGTTTAAAGTCACGTTAAAACCTGAGTTTTTCAGCATTTTTTAGCGTTTTTTCATTAGCGTTTAGCTGAGTTTTGCCACTTTTTTTTCGTTTGCAGTTTTTAGCTTTTTTTTACCTAAAAATGTCCAAGAACAGCGGTTTGCCGCATTTTTACAGCTAAAAAAACTCCAAACGCCAAAAACAGCAGCTGTAAAAATGTCCAGTGTGCATGAGGACTTATGCTTGCAGTGAAGCAGCATATATAAAAACAGGACCAAAACATCAGAAGTCGAGAAATCCAGTGAAACATCTGTGCTATTCCCCCATCCCCACATATAAATATTAAAGTGTTACTAAACCCAGGACCCTGCATTCACTATATCTGGTCTCCCACAGTACACAGAACATGGAAATGCAATTATTGTAGTAAATATAAAATTCTAAATACATTTTCTCATCAGCAGTTAGAGCATTCTTGTGACTTCTATCAGTGTCCAGCAGAGCACTGGTTAAAGCTTGTAGGAGGGGTTTTCATTCTCCCCTGATTGACCTATGAGGCTACATAACCCCTGACCCACTGTCTGGACAGCACTAATTGGCCCTGTGCTGATCACCTGCACCCTCCCATGAAAAAAAAAAATACTCTAGCAATACACACCAAACTGGGAATGTGCAGCTTGCCCCCAAGGCTCTGTTCTATCAGTAGATAGAATGGGGACAGTAGAAGAAAGGAAGGATCAGAGAAGACAGGATCAAACATCCTTTTTAGACAATACGGAAGATTAACCCCTTAGGTTCCACAGTGAGTATAACAAGCATGCTTTACTGCATATACAGACTGATTTTACTGTTGTGGGTTTAGTAACACTTTAATACTGATATAATAATATAATAATGAGTTTAAAAAATCAAAACTGATGCAAAGATGATGGCACTGGGTATTAAAAAAATGTAGAAATAGAGTAAAAATTAAAACTTATGTGCATCAATTGCTACCTATCATAAACAAATATTCTATGAAACACAGCATGAACTTTCAGCTTATAAACTATCTGTCCCACTGTTGTTGAGTGTACCCACTGGTCCATAAATGACACAGTCTTAATATAGCACACTCATTTTCTCTAATGCAGCGACAACTTCACTCCTATAAAAGCTAAGAAACGCTAAAACAGTGCATGAAAAGTTCTTGCTAACATGCCCAGAATTCACAGAGCAATTGAATTATTCTCCTTTGTTGAGTCACTTTCACTGAGATTATAGATATTATTATGATAAATGGTGCCTCTTCACCTTCCTTCTTTTTAGACATCTGGGCTGGGCCTATCTTCCCTTGCACTTTGGTCATTTATTTGTGCTTGTGCTATTTATTATGGTCTTGATTTTATGTTCACAGCCCCTTCTCCTTGGTGGATTTCTCCCTTTGTCTCCCTACCCCGAAAAACGTTCCATTAGTCCCACATAGGTCTATTCTTGTTCTGGTGTTCTCACAGTGGCCAGAACTGAATTCTCCACTAGTCTACCCAAAATTAATTCCTTCCTTGGTCCCATGTACTTCCACTCTCACTTCAACCACCACTTTGTGATGACCTTCCTCTATTATCACTCCTATCCTCCCATTGTCCTCTCTCCTAACAGTCTATCCATTATGCAAACTACTCTGATACCTGTACTTTCTGTAGGTTTTTCTCCTGGGACTCAACATCCTCTTAATCTTAGTCATCTCCATATCATCCCCATCCTTCTCAGATTGCTAAATCCAACTAAAATTTCTTTCAATTTCTATTTTTTGATCAGGGATATATTTATTTAATCCTTCATCAGTTTGTCAGTCCATTCACTAAGGGTCCTACATTTCTTCAGTACTTCAAATGGGACTAACTTATCTTTTGTTCTCTTTTATCAACCTTGCTGTACTCATTACTATTGTGCTACAGTGTTTCACTAAGGCTAGGTTCACACTACTGTAGCTGCGAATTGATCTGATTTCCAGTGTGATTATGTACTGCGAATTGATTGTGTTTTGGATGTGGTTTGCATATTTTATGAGGCCCAAATTGTGCTGGAACCAAATCAAAGTAGTACAGGACCCTTTTGTGAAATTTCGCTATGTTGCGTTGCAGTGATGCTAACGGGCTCCATTGAAAACAATGTGATTTCTATCATTATGCAATTCTGCGCAACTGAAATTGCATCTGAAAACACACTAATGTGAACCAGACCTAATAGTTGTATGAGGTACAATGAATATTTATCCAGCCTCTCATCCCATTTCCTAATAATTGGAGAACATTTTTGCAACTCGATGAATTCACAAGCTAAACAAATATCAAGTGTTTCACAACATTTTAGAGAGGTGCATGGAGGGGACATTTCCTTTTTTTTCGATTTTGTGGCATAGAAAAAGTGTTTGCATTGCAAAGAGGAGGAAATAGACACCATAGATTATTGCAGAGAGAGGCTTAGTGGATTCATCGATTGCGGACCAGGTCACCTCTCGGTTTGTACCTCAGGTGGGACCTTGATTTGCATTTGGGTTAACTTTTGGTCCACCTTTGCCATGAGTGGTTTGTTTTCTACCCTCCTCTATTCTTATACTCTTTATATTTTTTATATATCGGAGAAACTCGAAAAATTAGAATATCGTGCAAAAGTTCATTTACTTAGTAATGCAACTTAAAAGGTAAAATTAATATATGAGCTAGACTCATTGCATGCAAAGCAAGATAGTTCAAGACGTGATTTGTCATAATTGTGATGATTATGACTTACAGCTCATGAAAACCCCAAATCCACAATCTCAGAAAATTAGAATATTGTGAAAAGGTGCAATATTCTAGGCTCAAAGTGTCTCACTCTAATCAGCTAATTAAGCCATAACACCTGCAAAGGGTTCCTGAGCCTTTAAATGGTCTCTCAGTCTGGTTCAGTAGGAATCACAATCATGGGAAAGACTGCTGACCTGACAGTTGTGCAGAAAACCATCATTGACACTCTCCATAAGGAGGGAAAGCCTCAAAAGGTAATTGCAAAAGAGGCTGGATGTTCCCAAAGTGCTGTATCAAAGCACATTAATAGAAAGTTATGTGGAAGGGAAAAGTGTGGAAGAAAAAGGTGCACAAGCAGCAGGGAAGATTGCAGCCTGGAGAGGATTGTCAGGAAAAGGCCATAAAAGTGTTGGGGACTTTCACAAGGAGTGGACTGAGGCTGGAGTCAGTGCATCAACAGCCACCACACAAGACGGATCCTGGACATCGGCTTCAAATGTCGTATTCCTCTTGTCAAGCTGCTCCTGAACAACAAGCAACGTCAGAAGCGTCTTACCTGGGGTAAAGAAAAACAGACCTGGCCTGTTGCTCAGTGGTCCAAAGTCCTCTTTTCTGATGAGAGCAAGTATTGCATCTCATTTGGAAACCAAGGACCCAGAGTATGGAGGAAGAATTGAGAGGCACACACTGCAAGATGCTTGAAGTCCAGTGTGAAGTTTCCACAGTCCAGGGTCAACGCTGCCGTCTACCAGGAGATTTTGGAGCACTTCATGCTTCCTTCCGCAGACGAGCTTTATGGGGATGCTGACTTCATTTTCCTGCAAGACTTGGCACCTGCCCACACTGCCAAAAGCACCAAAACCTGGTCCAATGACCGTGGGATTACTGTGCTTGATTGGCCAGCAAACTCGCCTGACCTGAACCCCATAAAGAATCTATGGGGCATTGCCAAGAGAAAGATGAGAGACATGAGACCGAACAATACAGAAGAGCTGAAGGCCGCTATTGAAGCATCCTGGTCTTCCATAACACCTCAGCAGTGCCACAGGCTGATAGCTTCCATGCCACGCCACATTGAGGCAGTAATTGCTGCAAAAGGGGCCCAAACCAAGTACTGAGTACATATGCATGCTTATACTTTTCAGAGGTCCGATTGTTCAATGTACAATCCTTGTTTTTTTGATTGCATGTAATATTCTAATTTTCTGAGATTGTGGATATGGGTTTTTCATGACCTGTAAGCCATAATCATCACAATTATGACAAATCACGGCTTGAACTATCTTGCTTTGCATGTAATGAGTCTATCTCATATATTAGTTTCACCTTTTAAGTTGTATTACTGAAATAAATTAACTTTTGCACGATATTCTAATTTTTCGAGTTTCACCTGTATATTAAATAGTATGTTGCAAAGGTTTGTTATGTCCCTGCAATATCTTTGTAATTTTGTATTATTATATGATTGGTTATGACTGTGTATCTTTTCTTATGGCAGCTGATGACCAACCCACCTTGCTCCCTGTGTTTGCAGGTGGAAACAATTATTTGAATTATAGGAGATGAGTGGTATGCTTGGTCTACTTTATATTTGTATCTTCAGTTTGATGTAACCAGGCTATAAATAAGGTCCTTTCTGGACTGAAACACGTTAGCGTGGGTCATGCTATAGAACATTTTACTCCTAGTTTTCGATAAAGAAGATTTATTTACTTTTCACCTAGTTCACAACCATTTCCTAATAATACTTCATTAAGTGCTTATATGTAAGTAAGAGTATAAGTGCTTGTAAGCCTGTAGTAATTATAACATTGTGACTATAATAGTCTCTTATGATAAAAGTGTTTTTCTTTATACTACTTAAGAAGTGTTTCTCTGTTACTTTAATTGTTTGAGGAAGGAGTGCCTGTGAAACTGTTGAACAAGTGGATGAGAGCCAGACTGTGACTGAGGGAACAGTGACTTAAGGGAATCCTGTGTCAACCCTGGAAACAACCTGGTAGGTTCAGAATGAAGCTTGAAGGAGGGAAGAAGCAGTGCCGCCTGAGTGTAGTAATAAAAGTAATGACATTTATTAACACAAGATTGGCTACTCACAGAAGTAGTGATAAAAGTACTTATCAAGCATCATGTGCGCTCTGCATGCTCTGGTCTGGTTCAGCTTGGCTCAGGCACGTTCAATGCTGTTTGCAGCTATGCTGGTGGCTCCCAGCACTTCCTCATCAGTGTGGGCCCACAGGGCTTGCAGGGATTACGTCACTTCCCAAATTCCAGGGCAGTGGATGTGGCTACACATTCAGAGCATTCGTGCTTCATCAGGCCTTAGAGGGAGCCATACTGGAAAAGGTATTTATTGGCAGTGGCGCTGGCGGACAATAGAGCCCATCCGGATCAGTGGTACCCACAGATACACAACCACAAAGCAAAGCAAGTAACAATAGCACGTGACAATGGTATCTGAGCACCAGCACATGTATATATGAAGTTGTCATGTTACTTCTGTCACTTGCTGTTGTTACTTGCTTTGTCATTGTGTATTTGTGGGTACCACTGATCCGTCTGGACTCTGTTGTCTGCTGGTGCCGCTGTCCATAAATACCTTTCCCAATATGGTTCCCTCTATGGCCTGCTGAAGGAGCATGCATGTGCCAAACCTGTAGCCACAACCACCACCCAGGAATCCTGGGAGTGATTTCACCCCTGCAATTCCTGTGTACCCACACTGGTTAGGAAGTGCTGGGAGCCAACAGCATAGCTGCAAACAGCATGAGGGTGCCTGAGCCAAACAGGACCGGACCAGAGCATACAGAACAGTGCATGATGCTTTGATAAGTGTTTTTATCACTACTTCTATGAGTTGCCAATTTTGTGTTAATAAACTCCATTGCTTTTAATACTACACTCAGATGGCGCTGCTTCCTTCCTGCTTTTTGTTTCATGCAGAGTTGCAGAGTCATGTGTTTGGACCTACTTTGCACTCCTATATGATTCACCATTGCTTAAACATTACAGAGACTTTACTTTTAGAGTCAACTAATGGGGTTTCCTTCTAAGTGCGCCAAAACCTCGCTCTTTTCAGAATGAGGCTTGAACAGTGGAGGAATGGAGGGGCACAGAGGCATTGGCAGTTTGCATGTGGTGGTGTTTGAGCTGGTAAAACTTGGTTCACCAGGTAGAGCAGGTCCTGTTTGCAATGCTGGAGATTATGTAAATTAGTTCTTTGATCATCAAAGGTACAGCTTTTCCTTTTCTGTGACTTTGTTCCCCAAGTTGTTACCAGTGTAAGTTCTACAATGATTTCTGGGCAAATCAATAAAGTATGCTGTATTAGCAATACTATAGATTGCTTTTGGAGGAGTGAAGTTTTTGTCACATAAGAGAAAATTATTGTGCTAAAATGATTATTCATGAACCTCAACAGCAAAGGAAATGGGACACATCATTTATAAGCTGCACATTCACACTGTGTTTCATGGAATATTGTGCTTGTGATATGAAAAAATTCATGTACACTACTGTGCAAATGTTTTTTGGCATGTGTGAAAAAATGCTGTAAATTAAGAATGCTAATAGTTTATTTTTTCAATTAACAAAACTGAAAGTAAATGAACAGAAGAGAAATCCAAATCAAATTAATATTCAGTGTGACTACCCTTTGCCTACAAAGCAGCATTAATTCTTCTAGGTACACTTGCACACAGTTCTTGAAGGAAATCAACAGGTAGGTTGTTCAAAACTTCTTGTGGATCCTCTGTGGATGATGGCTGTCTAGAATTCTACTGTCTTTTCATTTATCCCAGACAGAAACTATGATGTTGAGATCAGGGCTCTGTGAGGTCTAAACCATTACTTTCAAGACACTGTGTTCTTTATGCTGAAGATAAGATCTCAATCACATTGACTGTATGTTTGGGGTCGTTTCCCTGTTGCAGAATAAATTTAGGGCCAATCACATGCCTTCATAACCAGTAACAAAAAAGCAAGAGGCACCATAAGTTTAACGTATCACTGAACGTTTATCATCTGCCAAGTAACCAAAAACCAGACATCAAAAAAAGGGGGATGTAGTTGAATCATCAATATTTTTTTCTGAGTGTTATATAGCACAGCCTTAGGCCATTAAGCCTGCATTAATAGTTTCAATTTTCACTGCATATGTCTCTCATTGGTCATTGCCCTAATTGGATGTTTATATATACCATCAGGTTCCTGTATCCATCCTTAACTGGTACCTATGTATATGTTATTGCATGTCTGATATATAGCCTATTATGGTACAATTTGTTTAATACATCCCCTACATGGTGGTGTTACCTACGTGTCAGTGCTGCTCATGTACTAGACCAAGTGTCATTACATTTACAGCACTATATATTCATGACCGGTCATGACATCTGTTTTTAACTATATTTTGGTTTTAGGTCATACTTTTCTGTATGGTCTCATTTTGTGGTGATGGCTAACTGAGGTATTCACCTAATTATCTATATATGCATTTTTTGTAATAAAGCATAATTCTTTTAGAAATTTTTGGGTATCGCTTTCTGTTCATGATGTAACCGCTTTTCTCGTGAATCCCTTTTCACATACAATCACATGCCTCCCTGATGGTATGGCATGGTGGATAATTATCTGCCTGTATTTCTCAGCATTGAGGACACCATTCATCCTGACAAAATTTCTCACTTCATGTGCAGAAATGCAGCCCTGAATTTGCAAGAAACATCTTCCATAATTCACTATTGCCTGCAGAGACTGATTATTGTACCTTTCACCAATCAAAATGCTTCCTGCTACAGCCATATATTTCTAAATTTGACTCATCATTCCAGAGAACCTGCTGCACCCAGTTCCTATGATGTGTACATAGCTGCATTGCTTAGCTTTGTTTCCATGTTGAAAGTATGGCTTTTTGACCACAATTCTTCCATGAAGACCATTTCCAGCCAGACTACTCCAAACAGTAGATGGGGGTATATGGCTGGTGTGAGGCCCCAAGAGTGGAAAGGGTGTCCAGCTAGGAAGGTTTTGTGATGTCTCCATTTCACAATATCTGACATAAGAATCACTGGAACATGTTTTGCAATCAGTGTGTTTCAAATCACAGATCTCCTTTGCATCAACCTTATCTGTGGATAAATGTATTCCCTTCAGATCATCTAGTCATTCTAGCCCACATTTGTATGCCTAACACAGTATTACTGAGGGTGACAAATCTCATCTAAAAAGGACATTCGAGATTTGTAATTCTGAAAAAAAGCCACAGTTTAAAGAAGTTTTAAAGAGAATCTTAACCCTTCCTATCCTAAATGAAATTTAAATCTCTAACATTTGTCTTTGTATGAGAATAAAACAAAAAACAACAAAAAAATACTTACCAGTCCATGGAATCCAGCACTGCCTTCCTTGCAGTAAAGGAGTCTCCTTGAACTGCTTTGCTTCTGCACTGTAGAGATGCTGTGGTGTGTCTGAGTATGCACAGATCCCCCCACGCATGCTCAGACCACCATGGATCTCTGCTAGGGCATTGTGTCTGCATATGTGCAGATTTTGTGGATGAAGACATGCCATTGGTATCTTTAGATACTCTATTAAAGGACTATTGCTAGTTATTATGTGCCAACATCCCCAAAGTATTAAGAAACAACATAAATGACTGGGACTTTCAAGGCGCTCTAAATACTGCAAATTACATGCAAAATGATCTAAAAATCACGAAATTTGTTTGGTAAACAGATATTAAAAAAGACAATTATGGCTGTTGACAATGCAGTTAAATAATTCTTAGAAATGAATTACTGCAGCAATGTACCTTTGCTTGAGTTCATATACAGATGGAAAGCAGTAATGGTTTGTATTAAATACAGCATATTTCACTTAAGTGAACTTTGTTATGCGTAATACAAACCATTACTAGACATGTGCAGTTTGTTTCGTTCCTAATTGAAATTTAGATGAATTTTCCGTTATTCGGAGATTCAGATGTATCTGAATTCCAAATTACAATAGTAACAAATTTAAACGAATCTGAAATAACGAAACGAAATTCAAATTCGAAAACCAATTCGAATTTGAAAACAAATTCAAAAACCAATTCGAATTTGAAAACAAGAATATAATAAAATAGAACAGAAAATAAAGAAATAGAAAATAATAGAATAGAAAATAAAATAGTAGAACAGAATACAGTAGAAAATAATAGAGTAAAACAAAACAAAATAGAATAGAGAATAAACGAACAGAAAATAATAGAATCCAATAGAATAGAATAGAAAAAATTAGAATAGAAAATCAAAGAATAGAATAGAAAGGAATAGAATCACTTAGAATAGAATAGAAAAAATTAGAATAGAAAATCAAAGAATAGACTAAAAAATAATAGAGTAAAACAGAGCAAAATAGAATAGAAAAAAGAGGAATAGATTAGAATCAATTAAAACAGAATAGAAAAGATTAGAATAGAATAGAAAAAAATAGAAAATATTAGAATAGAGAATCAAAGAATAGAATAGTATAGAAAAACAATAGAATAGAATAAAAAGGAAAGAATATAACTGCCTTCCGAAATTCGAATTTTGAATGGAATTAGTTTCAATTCGAACATAATATATTAGACTAGAATATAAAATAATATAACATAATAGAATATATTAGAAAAGACTAAAATACTTCACAAACAATTGTGCGCTGCGCTATGGTGATGTGAGTAGTGATCAACAAAGGCAGTGTGCAAATTTTGCTGAAATAGAAATTTCCAATGTGGTCACACAACTCTTCATATAATCCACATACCATCAAAAACACATATGGATTGTGGATTATGGATTGTACCATTAGAATTATTACCGAATCCGTTAGAATTATTTTTTATTCCATTGGAATTGTTTTCGAATACATTAGAATTATTTTTAATCTGTTAAAATTATTTTTGAATTTTGGCGAATTCAAATAAATGAAATGAATTCCAAAAAATGAATTCAATGAATTTAACTAATTGGATGATACGAAATTAGTCAAATAACGAATTGAAACACATGTTTTCATTTGGCACATGTCTAACCATTACTGCTATCCATCTATATACCAATAGTTGTACAGTGCTGCAGTAATTAAATTCTAAGAATTATTTATATTGGAGTGTAAATGGCCATGATGGCCTTTAACGTCTGCTAAATAAAGAGGTTTCACGATTTTAGATAATTTTTCACAAAATTTGTAGTATTTAAAGCTCCTTGAAAGTTCTAGCCACTTGTGCTGTTTCCTTATTATGCCATTGATACCTGACTGTGCTTGCGGGAGATCTTGCAAACTGCCTTTTGAGATGTGTATTGTAGACTTCCCAGGAGGCAGCAGGTGGCAACATCATAGCAGGTGAGGATTCAAAAAGAGAAGTTGTAAAAAATAAAAAGGTGTTTATATTAAAAAGAGGGAAGGGGAGGAGATAGGAGAGGATGCTATTTATATGGTTGAAGGTCTGCTTTAGGTTTATAGAGTAATTCTGTAGAAGATTTATACTAAGATTTATAGAAAGATCAGTAGAGACTGAAAATGCTTCTGAGCTACTGAGTAGCTAACAGGAGGATTACGACTAAAAATGAATTCCCTGCACTGCTGCTTTTCTGTGGCAACTTTTACCCACATTTTGGGCCCTAGTAGTGTATTGACTGACTATATTAACAGTTCTCTTTCTGCCTGTCCTTGATTTAGATATATTTTATGTCAGGATCAATTACACTATTGTCCCAATTGATATTGTCAGATGTCACAGGGAGGTCACCGAGGGCCCAATCAAAATTTTGATATAGGGGCCTGTGAATTTTAGCCACACCCATGTTGGGAACAATGTAACTGGTAAGAGTGCAGCACAGGCAGAAAGCTCTGGAAGTTCTAAGTGTGCAAACAAATATAAAGAAAAATCAAAACCCCTTAAAATGGTGTATTTAACAGCCCAAAGGGGGGTAAATAAGAGAAGTTCATTGTTAGGGTTACATACCCTTTAAAGTGGGGTACATTTACATTTCTTCCTTTAAACATTTTGCCATGTTATATGTATATATTCTGAATCTCTAAAAACCTAAACAGGTGGATTTAAGGAGGACATATTGTTACAGATGGCTAATCTCTTGATATTACTTCTTGTCTCTAGGTGCCAGGCTTAAAAAAGGAACACCAGAATGAGAATGAATAGAGGACACAGCTGATACCACTCTGCTGCCTGTTCAGCAACTATCAAGGCAGACACTTCTCTCTTCTGTGTGTCTGTGAGATAGACATGCATAATGAAGAACAGCAGGCAAATGAAACATCAAGCAGACTATAATGATTATTACTGTGCTTTAACTTACCATCACGAGCCCCACCGGGAGCAAAATTCTTCATAAATATCTTTATCATTTAGATAGAGTGTCAAGTATATTGTGGAACTATTGGAAAAGGTTGTTTATAATACAGAGTGCATAACAGGTGCAAAAATGGAATGATAAGGTCTGGATTTCATAGTTGCCTTTTTATGCAGTATATGATTTTTTGGCAGCAATTTTAAGATGCTATATGAACATCGTTTTTGCTGTTATCACATGCATTGAGGGATTTTACAGTAATTAATTTCATTTCTAAAATAGTGAGATAAATGGGTTTTTGTGCGATAAACATGTGCTATAATTTTGCATGCAATGTAAGGCAGCCCATACATATACAGGTTAGCCAGTCTTTCCTCTACTCCTGTTTGTGGCAACTCAAATTCCGTGCAGGGCATTAAAAGCCAATGACATAATACACCAGCTGACAATTCACCTGAAATTCATAAGATCAAATTGAATTAGAACACAGGAACGTTATTGTAAATTCTAGTTCAGTGCAAATCTTATTCACTGAAGGCATCTAGATGCTTCCTTTGGCACATGGGGGGGATTTACTAAAACTGGAGCAATCAATCTGGTGCAGCTGCGTATGGTAGCCAATTAGCTTCTAACTTCAGCTTGTTCAATTAAGCTTTTAAGTTTCTATTCAGAGATGCACCAGATTTTTCACTCTCCCGGTTTAGTAAATAACCCCCACAGTGCATTTTCCATTTTTTTCCCCTCCATTTTATACCATTTTTTTCTATTGTCATAGTCTCTACTCATGTTGGTCTCAGTTCATCATAACCCTAAAAGTATATTTTTAGAATTACATCAATGCCATCCACTTTGAACATGTATACTGTAATTACAGCAATTTGCATAGTTTCAGGGCTTTTCATTTATGCTAATACATTGTAATAAAAAATTCCAATATAACAGGGCCATTTTAATATGGTAATGATCTAGATGATATAGATTTTAGCTTAAAATGACCCAGAAGTCAATGTTTCAATCCTTCAAGGAATATTAGGCTGTGTATAATTTTACAGTTCCTATATTGGAAATAATTATTCAAGCATTTAGTTAGCTAGCGTTAAACTAGGCAATTTTGGTTGATTTTTATTTCCTGTCCATTAATTGATTCATTAGAAGAATATCCCTAGAGTAGCAGTAAAAGGTTTATAATGCCGTGATTATCATCCAACACTTTAGTAGTAAACACATTCATTAGCTAATGAATATTAACATGCTGTAAGGAATCTTAATATTTTACAGTGGAAACTGTTAAAGGAAAATAATGATGGAATAAGACATTTGAATATTAATTTCCAGTGTGAATACATTTCAGCTTTTATAAAACCTTTTAAGGAATGTTATCTAAACAAACTGAACATTTTAGGGTTTCAATTTGCATTAATTATTTTGTACAAAAATAACAATTATTACATGAAATTAGAAGTAGCAATTGGTAACAGTGTGCAAGATTGGATTTAGAAGAGTCTGTGGCAATGAATGCAATCTGGAGTCTATGAGTTGAAAAGGTGTAACAGACAGTAGTATGGTATATATCGTACAAAGGTTAATACAGTATGTAGTGTGGCATACCTAACGCACAGTAGAGTTTACAGAGTTGTATGGTGGGGAGTATATAATGTACAGCACAGTATATTGAGTGGAACAGTATGCACAGGCCTCAGCAGCTACAGCTATTAATAAGTCATTCTGTGCTCCTTTTATTGGTATTTATGCTGCTCTCCTTTGTCTTTCAAGTTATATGTTCAGGTGTTTCTAGGTAAGAGGTGTCAAGGGCCACTGTGTCTGGGCTAAAAAGATTCCACACTTTCCTGAGATTGGTGTCCTTTCTATGGCAGGAACTATTGTTGGTCAGGTGACTTTGTCTTTAAATATTCCTTGGAATATTCTCTGCAGATCATTTAGTACTGACTTCCACAAGCTCCCTCCCTCATTTTATTTGGCAGTGATCATACATTAACAGGGGAATTACTCTTACTAAGTGAGGGGGACAAGTAATGTTTTTTTAAAGTCACTTGTGTATTTATCACTTTAGGATTGAGCTTTAATGGCTAAGCTGTGGTTAGACAATATACTTTAATAGGTTATGGTTTGCTGGGCTTGTGCATAATTGCTAAATACTGTTTTAAATGTTCTGGTTAATAATTTTCTGTGTGCTGTTGCTATTTATGTTTACAATTCCAGTTAGGCATCACTGCTGTGAAAAGCAGTACAAAACACAGAAGTAGTTATTTTCCCACAAATATTTTTTTTCCATGAAAGTGGAGTTACCCTTTAAGGTTGACAAGTTACCTTTGTCCATATTTACATGGAAACATAGAAGAATGTTTTTTTAATTTGTATGTATTCGTTTTTGGTTGTTGTTTTTAATTAATTATTTATTTTTGTTAACCTTTTTGTCTGAGGTTTCAAATTATGTTTGTTCCAAGCTTGTTTAACTTCTTCCCAGCTGGCCTTAGAACATAAATGCTGGATGGGAGCAGCGCCAATGTGGATAGACATACCTTTGTGTCACCCCACATCCCAGTGATTGCAGTGCCCCCTGGTAGAACAAATTATAGGGTACAGGACTGCTAAATGTATTAATCATTGCCATATGCCATACCAACATCCTGATCACTGCCAGACTCCATACCAGTGTCCTGATCACTACCATACCAGCATCTTGATCACTGCCATATCAACACCTTGATCACTGCCATACCCCATACCAATCTCCTGATCACCATAATACACCATACCAGCATCCTAATCACCACCATACACCATCCTGAATACCACCATATACCATACCAGCATCCTGATAATCACCATACCAGTGCTCTGATTACCACCATATTCCATAGCAGCATCCTGATCACCGCCATACCAGCATCCTGATCACCGCCATACCAGCATCCTGATCACAGCCATACCAGTATCCTGATCACAGCCATACCAGTATCCTGATCACAGCCATACCAGTGTCCCGATCATTGCTATACCAGTGTACTGATCATTGCCATACCAGCTTCATTATCATCACCACACTAGTATCCATCACCTCCCCACCGTACCACACCCTGATCACCTCCCCACACCATATCAGCATCCTAATCACCACCATACACCATCCTGAATACCACCATATACCATACCAGCATCCTGATAATCACCATACCAGTGCTCTGATTACCACTATACCCCATAGCAGCATCCTGATCACTGCCATACCAGCATCCTGATCACCGCCATACCAGCATCCTGATCGCAGTCATACCAGTATCCTGATCACTGCCATACCAGTGTCCCGATTATTGCTATACCAGTGTACTGATCACTGCCATACCAGCTTCCTTATCATCACCACACTAGTACCCGTGTCAGCAGAGCCAGTGTACCCAGTTGCTTCTACTGTCATGGTGCTCCAAGACCCCTAGGAGTTTTTACCACCCACCGAGGAGTCATCCATTCCAGGCTACATTCCATCCATGACTGAGGGGACCTCTGGTGTATATGACATAAATGCGCATTTATATTGCGCCTCTGGTGAGTGTGCAATTTACTCATTATTCCTGCACGGCACCGGATCATAGCTGTCACTGGGATTTAATCAAGTCACCTCTTTGTTAGTTTATCCGTGGTTTCATCACCATCAGATATAATTTTTTGGACTAATATTTGCACTGTGTATCACACAACTAGTGAATGTGTCTGATAAAACTCAACCACTGCACTGTTGTTAAGGACATTATTTATCTATACACTGTGTTGTCAATAACACTGTTAATTTCAGGCATTTCTGTACCATTTCATGTATTTTATTATAGGTGTGCCTATATACATTATTCCTAGCGCTGCACTACTTATGTCTATGTCTATATGAAGAAAGTTTATTTATTTTGCAAAATGTTAACAAAAACTAAGATTTTTTTCCCCAACATTTCTATAGAAAAAATAAAAATCCAGAGGTGATAAAATACCAGCAAAAGAAAGATCTATCCGTCTCAAAAAAATTATAAAAATGTAATTTGGGTACAGTGTTGCATGCCTAAGTTATTGCCAACCAAAGTGTGAAAGTGCTGCAAACTCAAAAGTGCCCTGGAGCGGAAGAGGGTGAAAGTGTTTGGACTTGAGGTGGTTAAATTCACTTACTACCTCTGCTGTAAATCGTTTCCAAGAATCAACTTTTTTTCTGTAAAATAATACTTTCTAAGGTTAGTTTTGCATTTTCCTCCTGCTAGTTTGACTCCATGTTAGAAGACAGTTCTAACTGATTACAGACCATTTTCCTGTTAACCTCCTTAGCGTTATTCCCGAGTGTAGCTCGGGGTAACATTTCAGTACCAAGAGCGGTAACCCCGAGCTACACTCGGGAATACCATGCGGCACTGCTCCGGCATTTGTTCTTCACTTACCTTACCCTGCGCTCCCGCGATGTGTCCCCTGCAGCGTCCCCGGCCATCTCCTCCGGCCGATGCCGGCATCCGGCTTCTGTGTCCTGTACCTGTGACGTCGGGACGTACGGGCGCCGCCGCCGGAGGCGGCGGGAAATTTAAAAATTTTAAAAAATGTCATTTTTTTTTTTTTACATTTTACATAGTAAAACATTGCTGTCTCAACCAATTTCACATACATTTTGTCCCGAGTGCTTTGTCCGGCGCTCTGCCTGCATTTTGTCTGTTCTTTCTGCCTGGAAACTGAGAAATGTCCATGCATCCAAAAAGTGTCCCTTTAGGTCAAAAGCGGTTTAGATCAGCTAGAGAACAGCGATAGTAAATCAGAACCACTTGCATAATTGAGTGATAATGATTTGTGGGGGAAATTCGTCATCAGACACTGAAAACGATTTTGCGACTGAGCTCAGCAATGTGCGAACTTGGCGCTATATTTCAAATTTCAGTGTTTTTGGTTTGATTATATTATTGAATTAAATTTTTTATTATTATTATATTATTTTTATGATTATTTATTAAATTATAATTTATGATTTTGTGTTTCAAATTTTATCATACCCGGGATGTTTACTAGACTCTTGTTCGGACAGATTTCAGTGAGTTTTTCCTAAAAATTACAGGCCTACAATTAAAAAAATACATATTTCCATGCAAAAAAATGGTACCGCTTTCAGCACCAAAAATCTGAAATAATCATACCGCCAGGGAGGTTAAGGAGATCTCCCTTTCATGCCAGTGGCACAACAGTGGGATAAATAATGCCTCAGTGTTGGTGTCACTGAGAGGAATTGTACCTCAACAATAGTCTCAGCAGGAGGAATTGTGTCCATCATTGTGTCAGGGAATAATAGAGAATAATAGGGAATAATAAAGGGAATGGGAATAATATCCCATTTAGATTTACTAAAACTGGTGCACACAGAATCTGATGCAGCTGTGTATAGTAACCAATCAGCTTCTAACTTTGGCTTGTTCAATTAAGCTTTGACAATAAAACCTAGACGCTGATTGGTTACTATGCATAGCTACACCAGAATCTGTGCACTAGTTTTAGTAAATCTCCCCCTTTGTGTCAATCCTTTATGTCAGCGGAATTAATAATACCTAATTTTTGGTGCCAGTGGGAGAAATAGCATCCCACTGTGTCATTAGGAAAAATAGTGCCACAAGGGCCATATATATGCAAGCAAAGGGCTGAATCTAACCTTTAACTGCAGTTTGGGGAACACTGATCAAGAAAAATATTGGATTGCGTTTAGGGTTTAGTAAGGAATTTTAAGTATATTTCTATCATGCTTTCTAGAGGGTTTATAAACTATGGTTGGAACATTCTCCAAGCAACAAATATGATTGTATAACTTTTGTTAATGGATATCACTGAAAGATTGCTGTTGTACAAACATTTTTTCTTTAAAACTATATTGATTTCAATAACTGATGGGTTGTACACTCGGTGAAAAGGTCTTTTTCCATTTTCCTTATATCTTTTAAATGGATTGATTATTATATCTAAAAAACGATTTGCAGAGGCTGATGTAATTGTGTTTGTAATGATATGTTTGACGTGTCTGTCCATAATTTGTTTCTCATGCTTTTTTATGAGGTTTTTTTTGCATTTTAAATGTTCACAAGGTAGGAAAAATTAATATATGGGAATGTAATGAATAGTGTAAATGAAAATATTTTACGTTTTATGACTGCTTCATCTGCGAATGAGAAGCAGAATAAATGTATCTGCCGGTATTGTTTGTGATGTCATTGTCTCACTGGATATGATCCTTCTAGCAATATGATTAACTGCTAATTCATTTTAAAAGCCTTACCATAAATAAAAAGCTGACTGAGATGACAAAAACATATTTGGCCTGCAAAAAGAACTTCTTAAGGAAAGTAAAAACCATAGGAGACATGTTGCATGAGACGCTATCAACTACACCACAATATAAAAGGGGCTTATAGTCACATGCCCTCTATCACTCCTATGTGGATGTCTGAGTCATCCTACAATTATGATAAACAAAAACATTCTTTTAATGTTAATGGCTCACATGTCAATATTGCTGCATTTTCTCAAGGTAGAACACTCCAAAATTATAGTATGCAGGCCCTCCTGAGTCACCAAGTATGTCCAACTTTGTCCTATTTTTGTCTTATTTTTTTTTTTTAGTATAAAAGTTGAACCCTCAAAGGATACCTAGAAAGCAAACAAAGAAACAATGTATTTATTAAACAATAATGAAACGTAATCTAAGTGCAGCTAGTATAGGTACTTAAAGTGGTACTAAACCCAAACCCAAAAATATAATAAATTGTAGCTTACCTGTCAATTAGATTTGGTGGCTGCATTCATTTTATTTAGGCTTTTTCCATCTGATTTCACCTGGTGAGTTGGCCAGTAACACTCCTCCTGTATTAGAGTGCCCCCACTCTGAATTAAAGAGCACAGGGGCACCTCTGGACATCAGCATTGTCAGCCTGGGGAGAGGGGAGTGTTAGATAGAATAGTAGATTTAGATACACTTACAAATTAAAGCCAAACTCAAGCTAACACATTGCAATTATTTACAGCAACAGTTTTCCTCCTTTTTGGATAAAGGTCTTACATAAATAAATAAAAGCTGATCATTGTAAGCACCCCGTCAGTGCTTTAAAGGTTTGTACCATTACTGTAAATGTATGCATTTTGCTGGAGAGCTTGTTCTTTTGAAAAGCAACAGACTTACTGTCTGGGTAACCTGATGAAAATAGAAGAAAGAAAGCCTAAAACAGAAAATGAATGCTGCCATCACATCTAAGAGTTGGTAAGCTGTAATAAAATAAATGTTTGCTTTTGGGTTTAATACTGCTTTAAATTTGATTTGGTATGGACCTCTTTAAATCCCTTGCATATGTAGTGCCCTCCTAGTTAGCTAGAGGGAGCTAGAATCTAATTGTCAGAGAAGAGAGCTAAGTAGCAGCCTGGGTGTGATAGTTAGGAGGTTAAATTTGGGCCAGGGCTGAGAGGCTCTGCAGGCCAGCCCCTCTGGAATTTCCACCTGCTCTAGAGCTTTGGAGGAAGGTCTAGAGGCGGTGAGTAGATCTGAGGACCCTGGCCAGTCTCCAACTGGAGGCTTGGAAAGGGGCCACGACAAGCCTTAAGGGCAACGGAGCCTGCTCTGAAGCAGGAGAGGAGAAGGAAGGGAGGAGATGGACGAGAGAGCTTGAGGTGCAGGATTTTGGGAGGGAGCCCAGCCTGGAAGGGGCTTGCCTCCAGCAGTGATGCTGAAAAGGAGGAGAATGTAGCTTTCACTGGACCACTGAGAGAGGACCACCTGGCAGCAGAGAAGGAGCGGCCCAATTTAAAGGCCTGGTAGCAGCCACCAACCCAACAGCAACACAGGAGAAGGACTCAGTGAGTACACCTACACCCCCTGGGCCAGAAAGGGGAGAGAGAATTTCGGTGGGAAACCTAACTTGCTCTGTAGCTGGGACTATTGCCCTTCTAGTAGCAACTACTGGATCCCCTGTCAAGGGATTCTTCCATACAACCAGATTGAGGAGCATCTGGAGTTGGAGAGGCAGATGCTGGATAGCTCCCCAGAAGAAGATTTTTGTACATAGGCCTTGTAATATAGTTTCAGGAAGTTTGTCCTCAGTTGCCATTGCCATTCCCTTTGGCATCCAATATACCCCTTACCGGGTACAAGTTTGAATGGAAGATGCATGTTGCCTGGCTGTGTCGGACTATAGAGGGACCCAAATCTTCAGCGACCCCTAAAATGACACTGCTACATACAATATCACTTGAAGACTATAGCACTATGAGCCAAACAGGTATACTGTCGTGTTTCCAGAATGACAGAGAGAATACTGATAAGAGGGGAGAAAAAAATGAGATGATGTTATCAGCCTGCTGCTGCTCCTTCATTACCAGTCACGAACTGGAAGCAGGGAGAAAAAAAGTTGTATTGTTTAACTTCTGAAGAGAAAATTCAGGGCACTAACTTGGCTCTTCTGTTTGTTAGGGCTGACAAGATCTCAAGAATGGCTGGACAGAACTACAAATCCTTTGTCATTCAAAACAGCTCTGTATATCACATTTGAGTTTTCAATAGGCCTGACAAATTCTGCAGTACGTCACAGTGTACATAGACCACATCATTCATACAGGCACACATAAAGATATATTTATTTTTTAAAAATTGCACAGCTATTTACCTAGCTAAACTGATGATACATGGGAATGGGGCAAAATGTAATGTTCTTTTTCTAATGTTATTCCTTAGAAATAGATAAAATAGAGCTGAGGATCAGATGGAATAAATACTAATTTCCTTAGATCTATTGGCCTTACTGCAGTGTTTACCCAAACCACTCTTTCTTTATGAATACATAACATTCGACCTATAAAAGAACTAGTCTGAAAATATTATATTTTGCCTCATTCACACAGAATGAACCAGCAATTTCATTAGATAAAATCTATGCAATATTTTTAAATGCACCCTATAGAGAAATACTGGTTTGAAAAAAAAACAAACCTACATACTCACCTAGGTGAATGCAGCATCGAGACGAAGTGAATGATCAAAGATCACTGATTGCTCCGTTCTCAGCTTTTACTGAGTAGAGAGCCGGAGACTGTCAGACACAGGCTCTCTGCTCTGCCCCTCCAGTGCTCACTGGAGCGCCAGACTAAAGGGGGCAGGAGTGGCTGACTCAGGCTCTCAGCAGCTCACTGACCACATTGTTGAGATTTTTTCAGAGTCAAGGCCTACTCTGTGACATTAGCCATCAGTGGGCTTTAGCCCGCTCTCGGCAGACAATGGGTCACAGATGTGCAGAGAAACTAGAGGTAATATATAGGAGACGTACAGTCAAAATAACTTTGACTATACTTCTCTTTTAAGTCTTGTTAGTGAAAAAGCTGATTAGTTGCTAATCCATACAAGCAGTAGGACATTGTTAAGCAAGGCCTACTTGTTACTGCTCTTTATCTCCAACCTCCTCACATGCTCTTTCTCTACCCTGATGTAGGAGCTCTGAGCTCAGCATTTGAGAGCTCACTCCAGTGATGGGGGAGATGAGCAGTAACGAGTAGGCTTCGCTTAGCAAAGTCCTAGCAATGTCCTAGGAGTATTCCATTCAGGCTTCTTGAGCTATGTAAATGGCCTACACCTATAGTAAGGGCGTTATTCAACTTAAGGTCCAGCTGCACCATTTGTTTTTATCTACAGATGCTCTATATCTGCATAGAAAGTTTTCTGGTAAAGGTGAACTAACCCTTTGACAGCCATTTATAGCAGGAAGCTGTCATGTGTAATAGTAGTAGCAGTACCACAATTATACATGGCATTTGGGCCTGCCAAATGAACAAATGTTTGCGCATTTATTCAAATGTCCTAGCAGCTGAGGTTCAGTTTGAATTTGCATTCAGACCAAACCCTAAACCCATTGCTAGTATTAAGGACATTTAGGAGACTGTCTGGCTCTTTTATCAAACTTAAAAAAAGAAGTCAGACAGTCTCCAAATCAATGCTCACTAACCTGCAGTTTGTATGATTTGCATGGCTGCCCTTAATTTTGCATTTTTTGTTTCATGTTGGCTGATATATCAAGGTCTACACATATTTGAGGTCCCTGTTTACAGGATAATTAGCAGAAAATAACTGACAATGTTTGGAAGAGTATTAAATATAGAAAGTATATTAAGCATTAAACAAACTAGGATATACGCTCACCAGCCACTTTATTAGGTACACCTGTTCAATAGCTTGGTAACACAAATTGCTAATCAGTCAATCTTATGGCAGTAACTCAATGCATTTAGGCATCTAGATGTGGTGAAGATGACTTGCTGAAGTTCAAATAGAGCATCAGAACCGGGAAAAAAAGGGATTTAAGTGACTTTGAATGTGGCATGGTTGTTAGTGCCAGATGGGCTGGTCTAAGTATTTCAAAAACTGGGATTTTCATGCACAACCATCTCTCGGGTTTACAGAGAATGGTCCAAAAAAGAGAAAATATCCAGTGAGTGACAGTTGTGTGGACAAAAATGCCTTGTTGATGTCAGAGCTCAGAGGAGAATGAGCAGACTTGTTCGAGATGCTAGAAAGGCAACAGTAACTCATGTCAATATGGACCAAAATCTCTGAGGAATGTTTCCAACACCTTGTTGAATCTATGCAATGAAGAATTAATGCAGCTCTGAAGGCAAAAGGGAGTCCAAGCTGTTACTAGCAAGGTGTACCTAATAAAGTGGCAATGAAGAATTAAGGCAGTTCTGAAGGCAAAAGGGGGTCCAAGCTGTTACTAGCAAGGTGTACCTAATAAAGTGGCTGGAGAGTGTATTTGTATGCTGTTTAATAAAAAAAATGTTTATTTGCAAATTTGTTTCATACAAAAACTGTGTGAAAATCATTGTGTTATGCAAAGCAGATAAAGTATATTACTAAGGAACCAAATGCATATTAAAACTTTGCCTGTTTACAAATGTTTTGATGAGCCCATTAAAATGTTAAAGAGGATATTAGAAAGGAAGTAATTTCTACTGATGTTTAAACAGCAACTGCAGCATGAATTTAAACACAGTGTACACTTTTTTACTATTATTTCAGCAGGATCTATATCACTATGATCTTGCATCACATTTAACAGATTCAGTATATTGCTAAACTCAAATTTGACTGAAGGTTACTTTAAATCTTTGTAACAAATTTCTTTGCTATAATTGTGTATATATTTAGTATAGACTTTACAATGGTATTTATTATGATTGCTTCCTTTTAAATATGGCAAATAATGTAATAATAAACTTGACTGACTCTGAAAATTTCTGCCCTGTGGCTCAAATAATTTGAATAGAATTGTAGAGCAATTAAATAAATGTGCATTAAGAGACTTCAAATCTAATTTAAACACTAATTAATTTAATTAATCAGATGTCTGTTCATTTATATGAATCTGTATCAATTTATAGAAGTCCATCCAGTTGCTGTAAAATGATTCCTTGATAAAGATTAAATGCATAGTCATGAATAGGATTCGGAGGGAATATTTCTGTGTTTAATTAGGCCTGCATTTTAATTTTCATCTAATCAGCACTCCCGGAAAATTTTACTTCTATTTAAAATGTTCTCTACTCTTGGAACAGTAAAATAGTTTATTGTGCATTCCAGAGCATACAAATAAATAAGATATCAATATCATGTTGTAGTAAAGGCTTAGTAAATAATATAACCTGAAAATCTAAATAAATTTGGCAAAAATAGTTGAAGCCCAACTCATGTCAAAAATATTTTCCTTTTTATACAGTGTGGGATAGGATAGAGAGAAACTTTAGAGCCCTCTCGCATCACTCTGGCATTTAGACAGCACTGCATCATCCTGTCACAAACAAGATATATGATATATGCAGTGTATATATTAAAATCAATACAGTGATGCTCTTGAAATGGCAGCAATATCAAATTTAGCCATTAGATGTTTTTGCAGATGAAATTCACATGAATATAGACAGGGTAAAACTGGGGCATCTCAGGACAACATGGCAAAATATTGGTGTTGAATACTGGGCAGGGGGCATAGTTAAACAGTTAAATAGGAATTGTAAAGCAGCTGCAGCTTTTTAGAAATACATACATAAAAGTGGGGTCAGTTCAAGGATGTTTTTGGATCACAAAGCTTTTCAGTCAGTTTTTCAAGGGAAGTATATTCATTCATGCCTCCAGTCCAGTTATTATTCGAAGGTTACAGATATACAATACCCTGGCAGAAATCATAAAATGTTGGCATTAATATTGAAAATTTGAAAAATGTGACTGATTATGCCAAAAACTGTATTTATTTAAGGATAGTGGTCATATAAAGCCGTTTAATATCACATAGTTGTTTGGCTCCTTTTTAAATCATAATGATCACAAAAATCATCCAAATGGCCCTGATCAAAAGTTTACATACCCTGGAATGTTTGGCCTTGGTATAGACACACATGGTAACACACTCGGGTTAAAATGGCAATTAAAGATTAATTTCCCATATATCTGTGGATTTTTAAATTGCAATTAGTGTCAGTGTATAAATAGTCAATGAGTTTGTTAGCTCTTACGTGGATGCACTAAGCAGGCTAGATACTGAGGAGCAGAAAAGAACTGTATAACAAGGTAATAGAACTTTATAAAGATTAAAAAGGATATAAAAAGATATCCAAATTCTTGAATATTGCAGTCAGTACTGTTCAATCACTTATTAAGAAGTGGAAAATTTGGTGACTTCTTGATACCAAGTCAAGATCAGGTAGACCAAGAATGATTGCAACCGCAACTGCCACAGGAATTGTTCCCTGCCAATAGCTCTGTTGGTGGGATTCTCCTATCAACACTGACTGTGTTGATGAGGGAATCAATTGATTTTATTTCCTTCCTTCCAAGCACTTCTCTTAACCCCTTCACGCCTAAGTGTAAAACAAATCTAAATGACTAAGCACAATTCTGCAATGTTGACATGTGTTAGTAAAACCGTACATATCATCACAACTACTTTGTACATCCAGGTGGATTATACCTTGTTTTTTTCAGGACAAATTTGGCTTTCATTTGTTGGTAAATGGTAATGGATAGCTCCTAATTTTTTTTTTATTATCAAAGGAAAACTGGCCCAAAATAGTAAAAAAAAATATTTTTTTTATTTAGCTGTTTGTTTCTTGTTACGACCATAACCTACCTCCATAGAACAGCCCAAAATAAATTCTCCAGCTCTTGACGATCGCAGCAATACCATATATGTGTATGTTATTTGTTGTTTGTACCCGTAGTACAGCCCAGAAACAATAGTGTGCATTTTGTTTTTGTCTTTTTTTTTTTACCTAAAACACACTGACACTGACATTACCGCTAACTGACACTCATACCAATAATTTTTTTTAAATCCTGACCTTTGACCCTGACCTTTGACCTTGACATTTGACCCTGACCTTGACCCAAACACTAACCCTGGCACTGAACTAGATCAAACCTTGATCTAGGTATTTTTCTTTAATTTTTATTTTTTAATATTTATTTATTTATTTATTTACCTTTTCTTTTTTTTTTTTTTTTACAAACATTGTTTTATCTCTCTATGTCAGGAGTTAGAGAGATACAATGTACCTCTCTTCTCCATTCATTGAGAGAGAAAAAATAAGGGGGCCGGGCTGCACAGTTATTGATCACTGTGATAGCCAATCAGAGGCTATCACAGCGATCACGTGACCCGGAATCAGGAGTCCCGGGTCCCGATTGTTAGAACGGGACCCGGGGATCTCAGTGACACCGCGGTCTCTGTGCTGGGAGTGTGCCGAGTGTTGCGCTCCCAGCACAAAGACGGGTACGCGCCGAGCGTCGCGATCCCAGCACAAAGACAGGTACGCAAATATGCGGCCCCAGGGGAAAAAGCCCAGTTCCGTGAGGCCGCATGTTTGTGTGCCGTCGGCGTCAAGGGGTTAATCAAGCCATAGATTATGCACCACAGTTGGAAAGTACCAGCTTGGATTCAATCCATCTACCCATTTGGAAGAAAAATACATTTGAAATATATTTTAAAAATATTCTTCCCAGATATATTGACATATATTTGAAATGCTACAATTTTGGCCTTATTCAAGATATATATATATATATATATATATATATATATATATATATATGTTTACTGTATGTTGAAATGCGTTATTACAAAATATATGAAAAATAATTTAAAAAATACATTTCAAATATACTGTATGTCTTTAAAAAATACAAATCAACATTTTTGGAATGCATTTACAAGTATATGTAACAATATATGTTAAAATTCAATTTTTATATGTTAAAACAAATATGAAGAATATATTTAAAAAAGGTGAGTTCAGGTGGAAAGCAATGTTGTAGGCAGTAGATGGAGGAGAAGGAAATATTTCCAGTAGGTCAATCCACATGAGGGTTATGGGCCCGAAGCCATGGTATTCCCAAGATGATAGGAAATATGGGGGAGCACAAGATGTCAAAGCAAAGAAATTCTTGATGGCCTGAGTCTGTGGATGTCAATATAGGCATGGTTTCCTGTGATACAGGGCCAGATCGAGGAATAGTCCCATCGGCTAAATGGACTGCAAATCTTTGTTTTTCATCTCTCAGTGGGACCTGCAGCTCCTTTGCTATGGTGACATCCAAAAAAACAGCTGCACACACCAGAATCAATGATTGCTTGGAGCTTGACTTCCTTTCCCACTACCTGTAATAAGAAAGGTAGAACAAGGTGAGTTGGTAATGATCCTGAGATCTGAGAGTAAATAGCACGTGGAGGGGTAGACTTACTAGGTCTCACAGGACAATTACGTAAGAAATGTCCGGAAGCTCCACAGCAGAGGCATAGGTTGGACTGTCTTTGTTGTGTCTTTTCATCTGGGGACAAGGAGGAGCGAACTAGGCCAATCTGCATAGGTTCAGTTTCAGCAACAGGAGCAGGTGGTGCAGTAGGCAGAGGAGCAGGGAAGGAAGGCACCTTGGGTAGCATCCAGGATGGATGGTAGGAATTAGACCTCTCCAACCGCCATTCCCGCAGGCGACGCTCTAGTTGGATGGCCAACTGGATGAGACCTTCAAGGGTGGTAGGAACTTTGACTCTGGCTAATTCATCTTTAAGCCCTTCAGAGATATCAAGCCTATATTGGTATCTGAGGGCAGCCTCATTCCTGTCCGTATCTGCTGACCACTTACGGAATTCAACCGTATAATCTTTCATGGGTCGGCGACCTTGTTGGAGGGAGTGAAGGGCAGCTTCTGCTGTGGCCATGCATTGAGGGTTGTCATACAGTTGGGACATGGCATCAAAAAAGGTAGTAACAGAGTTCAGAACTGGGCTCTTTTTCTTCAGGAGATGATGTGCCCAGGACTGAGGTTCATCAGTAAGTAGAGAGATGATGAACCCCACCTTCACAGTCTCTAAGAAAAAAGTTCTGGGTTGAAGTGCCAAAATATAACAGACAAGCATTTTTAAATGCCCTGAACTTTCAATGATCTTCAGAAAAGCACTCCGGAACTAGTACCCCTGGCTCGGGTGGAGGTAGCATTACTGTGGGAGTGACTGCAGGGTCTGAACAGAAGCGGAGAATGTAGAGGGTGCTCTGGGTGGGTTTTGGTCATCAGGAGCTAAAGGAGTAGCAAGATACTGCAGGTAGCCTTCTAATTGGAAATAGCGTTCTTGAAGGTTCTTGACTGCTTGCGTGAGGGCGGCAACCTGCTGGCACAGAGCCTCTATTGGGGAGACACCTCTCTTAGCCTCTGACATTATGGCTGGATTATAGTGTCATATAGCTGACCGGAGGCTGGAGTAGAGAGAGGGATCCCCTTGTGGCTGAGGTTCAGTGCCCAAAGAAGCAGTTGCCAGTGATGTTGCTGCTTGGTAATGCCTGATGAGGTGAAACCCGTGGGTGCTCCGGATGCAGGAGGAGTTTCTCCAGAGGTCTCGCGGATCCCGGAGTTTGAGTAGAGTAGTCAGCAGCCAGGGTCAATATGGAACAACAGACAGAAACCAGGTCAGGATCAAGCCGGCGTCATACACAGGGCACCATACAGGAGCAAGGTCAAGATCAAGCCGGGGTCATACATGGAGCAGCAGACAGGATCAAGGTCAGGATCAAAACTGAGGTAGAGCGCCATGAAGAGAGCCAAAGCAAGGTCAGGGTCAAGCCGGGTTGGTAACAGGTATATAGTAAATAATAATAGTCAATACAGGAACAAAGGAACTGGGGGGCTGACGATAATCCAGCAATTTACTGAGCAGAGTTACAGTCCTTATAAAGGCCACTGATTAGCACGCCCTGTGTGTACCGGTGCACGTTTGTGCACAGGAATGCAGGATTACATGCTGCCCGCCTATGCGCATGTGCACATTTTTGTGCGAATTGGTGCGTCCATCTTGAGCATTGGCGCATTTGCCCGGGCTTCCTCGTCTTTTCTCCTGACAGCAAACTGCAGCTAGAAATAGATGTATTGGACAATTTGTGAAACATATAAATTGCTTATATCTTTACACACATTTAAAAAAATGTATTCTATTATAGCTGTTTGGTTCCATTGCCTGTAATCCAAAATTATGTTCAGCCATACAGGGTTATGAATTCATATTTTTAGCCCTCCAGTGCACTACTTATATATTTCTCAATATTAAACCTCATTTGCCATGTAGTTTATTTTATCAAGGTCTTCTTGTAACAGAATTTGTCCCAGGAACCTTGTAGTACCCCACTTACAATTCCAGACTATTCAGAAGATACACTATTTATCACAACCCTCTGGAAGCGCTCCTGTAGCCACTTTTCCATCCAGGTACATACACTATCGTCAATGCCAACAGACCTCAATTTGTGAATTAAGCATTGATGGGTAACTGTATTGATTGCTTTGGAGAAATCCAGGTACATCACATCCATGTGCCTTCTACCCAGATTACAGCTCACTTCCTCATAGAATTTTAGCAGGTTGGTCTGGTAAGAATGATGTCATAAATGCATGCTGGTTACTACTAATGATACTATTTTCATAGACAAATTCTTGGATATCATCCCCTCCAATAGTTTACTTACTAGTGATGTTAGGCTGACTGGTCTGCAGTTTCAAGGTTTATATCTTGGCTCTTTTTTGAATATTGGTATGTTAGTTTTTTGCCATTTAGCTAGTATCATTCCAGTCACTAATCTGTCCTTAAAGATTAGGAATAACGGTCTGGCTATAACATGGCTAAGTTCTTTGAGGACTCTTGGGTGTAAGCCATCTAGTCCTGGTGATTCATTTACATTAAGTTTTTCAAGTCTTTTTTGAACACTTGCTTCTGTTAGCCACAAGGGTTCATTCTGTGTTACTAGCAATACAGTTTTCCAAGTTATCCCTTACTTCTACATCTGCAATTAGATCTATGTTATTTGTAATTAGCAGGTCTCGCAGAACATTTTTTTCTAACTGGGTGTCAGGGATCGCGGCTCCGTGGTCCACGATCGCGGCTCTGTCCCCCGCGCATGCGCATTGGCGGCAGATCGCGCCAGGACACAGGCACTAGGTCCCGGCGAGCCGCGGCTGACAGGATGCCGCGCATGCGCAGTAGGAGCCGCGGGCGCGCCTCAGGCGTCCAATGACAGCCGGGGGCGCGTCCTAGCCGGCCAATGACAGTGCAGGGCGCACTATTTAAAGATGCCCTGCACTGTCACAGATTGCCGCAAGGTCTTTCTGTGATCCTGAGTTCCTGCACCCGTCTAGTGACCCTGATTGACCCTGACTATGCTGCCTGCCCCTGTGATTGACCCGGATTGCCCTGACTATTCTGCCTGCTCCTGTGATTGACCCGGATTGTCCTGACTACTCTGCCTGCTCCTGCGTTTGACCCGGATTGCCCTGACCATTCTACGGACTGACTTCCCTGCTGACCCTGTGTGTGACCCGACTACTCTTCGCCTACCGATTCTGTACCCCGCTTACCCTCACGGGCCCACGATCCGTTACTATCCTGCTGGGGCCGCCATCCTCTTCATATCTGGCTCTCCCGGTACCTGTCCCCAAAGGTCTCCTCAGCCACTGGTGGGCCTGCTCGGAGGTCGTGACCTGGCCCGGGACTGTTTCAAGTCCATCCCCACCATCAGAGGCCCTGGTGAAAGCACAGCCCGGGCTTAGACCCCACGCTCTGAGTAGGTCTGTCAGTTGGCAGCCTGAGGCACCACCTGGCGGATCATAACACTGGGGCTTCCACCAATTAATGCATCAAATTGTACTGCAAGACATTTAAGAAATTATGAGTTTGAGACAGGCTATTATGGATTTGAGACAGGCTTAATCTCAGGAACTTTCAGTTTACACTTCTCTTCTTCTGACCTGTTTTATGATATTGTGTTAGATATATAATTCTTTGTTGACATGGTAATGTTAGTATGTTTTGTGTTGGACAACAACATTTTTTCAATTGCCAGTGCCATATATCTTTTCTCTTGTTTTGCTGTAATGTGTAACATCAGTTTCTGTAAATGAAATATATGCACTGTATCAAACCTCATTTCCTCCTTGGATGTCCTGTTTTATGTAAGATGTACACTTCATGTCTTCAATAAACATTTTATCTTGATAAAAAAAAATTCTGTCTTGAAAGATACCATTCTTGATGTTTCCAGTGGTGTATTACCAAAACATTGTTACTATACAGGTTTGTCCTTCTGTTTCTGGTATTTTATATAACAATCAGAGTCTCTCTGCCCCATCTCTATGTCTGAGCTTCTATTTCCTATGATGTTGCCATTCTTCATTAAGAGAAGCTATTTATTAAATAGGTTTCTTCTTAACAAAGCTAAATAGAAACATATAGTGATATTGAATGTCTTTTACTCTTATGAATTTTATCAAAGCTGTACAGCTATATTCACGGGAAATGTAAAAAATACACTGATATAGTTATGCATATATGAAAACAATAATTAAACGTATTTGAAATGCAAAGAATATACTGTATAAACCTGAATCAATCTGGATGCAAGCTTACCTGTGCAGCAGCAATCAGACTGGAAATTGGGGCAACACTAAAACTAATAGGGTGTAATGAATTCACATGTCCTGACAAGATATAAACTGATGTAAACGTAGAGAGATTATTTCACTGGTCTGTTTTTGCTCCTTTATTATCCAGCCAGGCTGGGGGCAAGGAGGTGACATAGCTATATTGCTTAAAAACTTGCCCTCCAGAGAATTTTCCCCCCTTCCTGACCAGGCCATCTTTTGTGATACGGCGCTGCGTTACTTGAACTGATAATTGCGCGGCCATGCAACACTGTACATAAATTTAATTTATGTCATTTTTTTCCCACAAATAGAGCTTTCTTTTGGTGGTATTTGACCACCTGTGTGGTTTTTATTTTTTGCATTATAAACAAAAAAGACTAACTATTTTGAAACATCCCCCCCAATATTTTTTACTTTTTGCTATAAAACATATCCAGTAAAAAAAATCAAAAAAATCAAATTTAGTTTACGTGAAAGTTATAGCGTTTACAAATGGCAGTATATATACTGGAATTTAACATTTTTTAATACTAGTAATGGCGGCGATCAGCGACTTATAGCGGGCCTGCGGGACTGCAGTGGGCATTCTGATACTGGGTGGGAACTGACTAACTGCCACTGACATCCCAATGACACTAATACAGTTATCAGTGCTAATAAAAAGCACTGACACTGTACTAATGACCTGGGCAGGAAGGGGTTAACATCTGGGGTGATCAAAGGGTTAACTGTGGGCTATTTTACATAATGTGCTGTGTGTGTTTTACTAGGGAGACATGCTGCTGTGTATTTCTCTGCTGTGCAGAAAAATAGACAGCAGCATGTCCTTACTGGCAGGAGAGAGACCTGTGTTGTTTACACACAGGTCTCTCCCCTGTCAGTTTTACTCGGTGATCATCGGGTGCCAATGGGCAATCTCCAGCTGGGACCAAGTGATTGACATCTGTAGCCACCAATGGCTGCACGGGTGGTGCGGTGCGTGCGCCCTTTACCCGGAAATGCAAATCACATATATCTATACATGATTTTGCGCAGCCCTGCCGCCCTGTAGCAGTACTTCTACTATAGGGCGGTGGGAAAAAGGTTAACCACAGAGAAAAGTCAGGTTACCAGCCAGGCTATGCTATGTGATGAGGCAGTGTAAATCTCAGGACTGGATGCGCAGAAATACAAATACTTTTGCAGGCAAGACAACTCCCTTACATCTGCTGTATCTTTCTATTTAGCTGTTTGTATTGACCATTGGAATTCCACTGGGTTTTATTCAATGAACCAGAGCATTTTCAGCATGTATGTCTGCTAAAATTTAGAGCCATTTACTGACCTTGTAGTGGCACTTGCACTGTTACACATTTACATGTCTTATTACTGCTTGCTGTGCACATATGTGTCTCAAGTCTTCTTTTATAATTGTTCAGTCATTAACAAAAGTGAAACTGCCCCCACATGCTACACTCTAGTTGTTGAATGTTCTTTAGACTTTCCATGCTGGCAATGGCAGTTTTCTAATTGTGTAGTTTTTAACTATGTTCAGACCAGAGCCATTTTAGGACATGGAAACCAGCTTAAAGTAGGCACCCCATTCCATCTTTTCATTCAGGAGTAAGTGAGCATCAACAGGCATTGTAAGTTTTTCATGTCAGGTTCCCTATAGAGCATACTGAATTTTTCGAGGAGAAAAATTTTGCAGAGGAATTTTAACTTTCTGTTGTGAATATAGACAAAATTCACTATGCAGAGAGTACCCACTAGTGCAAGGACAATAAAATCAGGATTTTTTTTCTTGTACTTCATTGGATGATTGAAGACACAAAAGGCCAGAGTCAGCCAGACAACCAGCATTTTCAGAAGGAGATCAGCGATGGCAGCTCCCATACTTTTTTCAGCAAAGGTTTCCTTTCAATCTAGAAAGCAACTCAAATGTAAATCTAATTTAATCTTAGGCAACCATAACTAATTTAGGTAGTAGGTGTCTTTGAAAATGCCTCTTTTGCTCAGAGCCTGGTTACTTGATATGTATCTCACAGGATAGTTTATGGTGTGGTTTAAAGTGTTATAAATAATTTAGACACCTTGTAATATCTCAAGCTCCACTGAATGTATTGTAGAGACTCAAACCAATGGTAGCACTTATTTGTCCACTTTTATTTAACAGTAGAGCAATAGAAAACACAGCCTTCTGACTATAAAAAATAGCCCACTTGAGGCTACACTGGCTCTCAGGGCAGAACATGTCATTCCACATGCTGCTTATGCAGCACTCATATCTCCCAGGTGTTGATCTGGTCATTGATACACTCCAAGTGAGTATGCACACAGCTCCCTTGCCCATTGACTGTCTCCTGGGGAGGTAGGAACCCTGAGCCATAGTTTACTCCTGTAGTAAAAGGGCTGTGCATACCTGCACAATCAGGATGTTGGTTGTGAGTAAAACATGACCTCAGGGTTGGAAGCTCCAGAACACACAAACAAAACTTCCAGAGTCCAGAACCCATCCAGAATTAACTTAAACTTGGGAAAACAGGCCAATTTTCTCCTAATGAGACACACATCCTGAAGCCCCTCAACCTCCATGGGTGAGAATCCTGGGTGACATCATATTCTTCTGACACTGTGACAAGGTGCAGCACTGTAACCAATATACCTAGTAAGTGCAAACATTTAAAAAGTTAAAGACGGTAAAAAGTTTAAAGAAATCCTCAGATACATAAAAGATCATTTAAATATTATGCTAAAAGTATGTACTTTATCCCATGTCATACAAAATCATGTTTATAGAATCTCCTGTCATTTTCTGGAGTTAGGAATCCAGGTATAGAACCATTTTGAAGTTTAATTAAAGATAATCTGTCACTTTGCCTCCTCTTTTGCTCCGAGGATGCAATGTTCAAGCCTCAGCACCCAATCACCAGACCTGAACACTATTATGTGTGTGTATGGGGGGGATAGGTCATTAACCCTGTGTAAGCAGAATTTAGCCCCATGACTGATAAACAGCAGTAGAACATAATAAAGGTGAATATCAGTAGGTGGGTGGGGTGGCAGTTGATCATTAATGAGAATCTGCCACTTTGATTTGATTCTCCATAATTTCGATGCCCTTGCTGAATGTCACAGAATATTTTTCTCTCTTTATGAAAATTCTACAAATAGGTCTCTCCCAGACCCACATTTATATGTGTAAGATTTTATTAGATTAATATAATACGCACATTTTACAGCATGGTTCATGATTATGTCAAATTGTCTCAAATTTCTTATTATTTTGTATTTAAATATAACTAAAATAATGGATGTGCAACATATTGCACTGATAAAAAGTGCTGAAGTAATAACAAGAAAAATGAAAAAAATATATACATATACTTTAAAATTATATGCCCCAATGAAGTTAGTGATTATTCAAGCATTTTGTTTTTACAATACATAAGACATAAGCTTTATGTAAAAAATATATTTTTTTATACAGTATATAGAGAAAAAGAAAACAAAATTTATCAACAAAGAAGAAAATGCATTTACTCTTGTGCGTCATTTCAGAATAATAGCCAAACTGATAGCACATCTAAAATAAGCATGGTCTGCAGAAAAGAACATTGTCATAATTGAAAATATTGCTATTACATATTCATTGAAGCATTAGCCATATTATTAGTTGTCTTGTAAAACATATTTTGCATGAAAAAATCCCCTGATTGGAATAAAGAGGTTTTCTTTTATATAGATATAGAGTGTAGAATTTCTGTTATAAACTTTGACAATCCATTACTTATAAAAATTATTTATGAAATAGTTGAGTAGTTTTTCAGACACAAGTCATACATAGACCATATTCTCTAAACAGTTTAAAAGCACTACTGATTAATTTACTTATGCCATTTAGTAAAATTAGCAATTTAGTGACAGCTCTAGAAGCATTGTGAGGAATGAATATACATTTTTAAAGTATTGTATTATACCTTGAACAAAATGTTCTAAATAAAGAAGTATAAATATATGAAAACCCCTTATTTGGACTGTGAGTCCTAAGTGTTCTAAATAATAATGTGTTTTTTAAAAATGTGTTGCTGACATTTACAGAAGTTGTGAAGATGCCACTGCGTGGGTGCCCTTAGGTGGCCAAAATATCCAGTATAAATTTATTGCTCTCACTGTAATTGCAGATCAGAACATTATGCACAACAGTCCTTCAAAATAATTGTAAAAGCAATGCAATCTTCAGCTCTAGTGCTACAAACTATAAAACCAGTTGAAACTTTTGCTACTAGTTTATTAATAGGAGCTCTTAATCTAATCTGGCACTAAAGTCAATAGTCAGTTTTGTTCCTTTGACAGTGTGACTGCTTATAGCTCGAAGTGAACAGAAACAACCTGAAATTAAAAAAGACAACCTTTTATGAAACCAGGCTCATATTATTTAACACAGAAAGTTTTTTATGTAATGTACTGTATATTTCACACAAGTGCAGCAAATATGTTGTATTAGCTGTACAGAAGTACATCTATAATATTAACAGAAAAAAACAAGGTAATAAAGAATATTGATAACAATAAAAGGTACATCTTAAAGCGGAGCTGCACCTAAAAGGGGAAGTTCCATTTTAAAGACTGGTCCCCCGCACCCCACTAATGATTGGCACCTTTGGAGAGCAGGGGGGGGGGGCGGGTACCCGAGATTAACAGGTACGGAAGGCGATCGGAAGCAGAAATTGTCCTCCTACCCTCCCTCCCCGTAGTCTTCTGGGACATGTGACAGGTCCTAGAAGACTACATGGCCATTCAGGGAGTGCAGAGCTACTCACGCATGCGCAGTGGGCACCCTGCTGTGAATCCGCAAGCTGTCACAGCCTGGTGCCCCCACTGAAGGTGCTGGCGTCTGGAACACCAGTCAGCTGGTGAAACAGGCTGCTGGGAGGACACCGTGGGACCGAGGGACAGGTGAGTGGCTGTATTTTAAAAGCCAGCAGCTACAGTTTTTGTAGCTGCTGACTTTTATTTTTTTACAGTGTGAGTGGAACTCCACTTTAAGCTGCCCATGCCTTAGTCATTTCTTTGTTCAACCAGTGGGTTGAATGAAAAAGAGGACTTGGTTCCTCCATCCACACACTTGATGTGGATGGGGGGATTCTCCCCATTTAGCTATTGTATTCTGACAGCAAGAAGACTTCCCTGCCACCAGAATACACTGATCAGTGTTACAGACAGGAAATTTCCACCAGGGCAGTTGACAGAAGTCAGTCAGTAGATCAACGTCTAAACAACCACCCTGCCCATATATGGATTGAAATATGGCCAGTCCTTGCTGAGCCAGACAATTTTCAATCCATGAATGGCTGGCATATCATTAACTTTTTGTATTCTACTAGCATCTCACAGCCCCACTAAACAACTGTGCATCCCTAATTCCCAGTTATTGTTCGAAAATCATAATAAAAAAATAATTACAGACAAATCCAAGAATTAACTGCTTTCTGCCCAGCATATAATAACTACTGGGCAGCTGCCAATACCATGTGATTGCTGTGACCAATCGCAGCAGATTACATGGCAATTGTACAAAATGAATGGCTTTCATTCATAGCCATTCTTTGAGTACTACTGTTTTGATCCCTGTGAATGGTCAAAGTGGTTACATGGTACAGACAGAGCCAATCACAGTGCATCTGTACCATGTGATAGCTGTGGCCAGTCACAGCTTCAAAATAGTACACACTGGATGAATGGATGTCGTTCATAAAAAATAGTCACACAATCATAGTGTGTAAAGAAAAAAACCCCAATCACATCTACAAAGTTGTACAGTGTCACTATGGTAACACTGTATTACTCTGATCACTGTATGTAAAAAAAATGGTAAAAAAGGGAAAAAAGCCAGTGTCCCTGATCACCACCACACCAGTTATATGATAACTCTATACTGCACTGGTGACAGTATGTAAATAAATTGTGAAAATAGTTTTTTTAAAAAAATGTCTTCATTTTCCAAACAATTTGTGACAAAAAATTACAACTTCTGAAAACTCACCATGCCTTCTATTAAATACCTGGGACTGTCTACTTTCCAAAATGGGGTCATCTGGGGGGGGGGGGGTATTTGTACTGTCCTGGCATTTTCAGGCCTTAAGAAATGAGGCTAGTACATCAGGATTTATCGATTTTCAAATACTGTACAGTAAGTATACCATAGTTTGTGGCCTCTAAAACTTTCCTTCAGACTAAATCATATACTCTGATTAGGATTATTTTTACCAAAGTAATGTAGCAGAATATATTTGTGCTTAAATTTATGAATAAAGATTATTTGTTTGCAAAATTGTATAACAGAAATGGAAGAAAAACATGATTTTTTTTTCAAAATTGTCAGTCTTTTGTTGTTTATTCAGCAAAAAAAACGGAGGTGATTGAATTCCCCCAAAAGTAAGCTCTATTTGTGGGAAAAAATGCTAAACATTTCATTTCATTACAGTGTTGCATGACTGAGTAATTGTCATTGAAAGTGTGACAGAGCTGAAAGCTGAAAATTGGCCTGGACTAGAAGGGGGTGAAAGTGTCAGGTATTGAGGTAGTTAAAATACTAAACAAAACAACATAAATAATTGTTCAACCCCCAAAGTTAAGTGAAGTGAAGAAATCCAATATTGTGACTTCCACGTGTTCCACCGCCTATCCCTATATGCTTTCACCTGAAGAAATTGACCTACATGGAAATACAGGTCTGTCTTTGCCTTACCCTTTAATGGTATCTCCAAGACCTCCAAACTTGTCAGCATGCCTAATTCTACTCAGGATTCTCAAACCAACTAGGACAATCCACTTCTTCCTAATAATAGACTCCAGTATATAGCTCAAAGAAACAAAATTATAATCATACTTACTGTTTAATTAAAAATTGCTGTTCATTAAAATAATAAATATACACTCACTTGGATCAGTGCAGTCATCTGGTGCACCACAGTTTAGAACACATTAAAAATATGTTGTCCCCTTAAGAAGATTTCAGATAGGTAACTTGTGTGTGATGTCAGAGCAGGTAAGTATAACATGTTTAAAAAAAATAAATAAAAAATAAATCATATATATATATATATTATATATATATATATATATACTGAAGATATGCCTTTACAACCACATTAAGTCGAAAAGCAATAATAGAAGAACAATGTTTGGGTCTTGTGTAAGAATGTAGTTCAGAAGTTGCTTGTTAAACTTGAAAACTCTATTTCAGAAAGTCATTACTGCTGGACACCGAATGTGGTAGAATGTGCCATCGGTGTTAGAATCCTAGAAATATTTTTTCAAAATGTTGTTATTATAACTTGTTAACTGCACCAGTGTTAGGTACAGTGTGTACCAATTCAGATTCATTTTCTAGTAAAGATTTATTTTGTGCAATAGAAAAGTAGGTCACTTTTATTTTTCCTCCACACTTCACATTCAAGTTCACATACTAGGTCACATTACCAGGCTCACATTTAAAATGACCTCTTCTATTATTTTAAATTTACCAAGGAACTATACAGTCAATAAAAAGGTCCTTCTTCTTTCAGGTGAGTATATACAGATTCTTTCAATGTCATTTATTAGTTGCTTGTGTGAATCAAATATTATTTGTCATGCATTACAAGTTTTGAGTTTTCGTCTTTTAGTACTGACAACTTCAGAGATGGTTATAAATAAACCCACTTTCATAAAAAAATAAAACAATATATCATATAACATTGCTACACAAGACATTTGTAATTTAATATTAATAAAGATTACTCTTCCATTCCAATCTACATTTGCTGTCATTTTTGAAAACTGTCAAAAATGTTAACACAATATGGCAACTAAGAGGCAGTCTGTACAACTTTGGTGTACAAAATTTCTCCAGACATGCTATTTTCTGATTCTCTGACTGGCTGACTGTTTTCTTATAAATCTGCACTGAGATTCAAGTAAAATTATAGACATCCCCTCCAATAGGAATTTAATTTTTGGTGAGATACTCTCTAAGGTTTGTACACAAATTGATACTAAAACTACATCTTTCATCATTACAACATTGACCCTTACAGTATTATATATATTCTCTCTTCTGTCCAGAATGTACTACTGAAAACTCAATATTGTGCAAATAAAATAAGGAATATATAAAAGAGCACTACAGTGAGAATTTCTTAGGTGGTTAGAATGAACCGAGAACCACTCCTTCCAGAAACAGTCTGGAAAGGACATTAAAAAGTTAGGGCTCTGCATTAATGTTTGCTAAAAATCCTTGCAATATAAATTGATTGCATAGTAGGAATAGTTGTTTCTTCAACAAAAGTGCAGTTTATATCCAGCCTATAGCTATATGCTCCATACAGGACTTTTTGATGTTGAAGGCTGCTGTTCGGCAAGTAGACATCACGTGTAAAAGTCAGTTTTACTACTTTACAGTTATTCTGTATTAAACTTATGGGAGGCCACCTATCAATAAGTTTTGGTCTAACTAGACTTTGAATTGAAAGTACTATACATTATATGCATGATACTTTGAATAAGCCAAACTCTTCTTATAGTTCAGATACAAACCAAGTTGATCATTATAAATATTTGAAGCGAAGCAAAGCAAAGTAATTTTATTTAATGACAGATGCTTTGATTGGCATTCAGAATGCTTTAAAAAAGCATGTCAAATTCCACATTTTGAAGCAAGTCTAAACAAGCCCAATAAGAATAGTTGGCAAGTTTATAAATAATGTTTAAAAAATTTGCCATCTCCCAACAGAAAAAAAAGTTGCTTTACGTTTTGCCACTCTGCTGTGATTGACAAAAATTACATTCAGAGGCTGAGAGTGCTTGATAATTGCCACCACAATCTGTTTCAGAATTAAGGAAAAAGTGGTCTAACTTGCCAGTGAGGAGTGAAGAGACAGCATAGAATATGGCCATGCCTACAAAATGCAAAACTAAAAGTAGCTTGCACAGCCCAAGCAATATTCAGATTTACTTCTGAGTGTCACTTCAAGTTCTTGCCAACAAGCTCAATCATTTCCAGGAATACATAATGGTTCAGTTAGTCCAGAAGATACAGTGTCTTCCATACAGATAAGGCTGTCTAATACTGACAGGAACAACTTAGCCCTAACCTGATCCTGCAAATCTAGAAGATAACTCTTTAATTTTCATGATAAAAATTCATTTTCTGCTTTCTTTTCGATAACCTCCATTACATTTTACAGTTTTCTAAAATGAGGATATCTGAGATCCCTTTATGAGCATTACATGTATAGAGTCTTAAAGGCTGAATCTTATAGGTTTAATCATTGCATTTACATTTTAGAAACTGAGCAGTAACACTAATATAAAAACTGAACAATTATACTCCCCTTGATGTGCTGGAATTAAAACGGTAGTAAACCGCAAACAGTAAATCTAATAAACTTCTGCCTGTAAGTTAAGAGCATAATGTACTAGTATGCCCTCCAGTGGAGCGCTGTCACGACTTCCCAAAGCTTCCATCTTCACCCGATCTTCTTTCCAGGTTTGCGGGCAGAAGGGGTTTGATTGGTCCTGCCTCGATGACGTAACACCTGAGCACATGTGCAGGAGTTTTGGCTGTGGGATGGCTCTCTTAATGGATGGCACGCCGTCCATTGAGAGTGCAGTACGCATGCGTTGGTGACATCACCGACGCTGTTACAGTAAATATCTCCTAAACAGTGCACATTTAGGAGATATTTACAGTACCTATAGGTAAGCCCTATTAAAGGCTTACCTGCAGGTACAACATAAAAATAGGGTTTACTTACACTTTGAAACAGGCAAAGGCTGTGTCCTAGATTAACCTGCTTTCCTTTATACAGTGTGTATATATTTTGTCTTTGATGTAAAGCTTATCAACTACCAGCTCCAGTACAGAAACATTTTGGAAGGTTTTGTGCTATTGTTATGAATCACTTTTGCCATGGCAAAAACATGAACTAACAAAATATCCAGAAGATCATAATGTATTCAAATCAGTGGAGCTAACACACTACATAGGAGCTAACACACTAATGTCCTTCTCAAACAGTCATGCACATACATCCACACTCAAATAAGTTAGCTAATTCACCCCCAGATCAGTAATCAGGAGAATCTGTTATTCACAAATTTTTGATCCACCTGAATATTTGGATCTGAGCAAATATTATTGCCCCGTGTACAAGTTTGCAAACGTTACATATCAACACTATAAAAGTATATATTTATTTTACTTCAACAGTACTGTGCAAAAGTTATAGGCAGGAAAATAGAAGAAATTCTGTAAAGTAAGAATACTTTTAAAAATACATATTTTAATTGTTTGTTTTTATCAATTTACAAACTGCAAAATAAAAAACAGAAAAAAATCTTAATCAAATCAATATTTGGTGTGATTATCATTTGTCTTCAAACCAGCATCAATTCTTTTAGTTACCCACCTCAGCAGGTAGGTTGTGTTGTCATTAGATATATTTTTTACATACGATATACTACAGGTTGTTCTAAACATCTTGGAGAAATAACCACAGATCTTCTGTGGATGTAGGCTGTCCTAAATCCTTCTGTCTCTTCATGTAATTCCAGACAGACTTGATGACATTGCGATCAGGGCTCTGGGAGGGCCAAACCATCATTTCCAGGACTCCTTGTTATTCTTTACGGTGAATATAGTTTTTAATTACATTTTCTGTATGGTTGGGGTCATTGTCATGTTACAGAATACATTTGAGGCCAATCACACAACTCCCTGATGGTATGGCATAATGGATAATTATCTGCCTGTATTTCTGGTCATTGAGGACACCAGTGATCCTGACTAAATCTTGTCTGTCTTGGATTACATAAGGAGACATAAGTATGTGAGGCAACCTATATCCACAGAAGATCTGTGGTTAGTTCTCCAAGATGTTTGAAACAAACTACCTGCCGAATTCTTTCAAAAACCGTACACCAGCACTGTGGGAACCTAGAAGAATGATGGTTTGAATCCAATGTGTGTTCACACCAACTATTGATTTGATTTAGATTTCTGTACATTTAATTTCCATTTTGTTAATTGATAAAAATAAATTATTAACACTTCTATTTCAGGAATCATTCTTAATTTGCAGCATTTTTTCACAGCTGCCTATAACGTTTTCACAGTACTGTATATCAACACAATCTTAAAAAGGACTATACGTTATACATTCTCTTTAAATGCTTTTAATTGATAGAAATTACCTCTCTATTTTTTCTCTCTGTCATGTTTGTACTTGGTTTTTACTATATGCTTCGGGTGAACTGGAATGTCATAGCATCAGCATTATGGATCAGAAAAAAATATTTAATGCATTAGCCAAGCTTTCTTTTAATCTTCAATATGCTACATTTCAGAAAGTTACATTATTAATTGAGCTGGAAACCACTGAGATGCAATGTATAAACCAACATTTTAATTTACAGCAAATGTAATCACTTTCCCAACTCACTTATGATGCTGCAAAATATTTCTGCATTTTCTTTGCTGAGCTTGTAATTAAAATACAAGTTTATATTGTACTTACAGGGGTAAACTTTGCTGAACAAAGCAAAAGCTATAATTTTTCAAAGGATACACTTTTATTAGTCCCATAAATGGGTAAATACAGAGCTTGCTTTTCCCTCCTGTCTTCAAAAGTCCACATCTATTGTTCTGTAACCCTGTTAATGAACTCCATCAGGGCTGGCTTAGCAAAATTCAAACTGCATTGCAAAAATATTGTGTATTCTTTGTGGTAGAGTGGCCATACTTTGAATAAGTAATTGTTTCCACATTTCAGTCCTTACTTGCACTAAAGCACATCGATGCATGTAAAATGTAGGCAGCTGTCCACAGTCTCACCTTTTATATTGGGATCCACATTACCCATTATATTATTTTTCCAAAGTCCATATTTACTATATATAGTGTAACTGATCAAGGGTATGATCCATGATGGAGTGTATTCTTCACCCACACTATTGAGGTGCATTCACACTTGCGATGACATGCTGCGATGACATGCTAGCAATCCACCCTGAACACAGAATACCGGTGAATGTGATCACAGCTCTTAATGGGGCTGGTGCTCGCAGCTAATCATAGGAACCCCCACTGAGGTTCTCCCATAAAATCACATACAGGGTTTTGCAGCCAGAGTGCATTTACAAGTGTGAGTGCTCCATTACACTTTATCAGGCAGACTGCTTGGCCCCCTGCAATTTAACTGTTTTGCTGTAGACAGGAGGTTAATACAACCTCGTACACCTGATTAATAAAGTGTAGTAATGAGAGATAATAAACAGTCTGAGAATAGAACGTGGCCAAACAGTCCAGTAAACAGCCAAAAGGCTAAAGATTTTGTGTTGCAGTATTGTATTCAAATAACCCTTGCAAGAGTTGACTTTGATATAGTAACAATAATGAGAAAATGGCCAAATGATCAGACAAAGATTAGCTGTTTACTTAATAGGTGCACAGTAGGATTACACAATGAAAACCGTATAAACATTTTGGAGGGACCTCTGATCTGGCACCACAGGCGAATAGCTGGAGGAGTCCCAAGGCTGGTACCACAGTGTTAAGGTCCTACCTTTCCTCAGACCTTGTGCTGCTCCATGCGCTGGCATCCATCTTAGGTGTCTACAAAGCATTGTGGGATCCTTTATGCTTTCAGCCCTCTGCGGCTCCTCCCCCAGGAGGTGGCAGCTTATCACATATAAGTCTGCTGTTTGTGGCTGTCCATTGCATTCGTGTCCTGTCTGTTGCACAACAGCAAGCTCCTCTTTAGCTACTCATTGCTTTCCTGGATACCGACTCGGCTTTGGCTAAGACTCCTCCTGGCTTCTGACCTCGGCTCTGGCGACCATTCTTCCTGGCACCTGATCCAGGCTCTGGCGACGATTCTTCCTGGCTCTTGACCCCGGCTTTGGCATGATTTCCACTGTTGGACTTGCATAGACTCTTGTCTTATTTTTATATTAATAAACCTACCTTTAATTGCACCTCCTTGTGTGTCTGGCTCCTCACTCCCTGACACATAGGCAGATAGCTGGAGATGCAGATCCACCCCACTTGAATTGCATACTCTAGTAGCAATTGTTGCAGTGCTCTTGCAGTGGCTGGGTATCCAGTATAATCTGCATGCTTTTGAGCTCCTGCTTGGTCCAGTCCCCACAAACTAACAGTGGGGGTCATACACCTGGTTGCAGATCACATGCTCAGCCACCCCTGTCTCATCCATCTGGGCTGCTGAGATGGGTGGGATTGTGGAAAAAACAGTTAAAGGAGCCTGCAGTACATCTGAACATGGTAAGTAAAGGGGCACATACACATGTGCACTAGGCACATTATGGTAATGCACATTTCATGTGTTCGTGCACTATAGTGCACCAACACACTAAAGGTTCAGTCACACCAGCAAGCATGTGCTATGGTGTGCATATTATTACAATGCATTGCAGTGCTTGTTTTCTAATTTTTGTTTAATTTATCAAGCATTGCACAATTTTACACACATTGCAAAACACTGTGTTGCAATAAAATGTATGCCTGTGTCATTCCAATGCATACCTTGCACACACTGCACTGCAAATCGGGGGGTTTACCACAACACAGGCGTTAAACTAGCCTCCACCTTCTATCAAGGAAGATCTACAAATATTCTTTGCCCAATACTCTTATTTAACATAGTCAAGGCATGTATACCTCCCATAAGTAAAAACACCCCTCCTCATATGGTTGTACAGTGGTTCACGAGAATTAATGATATAATGCCAATAGAGGAACCTATATCCTGTATGAAGGACAGGCACAGGGATAAACAATTAAGGTGAATGTGGTGCTACTGTATTAAATACAAAACCTCCTCTGAATATAATATCCACTTATCCTCCTCCACATCCTCTCTCTGAACATTGCACACATTTTAACAGCCCGGTGACATTAGCAAATACCACTCTGCTAAATTAAACCCCCACTCATATCAGGGCTCACACTAGCACCATTTTCTACCCTACACCTCCCCACCCTTTTTTTTACACCCCCCCATCTCTTCTACAACTCTTCCTGCCCTCTCCGATACTCTCTACTCTCAGCCCCCTGTTTTCTCTTGAATACATACTTAAATAATTATATTTGCTACACCTTCTTGCACTTATACAAAGCATTCAGCACTGTTGACCTGCATGCTGTTTGTAACTGCTGACTATCTGTTATGTACCAGTCATGTTTTAAATGTACGATAATGTTGTGTGAACCTCACAAAAAAAGGCATTTAAAAAAAAGTGGAAAGCAGGGACTAACAGAAAAAGGGTTAACACCAGATGGGAAACTACGTGCAAAAAAGTATAAGTATCCCCTGCTCAGTGGAGATCAGATCATTTGAACTGTAGGGGTGACCATTGAAAAAGTATATTCTTTCCCTTAAAAAACTAACATTAAATTTTTTCATTGTTCTTCCCAACTCCCTTCTCCTTTGGGACAAACTACATGTAGTACCTAGTCTCAAATAGCTAGGTGCTTGTGAGCCAAGATAAGCTACAGTTACAATGGATTCATCTACTTCCAAGCTATTGTCAAATCTGGTTGGGGGGCAGGTTGGACTTCCTAGCTGCATGTGTGAAACATTTAGCTACATGGGACAAAGTGCTACATGTACTTTTGCCATGGGGACAGAACAGTTTAATGGCAGTTCTTCTTTAAACATGTTAGCTGGAGAGCCAGCTCTGTCTCCAGAAACCCCAAGCTTCCTCGTATTCCTAAGCTAGAGGTCTCTTGGGAGATTGGAACATCTTTGGGACTGCTCAATATGCGACCCCACTTTCACAAGTGTTTGGGAAAACATGAAGATTAACAAAGAAAGCCCAGTAAGTCCTGTGGTGGAGTTTATGTTCATAATTTGGGATACCAAGCATTGCTGTATCAGGTTGATAAAACTCAGGGAAAATTTGTAGAGCAACTCATGGTGCCTTGGTTCTATTGGAGGACAATGTTGAATTCAGTCCATAAACTTGTGGGGTCACTTTGAGCATGAAAGACCAAAGAATGGAATCTTAAGTATTTCTGTTGGCCTGAGAGGTACCTGTTGGGCATATCCAGCTTTGTTAGATGTACTTCATCAGCGAAGTAATCCACAGTCACCTTATTAAATCCTTAAAAGGTACATGCTCTGGGACATAGTACAATTTACTTCTCTGTGGATTCCAAGTGTGGAAATTTACTCATACCTTGACAGGAGTATGAATGTATGTATGAGTGTATATATACTATACCTATTGTCACAGACTATGATCCCAGGCCCATAAAATGATGTGTGCATGAACTAGGAAAGAACTGCGGCATTACAATCTGCATAAAAGGCTAGAGCCATAGCAAAACATCTTTTAATTCTTATTAACATTTTTGTAGTTTAGGGGCATAATTGAGAAATAGTACTATAGCAGTATAGCTATAGCTGTATAGCTGTGAATAAAATGTATACATAATAAATGTACCGACTGTAACCCAAAAGTGTTTTTCTAGAGATGGATAGTGTGTATTCTGTACATTTTTTTAAAGTAATTGAAGTGAGGGATGCTGGCAGGGGAGGAAGACTAGGAGTTTAGATACTGGAGTTGGGCTGTAATAAAAACTGGGCTTTGACAATAGCCTGTAAGCAAATGTATACTCTTTAGAAATAGGTTAGGAGTGGACATTTAAGGATTTAACCTCTTGCCGTCCGCCTGCTGTTTATAAACGGCAGGGCGGTGGCAGTCCAAGGTCGGGTTGCCGTTCCTAAACGGCACCCGCCTTTTCTAGCTGTGCGCGCTCCCTAGGAGCACGCACCACCGCGATCCGGTGTCTGCTGTGTCCTCCGGACACAGTGAAACACCGATCGTCGGACGGGACCTCTGTACGAGGTCCCGGTCATGTGATCACTGATTGGCGAATCAGTGATCACATGCAAAGTAGTAAGCAAGATGTCACTTGTGACATCATTGCTTACTACGTGTGAAATCTGTGAATGATCACAGAGGTCACATGGTACAAGGCTATTCACAACAGCCTTGTACCATGTGACAAGCTGTGACCAATCACAGCTCACTCAGTATTTCTCAATGACTGCAAGAATGCAGACAGAGAGAAAGAGAAATGATTGCTTTTACATCCTATATGGGTGTAAAAGCAATCAGTGTAAAAAAAAAAAAAAAATCTTCATCACCCCCCACAAGTAGTACAGTGTCACCATGGTGACACTGTACTGCTAGGGTGACAGTATGTAAAAATAAAAATAAAAAATAATATAAAAAAATAAAATAAAAATGTAAAAAAAAATGTTTAAAAATTATAATGTTTGGTTTTAAACTAATTTTGATTTTTTTTTTATTAAAAAAATAACGGAATAAATTTTGGCCAAGATTTAGGATGAAATATTATTTATTTGCAAAATTTTATAAAAAAAAACACTTTTTTTCAAAATTTTTGGACTTTTTCATTTACATAGTAAAAAAAATAAAAATCCCAGCGGTGAATAAATACCACCAAAATAAAGCTTTATCTGTCTCAAAAAAATGGGTAAAAATTCATATGGGTACAGTATTGCATGACCGCGCAATTGTCATTCAAAGTGTGATAGCGCTGAAAGCTGAAAATTGCCCTGGACAGGAAGGGGGTAAAAGTGTCCGGACAGGAAGTGGTTAATTAGGATTACAGGAAAAAAAAAATAATATAAAAATCGGTTCAACAATATTGGCGAGGAATAGAGTGTCTTAACCATTCGTATGTGTCAATTACTCTTATTTAGTGCTGAAAGTTAGAAAAAAGAGCATTCAGTTGAATTAATTTGCCTTGAGGAAACCATAGCAATAAGGCCAAGTAGCCGAATGTGAACTAAATATTAAAACATTGTTCTTTATTTTTATAACCATTAGAAAAATCCCCCATTAAAGCTACAGGGCAATCTATTTTGTTTGATATTAGGGTTTTTTTTGGAGCACCAACAACATAATGAATATTATAGAGCACAGAATATAATTGACTATACAGAGTAAGAATTTAAACAGAAAATATGAAGCTTACTAACATACTGAAAACTTTAATAACTTAACAATAAAAACTGCAAACATAAACTGATTTACTATGTTTTGCGAAAAAGAAAAATTGATTTATGTGTACCAGTATGTTTTTTTTCTTGGTAGGCAATGTCTAAAATTCCTGACACTTTTTTTTTGCTGCCTCTTTCCCATTGGTAAGATTTTCTTTAATGTCTTGTCTCCAGACACAACAGGAAGTAAGAAGATACCTCTCCAAAGCAAGGAAAATCTTTTCACATGAACAAATGTTCTCACTGAAAGTTTTCATCTCCATTCGTGTTGTGGTGACAACTCAATATTTTAAACGTTCCCTCAATGTCAGTCCTAATGACAACGATCGCCAGGACAAATAGAGAGTGTAAATCTCCCCATCGGTAACACAGAGCGCAATGAAAACCTGAAAAGGATTTAAAATTTTCCCTACTCTATTCAAAACAACAACTAAAATGGCTTTAAAGACACTTTAAATCAACTGAAATGTGGTCACAGAACTTAGTTTGCCAAATAGTAAAATAAAATCAGCTCTTGGATCTCTTAAAACAGCCAGGTGTCATCACACCCTTTCAACCTATTTTTGCTAGTTCCTTATGCTGATTTATAGAGAAAATCAACATTGCTTATGCTTAGTTTCAGATATGTCTTAAGAGTCAGTGTTAGATTTTCTATTATGCACCCTAGACCTGCACCTATGGACACCATTGTCGTTGGGCAGCCTGCTTCTAGCACAAGCAGTATCACTTTGCAGCAGGCGTATCTGGTGTGTAGTGGTTTTGTTAATACTGTGTGCACCTGCCTGTCATCTCAAGCAGTGCTCAGCACAACTTGTAGAACATGAGCATCAAGTTCAGTACCAGCAAAAGGATTGGTGTTAAAGAGGGAGTTGGATACATATCATGAATGGCAAAGGGGACAGAACACAGGTGTGATCATTTTGCCAATGAATATAGTAGTTAATAAATGAATGGTTATGTAGAGTACAGGGACACATACCTTTCACCCCCATATACTTGACAGCTGTCAGGAAAGGCTTGCCCATAGTACAGGTGAAGACTCGTGGCACACAAATATGCGCATGCGCAGAACAATGATGGGCTGGACAGATGTGCATGTACTTGGGCATAGGTGTGCACAGTCCAGGCTCACTCCTGTCACTAATGCTGGCACCAAAAGGACTATTTAAACTGGCTACAGTTAATGTCTCATTGCCATTTGATCTTTAGCCTCTGCATGTGTATCCTGATCCTTGTGCTTGACTCCTCATACTGAACCAGCTTGTTCCTGACCTCCGCTTGTCTGCTACCTGCTCTGACCTCTGGCTTGTCTTGGATTACTCTTCCGTCTCCTGCTCTTGTCCGATTGATCCTCTGCTGCTGACCTGGCCTGTGACCCGACTACGCTACCTTCTGCCGTCTATGCCTGATCTGCCCGACTGCTACCAACCCAGCTCGTCTGACCTCGCATCCTCCACCTTGCTCCCCAGCCATCCATCCATCCAGCACGGCTGCACTTGGATCCTGCTCTCTGCCATCAGTCTGCCCTGCTGCTTCATCTGCCTGTCGGCTACTGCTGAAATACCCACTACTGGACTAATCACAGGCACTCATACCTCGTCGTACTCCTGTAGCCGCTGTTCTACTATCAGTAGCCCTCGAGTTGGAGCTGTATGGGAGACCTGTCTCTTCACATCAGGCTCACTATCCAGGTACATGACAACAGCTTTTTACTGTTTAGCCAGGTACCTAATTCTGTTTAGCTGAATTCTATGTATGCACATACAGGGTGTCCCTAAAGTCTGGGAACATAGGCAAAATGCATATTTTTAATACATTTCAAAACATTTGTCAACATTTTATTTCATTGGAGCATTAATCAATAACATCTTCAATGTGATTTCCACCATTTGTGATGCAAAGTTCCATGCGCTTTGCAAGATTCACATAAAGCCAATACAGTAACTTCACATTTCTGTCAATTTGAGTACATCTGTTCATGATGTGTTCCTTCAGGTGATTCATATCTCTTATTTTCATTGAGTACACCTTCTCCCTTAGCATACCTAAAAAAAGAAGTCAAAGGGGTTAAAGCCTGGTGAGCGTATATAGTGTTATATTATATACATATACACATACAGTATAGTGATATTTCTTATGTGTCCAGACTGTAGGGACACCTTGTATAGAATAAACAAGAGATCCCTGTGCTCAAATGCCAACAGCTAGTGCATGCATTTATCCATCAGGTGCTAAAGGGGTGTAACCACATATTAACACTAGAAAACTGCGTCAAAGTAATCCCTCTATGGCCAGTCCTACTCTGCTCTGCCTACACAAATGCTACTGTGGACACAATGCCAGCATAGGGGAAAAGACACAATGGGGAGAGCTACAAGGTTCAGGTCTGGCTACTGACCCAACAATACAACAAACAAGAGATCCCTGTGCTCAAATCCCAACAGTTAGTGCATGCATTTATCCATCAGGTGCTAAAGGGGTGTAACCACATATTAACACAGTGTAGCCAGACCTGAACCTTGTAGCTCTCCCCATTGTGTCTTTTCCCCTATGTTAGCATTGTGTCCACAGTAGCATTTGCGAAGGCAGAGCAGAGTAGGACTGGCCATAGAGGGATTACTTTGACGCAGTTGGCCAGCTTAAGCATGTATTGCAATATGTGTGAACAAAATATCCCTATTTATTGCATAGTCTGCTTGAAAGGGTATATACCAGTGTGCAGAGGGTCCTCATAATTTCTAATACCTTGTATAGAATGACACACACATCCATCATGTTTTACATGTGTTAAATGGTGTCATATAAAGCAGAAGTGGTGGGGCAAATGTTATTGATAAAATTACGGTGCTACAACATAGAAAGTGGAGAGTGTGGTGGCGAGGGGCAGCAAAATGGCAAAGGTGGACAGGATACATAAAGGATACTGAAGGGACATCAAGGAGCAAAAACTAAAATAGGGAAGAGAGAAGGCTCTGAGGTAGAGTCATCACAGTGGTAAATAGGGATTAGGATACCAGATTTTCTGAAAGTTCCTAAAATGTAAATCTGGCCCTAAAAAGAGAGATCACTATTTTCATACTTATATTGCTGTCTATAACTCCTCCATTGAGGAAATTTTATATTACTTATTGTCCCTGTCACTGCAGGAAATTAAATCAGGGGAGTTGTAGTCACCATACTAAAATCTTAACAGGGGCTTTATGCTTTCCCATGTATGCTTTGCCAAAAACTAAAAGCTTTGGTTAGAGTTGAACTTTAATATAAAGCCACATAGTTTTTTTAAGGAAAGGTTGGAATCCTGGAAGTTGATCTTGACGTGTTTTGGAATTTATAAAAAAATTATTAAGTGATCACACAAGTCCTCCCAAACAGTCAGATACACGACCATCGTTTTAGAGCATGAAAACTAATACCTGAATGTATAAAAGCTCAGGACCAGCTGCAGATACCTACTGAATATTACAGGTTCTTGTTTCTACACAATCTTAACTGACATTGCATATGCTGTTTACCATTTGACAGATGCTTAGGATCTCAGCACACTATGCAATTTAGCTTTGCTTTCATGTAGGCTGTGTTTTCCTTCAGAATGATTATATAGTGATCTGGCAAACAATTTGCTGCTCATCTTCTGTCCCACTTTTTTCATTGTACCTTCTAAAATGTTCTGCAAAGGACAGGGTAAGCAGTGCTTTGATATAGTGCTGCAGTCAAAGTCCTGTCTATGATACACAGTATTTAGTTAAATCTTCATCAGCTCAGCCCTAATGTATGCAAAAGTATATTTTTCCTTTGATATAGGATAGGGCCAGCCAAACATAAATTGATTTTGTAATAAGCAGTTAAAGATGTCAGAAAAGTTGATTTTTGTTATTAATCTACTTCCAAACTCTGTCCTACATGCTTTTTCTTTCAATAACTATTCTGCTGAATTGCCTGTATTGAATATTTAATTGTGTTTGAAGTAACTGCAGCTGAAACCAATTACTTCTGTCATATACAGCATACACTTAGTAAACTTGCCTCTGAATCTTACTTATTGCTAGACATGTCTGAGTAAGTTGCATTGCTGCAGAAATTAACCCATAGGCTGGCCATACATTATACAATTATCTTCCAATTTTCTGCCCAATTTCCTTTAGATTTACCTTCAACTGTGTAGTGCAAGGGCCTGCCTAATTGGATACAACTGAAAGTGTTGTTTAGGTTTGTCCTCCTATTGTATGGTTTTTGGTAAATCTAAACCAAAAATCTCCAGATAATTGTATAATGTATGGCCAGCCTTAGTCTATGGGTTTTTGCGTTGTATTATGGTAAGCACTGGGTGGCTGTAAGGATATGATATAACCATTGTAGTCTCAGTAAGGATCTGATGATCCCGGCCACTTTACATGCATGTGCTGGTACTCAGGTGCCCCAGAATGTAACGGATGGGTTATCTGGTCCTAACAGATGGCTGTTTCTCAGTGAGGGAGCAAGATAAGAAATGCAAAAATGTTGAAATGAAAAGCCAAATATTGTCAGAGGTTACCAGAACTGAGCATCTGCTGCAAGTCAAAAGGTTGAGCAAAGATATAGTCAATACTACAGCCAAGATCAAGGACATCTGGCATTCTGGTAAGGTCAGATCTAATAAGCAACAAGGTGTCCTGGTGTGCAGCAAGGCAAAGATTATAATCAACAGGACCAAGGAAGTGAGGCAAGGTAACAGGGTTAAGTAGTCTGAAAACAGACCAAAACCAGAGTGAAGAATACAAATAATCAGGATCTCACAGGCACATACCCTAGAAACAGCAATATAAATTCTTCAACGGGCAACTAGAGTATGGATTCTGGTGTATGTTTAAAGTGATATAGAACAATCAGGATTTGTGCCCTAAATCATGCTCATGCAAAAGCACAGCACAGCACATCTGAACAGAACAGAGCAGCTACACTTGCTCCAGGAGAGAGGAAAGATGTCTGGAATGCAAGCAAAGTCAATCATCACAGCAGAAAAGAAAGTAGACAGAGAAGCATTTACATGTTGACAGCAGATCTAGAAGGGAGGACAGAAGGAACAGCATCAATATCAGCAAATGGGCACCAGGGATAATATGAGGAATAACAAAAGGAATCAGAAGTCAAAAAAGAGGACAGCACCACTCCAAGTCCTGGGTGTGTTCCTCAAGTCCCCATCAATGCTAGGTGCTGGTTTTAAGAGCTTATCCTGCTCTGCATGTATGGCAAAAATGAAGGACAAAGCTGCATTTCCATAAAGTCTCACCAAGTAGTTTAATCAAAGCAGTTGGCTTCCAATATAGTCCCTGCCCTAAGCACATCCCTCTGACACATCCTACCCCAATTGGGGTTAATCGTAGAAAAGACAAAGCCCAATTTTGGTGAAACAAATCAGAGGGGAGTGGCTTAGGACAGGGTCTAAGTTGGATGCCAACTGCTTTAACTAAACTTCATGGTGAGACATAATGTGGCTTTGTCCTTTGTTTTTGCAACAGTAAACAGAAGCTCTAACAAGAGGACACAGACCTCTTCAACAATCATGCTCCAATTTTACTTGTTAATTATTATTATTATTATACAGTATTTATAAAGCGCCAATAGTTCGCTCAGCGCTGTACATTACAAAGGGGGACAGAACATGTGACAGAACAACAACAATACAATGCAAAACATGAGGGGATTGAGGGCCCTGCTCTTTCGAGCTTACAATCTAGGAGAGAGGGGATAGTGGTACAGGAGGAGATAGCTGTGGGGGATGGATTGGTAGGAAGAGTGGAGGAGGTTGGCAAGTTAGCAAGGGGTGGGGTAGGCTTCCCTGAAGAGATGGGTTTTCAGGGTGCGCCTAAAGGAGAGGAGAGTAGGTGATAATCTGATGGGTTGGGGCAGGGAGTTCCAGAGGATGGGTGACACCCTGGAGAAGTCCTGGAGGCAGGCATGGGAGGAGGAGACCAGGGAACTAGAGAGAAGGAGGTCTTGCTAGTACAAGAAAGTATCCCCCACACCATTAAATCACCACCATCAGTCTGAACCGTTGATACAAGTCAGGATGGATCCATGTTTTCATGTTATTTCCACTAAATTGTAACCCTAGCACCTGAATGTCACAGCAACCAGTCTGCCCATTCTCCTCTGACCTTAGACATCAACAAGGCAGTTTCATCCACACAACTGCCGCTCATTGGATATTTTTTCTTTTTCAGACCATACTCTGTAAACCCGAGAGATGGTTGTGCATGAAAATGCCAGTAGATCAGCAGTTTTTGAAATACTCAGACCAGCCTGTCTGGCACCAGCAACCATGCCACGTTCAAAGTCACTTATATCCCCTTTCTTCCCCATTCTGATGCCCAGTTTTAACTTCAGCAAGTTGTCTTCACCATGTCTAGATGCCTAAATGCAGTGAATTGCTGCCAAGTGTTTGGCTGATCAGCAATTTGTGTTACCAAATAATTGAACAGGTGTACCTAATAAAGTGGCCAGTGAGTGTAGTTAGATATAGTTAGTTATGCCAGCTCCCAGAACTTTCCATTTCATGTACCAAACACATCACTAATTATCCACTTGCTCTCCAGAGGCTTTACCCCCCTTCCTGACCAGGCCATGTTTTGCGATACGGCGCTGAGTTACTTTATCTGACAATTGCGCGGTCATGCAACACTGCACCCAAATTAAATTTGTCCTTTTAAAAAAAATCAAATTTTGTCATAAATTTAGACAAAAATGTATTCAGCTACATGTCTTTGCTAAAAAAAAAAAACAATACATGTAAATTAATTGGTTTACGTGAAAGTTATAGCTTCTACAAATAGCACTATATATACTGGAATTTTTTTACATACTGTATACTAGTAATATCAGCGACTTATAGTGGGACTGTGAGACTGCGGGACTGCGGCAGGCATTCTGACACTGGGGGGGAACTGACTAACTGCAACTGACGTCCCCACTGACACAAATACAGTGATCAGTGCCAATAAAGAGCACTGACACTGTACTAATGACACAGGACAGGAAGGTGTTAACTTCTGGGGTGATCAAAGAGTTAACTGTATGCTGTTTTACTATTTTGTCTGTGTGTGCTTTACTGTGTAAGCATGCTTTTTGTATTGCTCTGCTATGCAGAGCAATACAAAGCAGCGTGCTGGTTGTGACAGGGAAGAGATCTGTATTGTTTACATGCAGACTTCTCCTATGTCAGTGTTCCTCGGTGATCACCAAGTGTCTGCGGGGAATCTCCAGCCAGGATCACCAGCTGTGGCTGCCAATTGCGGTGTGGGTAGGGTGATGCATGCGCCCCCGACCCAGAAATACAAAATCACATATATACATGATTCTGCACAGCCCTGCCGCCCTGTAGGAGTACTTCTGCTATAGGGTGGTCGGGAAGTGGTTAACACACTGATGCAGAACTGGACATACAGAATCTTGCATAATACTTTATTCGAGATGTGTGGCCTGAGACAAGAATTTTTTTTTTGATAAAGTATATTTAAATTTTTTTTGGGGGGGATATAGTTGGCAATGGCTAGAACCCTTGACAGTTTTTTTGTTTGCTGTTTGTTTCCTCTCAGATCTCTTCTAGCCTTAGCACCCATGGAGAGCCACCATCACTACCATGCAACAAGGAATGTCATGTCAGCGCCATAACCCCATCTAATCCATAACCGGAAGATTGGAGAACCCACTCTCGGCCACCACCTGTCACATGCTTCTCAGCCTTGGAAGGAAAGTTGGCCACTGCACCACCACAACATCCTCATGCATGCACAACTCGACCACGGCAGAGGGAGATGATAACTTTCCTGATATATCTGCAGACCAGTATCCACCTGGGCATAAATCATCCCCTCCAGGAAATCCCCAGCCTCAGGGGTGTATCTACAATGAGGCAAACAAGGCATTTGCCTAGGGTGGCATCTTTCATGGGGCACCACCCCCCCTCCCTGAAGAAGGGACACACAGGTGTGAGCAGTCTACAGAGCAGGGTAGCTCAGTGGCTCCCGAGTTGATTTTCCGGCAGCTCCACTGGCTCCCCTGGGCTGGACAACTGTCACAGCAAACCTGCATTTCCCCTGAGGATGGCTGGCTCCGTTGCGGTACCGACACAGTGATCTGCTTGGTGTGGCAGCTGCAATTTCCACTGTATAATCCACCCACACCCCCCCTCTTACAGTGAAGTCGCATGTTTTCAAAGTCGAATAACATGTCGAATTCAGGCGAGCTTTGCAAGACATCTGACACAGATACAGTTGCAAGAAAAAGTATGTGAACCCCTTGGGATTACGTGGAGTTTTGCATGAATTGGGCATAAAATGTGCTCTGAACGTCATCTAAGTCACAACAATAGAAGAACACAGTCTGCTGAACATAATACTACACAAACATTAGATGTTCCCATGGTTTAATTGCACATAACATGTAAACATTCACAATGCAGGGAGGAAAAAGTATGTGAGTCCCTAGCTTAATGACTTCTCCCAGAGCTAATTGGAGCCAGGAGTGAGCCAACCTTGACTCCAATCAGTGTGATGATATTGGATGTGTTGCTGACAGCTGTCCTGCCCTTAAAAAACACACACCTGTTTTGGGTTTACTGGTTTCAAGAAGCACTCTCTGATGTGAACCATGCCTCGCAGAAAAGAGCTCTCAGAAGACCTATGATCAAGAATTGTTGACTTGCATGAAGCTGGAAAGGGTTACAAAAGTATCTCCAAAAGCCTTGATGTTCATGTGTCCACGGTAAGACAGACTGTCTACAAATGGAGAAAGTTTAGCACTGTTGCTACTCTCCCTAGGCATGGTCGTCCTGTAAAAATGACTGCAAGAGCACAGCGCAGAATGCTGCATGAGGTAAAGAAGAATACCAGAGTGTCAGCTAAAGACCTACAGAAATCTCTGGCACATGCTAACATTTTTGTTGACACATCTACAATAAGGAAAACATTAAACAAGAATGGAGTACATGGGAGGACACCACGGAGGAAGCCATTGCTGTCCAAAAAGAATATTGTAGTACGTTTGAAGTTTGCAAAAGAGCACCTGGATGTTCCACAGCACTACTGGCAAAATATACTGTGGACAGATGGAACCAAGATTGAGTTGTTTGGGAAGAACACACAACACTATGTGTGGAGAAAAAAAGGCACAGCACACCAACATCAAAACCTCATCCCCACTGTAAAACATGGCGAAGGGAGCATCATGGTTTGGGGCTGCTTTGCTGCCTCAGGGCCTGGACGGATTGTTGTCATTGATGGGAAAATGAATTCCAGAGTTTATCAAGACATTTTCAGGAAAACGTACGACCATCTGTCCGCCAACTGAAGCTCCGCAGAGGATGGGTGATGCAACAGGACAATGACCCAAAGCATACAAGTAATTCTTCAAAACAATGGCTGCCACAGCACAGAATACGCCTTCTGGAGTGGCCCAGTCAGAGTCCTGACCTCAACCCGATTGAAATGCTGTGGCATGACCTTAAGAGAGCGATTCACACCAGACATCCCAAGAATATTTCTACACTGAAACAATTTTGTGAAGAGGAGTGGTCCAAAATTACTCCAGATCATTGTGCAGGTCTGATCTGCAACTACAGGAAACGTTTGGTTGAGGTTATTCCTGCCAAAGGAGGGTCAATCAGTTATTAAATCAAAGGTTCACATACTTTTTCCTCCCTGCACTGTGAATGTTTACATGTTATGTGCAATTAAACCATGGGAACATCTAATGTTTGTGTAGTATTATGTTCAGCAGACTGTGTTCTTCTATTGTTGTGACTTAGATGACGTTCAGAGCACATTTTATGCCCAATTCATGCAAAACTCCACGTAATCCCAAGGGGTTCACATACTTTTTCTTGCAACTGTATCTATGTAAATCGCACCAAAAGTAGTGTATGTACTACTTTAGAAATCGGTGCAGCTCCAACCAAGTCAGAAGCACACTGATATGACCGCTGTAATTGCGTACAATCGGGTGCTACTTGCAAATCGCATGCCAATTCATATCCAGTGTAACCAGGGACTTATATGTGAGTATGAGCAGTGGGGGGTGTACAAGGTGCATGAGAGTGCAGGCACTGGGGGGGGGGGGGGGGTTACAAGATGTATGTTAGTATAGTCACTGAGAAGGGGGGTGTACAAGGTGTATGTGAGTGGGTACTCTGGAGGGGGAAGCAGGGATGTACAAGGTATATAAAAATCTAAGCAGTGGGGGTGGGGTGTAAGATGTGTGTGAATGGGCACTGGGAGATGTACAAAGTGAGTGTAGGCACTGGTGTGTGGGGGGGGGGGTGTACAAGGTGCATGTGAATGTGGACACTTTAGGGCCAGGGATTTAAAAGGTGCATTTGACTATGGGGCACCGGGGGTGTCAATGTACAAGGTGAATGTGAGTGTGGTGGGGTGTGCACAATATACAAGGTGTATGTGAATGTGTGCATAGTTGTGCAAGTTGAATGTGAGTATGGGCACTAGGGGCATGTACAAGGTGTACATGAGTGCAGGCTCTGGGTGTGTGGGTGGCAGAGGATGTGCTTTGGCACTTGTTACAAGTATTGCGACAAATTTAGAGGGAGGTGGGCGATATTAGTCTTGCCCAGGACAGCACAAAACCAAAATATACCACTTCCCAGCCTCCATGGAACTGCTCATTGAGAGAACACTGGGTGATCTCATGGACTCTCAACACACTGTGCCATCTCCTAGCCCTGCTCTGTCTGTAAATTACCTTTGATATCAAAGCTGACATACAGGGGCTGAGGACTCGTATAGAAGCAATAGAAGAAAAAAAAAACTTCCCCTTGCAGGTTAAGGGCCTAATGTGCTAGTATGCACCACATACTAGACATTATGAAAAACTTACCTTAAAATGAAGCCCTCCAGTAGCATGCTGTCACTTCTGACAGGACTTCAATCTTCACCTGGTCTTCCTTCTGGGCTCGCAGGCTTTGGCTGCTTGAATGCTCATGGGAGCACAGATCATGGCACAATGCTCTGAAGTATGCTGTATCTTGCAAATGCACCAGTGACATCACTGGCTGTAGAAATAGTGAATATCTCCTAAACAGAGCATGTTTAGCAGATACTCCTTGTACCTACAGGAAAGCTTTATTATAAGCTTACCTGTAGGTACAAGTCACAAGGGGTGTTTACTACCGCTTTTATGAAAATAGATGATTTAGAGAATTTTTAGGAGATATAACTTTAGGATTCAGGGACTTCAGCAGTCTGCTCATTCATCTTTTTCTTTTGATTTCCCGGAGCACCTCTTAGAATTGGATAGGGCTCACAGGGCCTTGCAAGTGATCCACCCAGGTGGACTCCCTTGCAACATCATGGTCAAGTCAAATTTCTATGTGGTGAAAGAAATGGTCATGAAGGCATTGAAGGAATCATCTGAGCTTTCTATCATGTCATTCCATAAAAGTTTTGCAGACATCTCCTCCTACACTTTCCAAAAACATTGTGCCTTAACACCCTTGCTCTTACTGCTTTCTCGCAAGGACATCAAGTACCAGTGGGCTTTTGCAATGTGCCATCATTTATCCTACAAGAATACATCCTATTTGTTTTTCTCTTTTCTAGAGGAGGAAGAATTATTTCTGCAGTTCGGTATCATTTAAAAGGATCCACGGTCCTCTTGCTCAATCACCCCAGTGTGGCAACTTCATTTGCCATCTTTTGAATGTTTTAGATTTGATCAAATACACCATATTTTACACTCTATGATTTCAGGCAACAAAGACACATGTATACCAACATCTTATGAGAGGTGGTGTATTCAACCAAAGAGTCAGAGGGGAGGTATATCAATAATTTATTTATTTTTTATTTTATCTATATTACATTTTTTATCAATACAAAACCACTTTATCTCACCACATTGCATAACAATAATTTTCACAAAAAATATTCCCAATTCCCTACCCCCACTCCTTTCCCACCCACACCCCCTTTGTTGCCCTCCCCAGTCCTCTCCCTATTTTCATCCACTTCTTGTTTCTCTAGTACTTATCTCTCTCTAGTACTTCTCTTTTATCTCTCCCTGTTCTTTATACTCCAATTAATTCAGGGTATCTTTTTGATATTTTAAAATCACACCATCTTTCCCATTTTTTTCTGAATATTTCTGTTTTGTCTCCTCCAATATGGTATAGTTCTTCCATTCTGTATATATGCTCCACTCTATATATCCAATATTTTATTTGGAGGGTCTCCTATACTTGCCAAAATTTGGGGATCAGTCCTTTTGCCGCATTTACTGTATTAGGTGAAGTATTAACATATTCATATGATCCTTTGCTTTGATCTCTGATTTGTGAAATAGGCAAACCCAAGGGTTTTAATAAATGAATCCCCAATATTTCCTGTATATGTTGAATTATTATTCACCAAAACTCCTGGATTTTAGGACACTCCCACCATATATGTAACATTTTTCCCTTTATCCCACATTACCTCCAACACAAAGATCTTTGTTTATGTGCCACACTCAGTGTAATTTACCATCAAACTAAAAATGTATAATTAATTTCTACAGTAATCATATCTATCGCCCCATGTGCTAACGTAAACATTTTCTTTTTTTGTTGCTCATTTATTTTTGTTCCAAGCTCCTTTTCTCACTTTTCCAAAAACGATGGAGGGTCCGATCCAAATATTACTGTGAGGGTCTTATAGATACTCGAAGTAACATGTTTTCGAATTGAATTTGAACTTAACATTTGCTCAAATTATATCAATAATCTATATGCTTCACTCTATATATCCAATATTTTATTTTGGGGGTCTCCTATACTTGCCAAAATTTGGGGATCAGTCCTTTTCAGGGGCGGACTGACCATTTGAAAACTTGGGCACTGCCCGAGGGCCCGGGGTCAGTAGGGGGCCCCATGAATTGCTCCTGGTACCTTTTTCATAGGATTTTTTGAGTTTGGGCAAGGACACAGGGGCCCCATGATCCCCTATTGCCCGGGGGCCCCATGAGTTGTCAGTCCGCCCCTGGTCCTTTTGCTGCATTTATTAGGTGAAGTATTAACATATTCATAAGATCCTTTGCTTTGATCTCTAATTTGTGAAATAGGCAAACCCAAGGGTCTTTTAATAAACAAATCCCCAATATTTCCTGTATATGTTCAATTATTATTCACCAAAACTCCTGGATTTTAGGACACTCCCACCATATATGTAACATTTTTCCCTTGATCCCACATTACCTCCAACACAAAGATCTTTGTTTATGTGCCACACTCGATGTAATATACCATCAAACTAAAAATGTATAGATCATTTCTACAGTATTCATATCTATCGCCCCATGTGCTCACGTAAACATTTTCTTTTTTTGTTGCTCATTTATTTTTGTTCCAAGCTCCTTTCCTCACTTTTCCAAAAATGATGGAGGGTCTGGTCCAAATATTACTGTGAGGGTCTTATAGATACTCGAAGTAACATGTTTTCGAATTTGAACTTAACATTTGCTCAACTGATATGAATAATTTATGATGCAATATTAAGCTATCTAACTAAGCTGCCGTATATGACAGTTTAAGACTCAGAGGTTGGAGTGGTTGACACTGTGAACACATGGCAATTTTGATGCAGTACAGTTTTTGAGGTATATTGAATATTTCTCTTATTTAAGCCAATTTTAAAGTTATGGGTCAATGGTATATGGTTCCTACCAGGTTAGCAAAAATGTATCCAGGAACCTCCCTTTCTTGTTTCAGGAGATGGGAACTTCAGGGAACCATGATTCACATCTGGTGGGAATGTCCTAAAATCAGAAATTACTGGATCAGAGTGCTGAGAATAATCTTACTAAACTACTGGTATATGGGTCCTAAACTTCCTCTGGGGTGTTACAATTCAAGTCCCAGAATGAACTGTAAAAAAATATCAAACACTTCTGCATTCTTCAAAAGATCAGATGAAATTTGAAGACAACATTGTGTCTGATCTTCTTTCATGATTCAAGGCACCATCTTTGTGGAAACCTTTCTCTTTCCTAATTCTTCCATTAGTTTCTGCTGCACTGTTTCTCTGTTCATGCTTAATTCTTCTGCCTTTATTCAAACAATTGATCTTCGATTTGAGCGTTTGAGGGTTCTCACTTTGTCTATACTTGCATCTGTCCTGTTTTTGGCTGCCCACTTCTTGCGTCACGGTGGACATGATCCCGCCAATCCTTAAACCACCTATACTATTAAAAAACACTTGATTTCTTCATGGAATATTCACAATAAGCTTGTTGCATCAGAGCTAAATTTACACTTGCAGTTTGGCCAATTTGCATGCAAAATTTGATGTTAATACATTGCTCCAGATTCCTGTCACTCATTTTCCACCAACATCCCAATTTACACACGTGTTATTTCTTCCACTACTCCGTAAAGACTAAGTCAACTAGTCTGCAACCCAGATCAGTGCAAGTCAGAACATGTCAGAACACAACTTGAGTGTGGATGGCTGTGGTAATTAACACCATAGTACTAAGCCGCAGGCATTCCAGGAATTAAATTGTCACACCTCATATACTGCTTAATGATTCAATACACTCTCAAGCCTTCATTTTTTAATCTTTTAATCATACTAGCAAGGACATAAAACTAAACACAGGACATCCTGAATTATGATGCATGAAATTAGTGAGTATTTTTAATGACAAATAGTGATGGGTGGAACACCCCCTGTTTGGTTCGTGTACAAACATTCCAACTTACCGAAAGTTCGACCGTGAACTCCAACCAAGGATAATTTGCTGAGTGGTAGTACGTGGTAAGATACCACCCAGTTACTAAAATACTGCATGAGTTATATTATTAAGTCATGCGATATATTAGTAGTGAAACAATCTTTAATGTTTCAGCTTTCAGAGGGGATTCCCCATTGTCAGCTGAATGTTAAAAGAATTGTTGGCATTGCCCGACAACTAAAAAAAAATGGTGTGGGTCCCCCCTCCCATCCGCACCAAGCCCTTTGGGTCTGGTATGGATTTTGAGGGGTACCCCCATGTCAAAATTTTAAGAAAAATGGTGTGGGGGTCCCCCCAAAATCCATACCAGACCATTATCCAAGCATGCAGCATGGCAGGTCAGGAAAGGGGGGGGACAAGCGAGCGCCCCCCACCCCATTAACCATACCAAGCTACATGCTCTCAACATGTAGGGGTGCTTTGGGGGCTGGTCTATTATACAAAAATCTTTGGCCACTCTTTTCTCCCATATTTATTTATTCCCACTCTGTTGCTTCTCTGATGTCTGTGGCAGCATAAACTGTTCAGTTCAGTTACTTGCCATCACACTGTCATTACTTGCCATTAATACGGTGTGAACACTTATGAAAACATTTGCTCTACCTTACATCTCTCAAGTCCCAATTCCACCAGCCCATTAAATTCACCTACATTATGGTGAAACGCCATCCTCGCAACAGCCAAGATTCTGAACAGTAACATTATGTAACTCTGTTATGTAGTTTTTTAACACTTACAGTAAAAGAGACACTAAAACACATCAGACAAAAGCAAATTTAAGACCTATTAGAGGACCACTAACAATCTTTGTCATTTTCACCGCAGTCCTCTGTGTGCACAACAGATTGTTTTATCAGTTTTCAATAGGTTTCCAAAATCGGATATTACATATTTCATTTGACAGTGATAAATAGTTGTGCTTATTGTCATGTTTATTTTAGTGAATTCATCCTTAGCAGCCATGTTTACTTGACAGAGGAAATGAGTGATGATACTATAGACAGCCCCTGGGTCTTGCTTTAAAGAACTTTTCATTTATTGAGTGAGTGCAGTAAGTTGAAGTTCATGACATTAACAGATGATGTGAAGAATAAGACAACTGGAAGTGTCATTTATAGAGGAACATAAAACTACAGCTTACAAAAAACAAGGAAAACAAATGAGAAACATCAACCCTTTTCACCGTATATAAGCCTGCATAATACTTTTCAGCATTTTATATTAGATTACAGAGAGTAGTATTGACCAGAAAATGAATGAAGTACTGGTATAGGTAAACCTTTTAGTTTAACGTTTCCATTATCAGAACCTTAAAGTAATAATAAAGGCATTAAAAAAAATAACAAACATGTCACTTACCATCTCTGTGTAATAGTTTTGAACAGAGGAGCCCCAATCATCCTCTTCTCGGGTCCCCCACAGGTGCTCTGGGCCCCTGCTTGCTGCCAAGTGCCCCTAGAGCAAACAGTTTGCTATGGGGGCTCCCAAGAAGGCTTGCTCCTAAATAGCTGCTCTTTGTGTCCATTCACCTACGGAGTTGTGGCTCAGCCCCACCCCCTCTCTCTCCTCATTGGCTCACTGGCTGTGATTGATAGCAGAAGGAGCCAATGGCTCCCACTGCTGTCTCAGCCAATGAGGAGGGAGAGTCCCCAGAGAGCTGAGGCTATTATGCACATCGCTGGATCGCGATCAGGCTCAGGTAAGTATCGGGGAGGCTTGGTGAGCTACTGCACGCAAAAGGTTTTTACCTTCATGCATAGAATGCATGCACCTTTAGAACCACTTTTGGCTTGTGATGAAGCAGAGAAAATAAGAAATAAAAGTTTTTGCCCTGATAAAATTATTTCCTGATGCCCAAATGCAGTTGGATGGAACCCTAAGTAAATCTATATCTATATGATAAATCCTTATATATTGTGTAGTTAGAATCACATCCATCCCCTTTATTAAATATTGATGAGTTTAGTGATAGGTTATTTACATTTTTATAGTTCCAAGCTAGTTGGAAAGTGGTAAAAACAGACAGTTGAGCCACATTTTTAACAACCCCCACCACCCCTCTTAAAGCAAAACTTCAAGAGTAACTCTGTGTCCATGTGCAAAATGAATGTGAATGGAATGACTTTTACCATTACTGATCACCTGCAGAATTCTTTTAGAAAGTTTTTATTGAAATTCTCAAAAAGTATAATTACAGAGAGCAAAGTACAATGATGTTGAAAGTAGTGGATGCCAATAAGACAGTAGGAGAAAATGGATATTGGCCAACAGGTCAAATATTACAAGTCAGTACAAAGGCAGACAGCAGTGTAGCAACAACTGCACTGAAACAGTCACAACCAGGACAGGAATGCTTAATAGTACCAAAAGGCATTCAGGTTTGCAGGATCTGACTTCATACATGAACAGAGCCATCCAAAACCCCAGGGGGACAGGGTAGTCCATGATCTCTATACAAGTCAGTATAAAAAAAGAACCTATGGAGGCCCAAACCAAGCACCTGCAGGGTTCTGATGAGGAGTGTGGCAGGGTCTGAATTCACTCAGGCACGATTAGCCCTTTATGTGTATCTCACCAAAATTGAAATGTTTGTTACAGAGGATGCGAGGATGTCCCAATCCACACACCATTCACACAAGCAAGAAATTACACTTCTGGGGGGTGTTATGTAAACCATCTGTGTACAGAATGCCTCCAGGTTACCATATTGCATTACATTTTACAGAAAATTACAGCACTGCAGATTGAAAGGGAAAAGTAATAATGTTATATGGCTTGTGTCACAATACACTTATTGCAGATTGTGATTCGCACACACTGTTGTTATTTATGTACAACATATTTATATAAATGATTATCTCTATATGTGGTCATTGTTTACATATGTGCCTATGAGATTTTTTCACTTAGTAGTTTGTATCATGGTCATATCATTTTACTTCACCTTTTTGAGCAGCACTTTTTGATTTATAGTACATTTAAGATTTTCATCAACATATTTTTGTGCTGCTTCTCACTACTTAGGGAAATACCAGGTTTTATTTTTTGGAACTTGCAACTCTTTAAAGTGTTTCCTGATTTTTATATTTTTACATGTCTATCTCTTTTCATTTATGGTTTTTAGAAGCAAGCCTATATATTATTTTTAATAAAACATTTTCCCAAATAATAACCTAATAAGTTCTTAAAATATTCATAATATTATTAGTGCACATAAGTATATTATCTGTTTTTCCTAACTGTAGATCCTTGGTGCCCAACTTGAGGCCTGTTGGAATCCGAATACACAACATAAACCAACTCTGATCCAGGTGGGTCTGCTATAAGGTCTATGTAATGCTTACAAGTACTGGGCCCCTCACAAAGCTGTGCAAAAGGACAAGGATGCCAAGTTGTTCAGAATTTAGACCCTTTCCATTAACCAATACACAATTGTCAAATTTCCAAGCTTGAGCAACCTAGAATACAGATCTTGCCAGTCCACCCCTATCATAAATACCTCATCTGAAATCTGTAGAAACACACATATCTGTTTCTTCCTCTTGGTAGAATTCACAATCTCAGTGTATCTCTTACTCATGAAATAATAACAGCACAATGAGAATAAGGACATATTTACCTCCCTCAGTTAATTTGTAGCTTTTTGAGACCAAACATTACTACCCTAGGAGTACCAGGAGCAGAACCATCCCAATTCCTATCCTAGGCAAAATGGGCATCTTAAACCTGTCATACCTATATTCATTCAAAAGATAATTCATTGCTGGACAATATTATGCAAGTTAGCATACTGTAACCTGTTGGTACACAAAGATATTAACCACTTTATGTCCGCACACTCACCCCCTTCCACTCCAGGCCAATTTTCAGCTTGGCTGTTTCATGCAACACTGTACCCATATGAAATTTTTATCGTTTTTTGGGACAGATAGAGCTTTCTTTTGGTGGTATTTTTTGCTATATAAATGAAAATGCACCATAGATTTTGAAAAAAAAAACACTTTTTGCTTAGTTTTTGTTAAACATTTTGCAAATAAATAATCCTAATAAATCTAGGTCAAATGTATTCTGCTATATTTTCTGGGGTAAAAATAAATCAAAACAGTGCATATTATTTAGTCTGTTTGAAAGTTATGGAGTCTACAAACTATGAGATATATATTTGAAAATTGATCAGTTGAGACCCTAAAATGATGGCCGCTGGTATGGGCTTTGGCAGCAATCAGGATGCTAATAAGGGGTATGGCAGTGATAAGGATGCTGGTATGAGGTATGGCAGTGATCAGGATGCTGTATGGCATATAGGGTTATCTTGACAATGGTATGGGGTATGGTGGTGATCAGGACACTGATATGGTGGTGATCAGCATGCTGTATGACATATGGGGTGATCAGGACACTGATATTGAGTATGGTGGTGATCAGGGCGCTGGTATGGGATATAGCAGTGATCAGGACACTGGTATGGAAGTGATCAGGACTCTGGTGTGACAGTGATCAGGACACTGTATGGCATATGGGGTGATCAGGACACTGGTATGGGTATCGTGGTGATCAGATTGCTGGGATGTTGGTGATCAGGACGCTGTATGGTATATGGAGTGATCAGGAAACTGGTATGGGGTATGGTGGTGATCAGGGCACTAGTATGGAGTATGGCAGTGATCAGGACACTGGTATGGGATATGGTGGTGATCAGGACTCTGGTATGGCATATGGGGTGATGAGAACATTGGAATGGGGTATGTCAGTGATCAGGATGCTGGTATGGCATATGGGGTGTTCAGAATGCTGGTATGGGGTATGGCAGGGATAAAGATGCTGGTATGGCATTTGCTGGTGATCAGGGCACTGCTGTGGCATATGGTGGTGATCAGAGTGCTGATATGGCATATGGCGGTGATCATGGCGCTGGTAAGGGTTATGGTGGTGATTAGAAACTGTATCTGGGACATGGTTGTAAATATAGTGACATCCCAGCAACCACACCTTAGACCAGATGACTGGTCAAGTAATTTCTGTTGACACCCATCTTACTGACAAGAAAAGGGGGCTGTCTTTGCAGTGAACACCTAGTAACACCTATCAAGTAGTATGAAAGCAAATGTACCATCTTACTTGATTGATTGGACTCTGCTGAACCTGGACATTGTTGCGTATTCTCACCAATAAACTCCTTTTTATTACTCTGTTGTATTATTGTCTCTTGGTTTCTTTGTAATATCTTTTTTTGCAAGTATTTTATTTGCACCATTTTTACCTTTTCATTATTAAACCAGATTTTGAAAAGTGTTAAAACTGACTCTAATGCACTAATGCAAACTCAAAGAATCCCTGTCTGTTGAAGAGCACTACTGTAGTGTAAATCTCTCTATATACTTGTCTTTACTGTAGTGACAGTGTGTATTACAGACGATTATTCTAAATCATAAGTTTCTATTGCTAATCTTGTGAAGGTTTACTACTTCTTTATAACAGTAGTTGGTGGTGGCAGGTTAAAGAGTTAATTGCTTAATTAACCTAACTCAGTGACAATCACTCTCAGTCTGGTGAAACCTAAATTGTGGTCCCGCAAGCTGAAAAATCTTTGTGTAGTGTGAGGCTGAGAGTGCCATTGTAGTGTACCACTGGCAGCGTGGTGTGAGGGTGACCAGTTATTTGTCACAAGTTTGTGGAAAGGGCAGTGGTTTGACACTGCAGTTGTCACAGTCTCCCACACTGTCCTCATTCCTACATGCGCAATGCCCAGCTTGTCAATTGAAGACCAGGATTAACAAAAAATCTGGATGGCCGCGCTCTGCAAAATTCCTGTTTATTGAGAGCTCATATAAAACAGACATGTACACAGGCAAAAGTGCAGGGGGTGCAAGAGGAGTGAATGCATTTTACGCTGATTTAGTATTTACCCATAATGGAGTCATGAGCAAGCGCTAAATCAGTGTGAAACACGTTGTCTCCTTTTGCACTCTCTGCACTTGTGCCTGTATTTGTGCCTTTTTTATATGATTTCTCAACATCTGCCACCTGTTTGGCACCAGAATGCATCAGAGCAGTAGCAGAGTACTGGGTGCTGAAATGCTATTCTGCATTACAACATCCGGCACCAATGTTGTAGAGAGTGGAGTGGGAGCGTGGAATGAGTTAAGTGAGCACCAATGCTGGTTGGTCTATTCATCCTGCTGTTTACCACCAATGTGGGGAGATTAAAAATACTGCCACTAATCACTGATCATGAATAGGGAGATTTTAAATAGCTCTGCCACTGACAACCAATTGGGGGGGGGGGGGGGGCAGCTCTGCAACTACTGGTGCAGAGTGGGTATCAACACTGCTAATGAACACCAATGTTTGTTAGGATTTAATATTGCTGTCATTGACACTAATTCTGGGGTTATTATTGTGGTCACTTGGTCACTTACATCAATGTGGGGTTAGCTATTAAGGCATCTGACACCAAAGCTAGGGATTTTTACTGCTGCAACTGATACCAATGCATGGGGGTTATTATTTTGGTGACTGACACTCAATGCTGGGGGTTATTATTGCACCCATGATGCCAATGCTGAGGGATTTGGATTTCAGACATTGCAGGAGGTTGCTATTACTGTCACTGACACCAGTAATACTGTTACTGACACCAGCTATCACTGTTAAGCCAGCCATAGACAATTCAAATCTCGGCCGGTTCAGCAGGGACCAGCTGAGATTCGAACCATGTATGGGTAGGCTGAATGTACCCAAGTTGATCAATTAATCAACTTGGGCACAACCAGCCCATTGGATTTTACATACAATTATTACTAACGGCTCCCTCCCCCCCACCAGGAGAACACAATGGCTCTACTGGATGGAGTTGATGAGGGAATCAAGCAATTGATTGTATTCCATAGATACAGTAGAGTAAACAGTAAACTTTGTCACCCTAGGATGGGAAGTGCAGGATTATCAGGTGAAAATAACTATTGTGAGCTATTAAATTGCAATATATTATATTTTTGTTTTTAGGTTTAAATATTTCAAAAGACTTTATCATCACTCTACATATTATCATCACATTAGGTAATTTTACCATAAGAAGTTTTTGAAAGTTTACCTATTTTTTAAGTGTTAGACCAATTTATTATATATATCTTACACTATTTATTGACTAATGGTACTTTGACTTGTCATGCAATTTTAATAATTCTGACAGTGACTTAGCAATCTATGGGTGGAGTGAACATGATTACGGTAGATGTCCCTATAGATTTTGTTCTGCAAGCCTTAGAAAGTTCTAAGGGAAACTTCATCCAGAAATTAGTTTTTACTACAACTTTTTCCTTGTCTGGGCCCAAAACCTGCAAAGAATGCCTCAGGTTATCCACTTTTAAGTTCAGCTATATTAATTTCGTTAAAACTTGTCTGTGCATTCTGTAATAAGGAAGGCTGTCAGCTCAAGTGTAAGTCATTTCCTCTAGGCCTACCTTCATTATTATATAAAATCAGCTCAGTGCACAATTTATAATCTAGTCAGATAACCACTTTTTTCCTATGCTCCAAAGGAAAAATATAACAATTTTGAAGCAATTTATTTTTATATTTAAAATCTTAGTTATTACTATTCATATAAAATGTGTATCTTTCCAATAAAAAATTAATAAAGGATGCCCCATATGACAATGCTGTCACATAGTAGAAATTATGGAAAACTACTCTGCTCCATTTGTTAAACAAGGTTAAAGTACCAGGATATGGACGGAATCAGCAGCGCAGAGTGTAGGAGAGATGTGTATTCAATGTCCTCTTTGCAGGGAGCTCTTTATTTTAAAAATTGGTTTTAAAGACAGAGTTGCTTTAAGGGGCCATTTTATTCTCTAAAAGTGCATGGATCATTTTGAAAGGATGTGTTTACAAACAATGTTTACTCTTTTATAGTGTAAGGTTTTTTTGGTACAACTTTCATTGCCTTTGTTTCATGTATTTGCTTATGATTAAATATCATTGTTATAGGCCTCTTATGTAGGTCAAATAAACCTTTCTTAATATGAGAGATTGCGATTGCTGACCTAATTCTGAAAGTGTTGGTTGCCTGGCTGGTATGCTAATCCCTCAATTTCTATACTCTGAGTAATTAAACTGGAAGACGTATGCAATTCAAAAAAACAAATGTCACTCCAATTCAGGGACTCAATGTAATAAAGCAAGGGGGCTCAACATCACAGCAATTCATTTTCTAATAATGAGAAATCTGCAGGAGCAGTCTCAGTATTTTTGTCAGGACATGTTTCCTTTAATTTGTATAGATATTGAGGTTGTATACTGTAATCCAACCATTATGCTACAATTTTAATTTTTCCGTTTATAGTTGAATGTAATTGGTTGCTATGGGACAACGCAGACAGTCTTTAATGAAGACAAATTATGACAAATGATTCTCCACTGTGTCATTCAAAGTCCGCTGAATTGTGTTTCTGATTGAGCATTCTAACCTTCCATCTTGGCCTTAGATACAATGTACTATGCCAAATGGATTTGTAAGGGTTAGCACTAGAGAAAAAAACTTTCAATAATAGATATTCTTTTACTGGATTGCTGGACTAACTGAAATGGTCTAGCTTAGTGTGACTAAATATAGCTTTAAATGGCTGAATATGTGGGGGATTTAAAATGCCTTTTGATAGAACTGTCTTCAAAAGCTGAAAAAGGCTGTAGGTCTCGAGCTGTTATTTCACCCTTACACGTAGGAATCCTTTCATTTTTTATTAGAAGTTCACTAGAATATAATAGAAGGAAAATACTATATTACTTCCTAACATCCATTTCCTATGGTGTTGTACTTTGTTATTTAGTTTAGTTTTCTTATGGTTGATGTTTTGTGTCATTAGTCTCATTTTATTGTGACCTATTAAAAGGCTGAGCTGAAATTGTGCCTTTCTATAGGGAAGAGTGGCTCATGCAGTTAAATACAAGTTCATATTTCTTTTCTTTTTTGTTTTGTTCTGGATCAGTATTGTCATTTTTATCAAATTATGAAAAGAAGTGGATGCCAGTTTGATCAATTTTTTAACTATCAAAAAAAGAGGTGCACATGGGTAGATCAATACTTCAAAATTTCCAGCAACTATTCCAGCTCGTCAGCATTAGGGATGAGCTGGAACTGCCCTGTATTTTGTTCGAGTGGGGTTTGGCAAACTCCACAGAAGTTGGATTCAGAATCTGAATCCCACTGAAATTAATGGGAGCCAAATCGAAAATGGGCAAATAGGCAAAGGGAAGTAAAAAAATAGCATGGATGGACACTGCCCTGGGGAACATGTGCCCATTCAAAAAAAGTTTTTAAAAATTCTATTTGGCCAGTAGCAAAGAGTGAAACATTAAAAATGCCCAGTTCCTTTAACCACTTGCCCTCCTGAGGATTTATCCTCCTTCCTGACCAGGCTTTTTTTTGCTATTCGGCGCTGCTCTATTTCAACTGGTAATTGCGTGGTCATGCAATGCTGTACCCAAACAAAACTGATGTCCTTTTTTTCACACAAATAGAGCTTTCTTCTGATGGTATTTGATCACCTGTGCACTTTTTTGTTTGTGCTATACTGTAAACAAAAAAAGATCGAAAATGTTGAAATAAACTATATTTTTTACTTTCAGCTATAAAAAATATATAGTAAACTCAAAGTTAGTCATACATTTAGGCCAAAATGTATTCTGCTACGTTTTTGGTAAACAAAATCCCAATAAGTGTATATTGATTGCTTTGTGTGAAAGTTCTAGCGTCTACAAACTATGGTATAGATACTGCAATTTACACCATTTTTTGCTATACAGAGCTGCACTTGTTTAACTGACATTTGTGTGGTCATGCAATACAGTACATAAATGAAATTGATGTCCTTTTTTTCACACAAAAATTTTTAAATTTAACGCAATATTTTCTCATTTCTGTCATAAAAAATATCCAATAAACTCATATTTCGTCATAAATTTTAGGCCAAAATGTATTTTACTATATGTCTTTGGCAAAAAAATTCCCAATAGGTGTATATTAATTGGCTTTTGTGAAAGTTATAGCGTCTAGTGGTATAGATATTGGAATTTACAACATTTTTTGCTATAGGGTGCTGCACTAGTTTAACTGACAATTGCGCAGTCATGCAATACTGTACATAAATGAAATGAATGTCCTTTTTTTTACACAAATAGAGCTTTCTTTCGGTGGTATTTGATCACCTCTGGGGGGGGGTTTCACTATAAACAAAAAACAACGGAAACTTTTGAAAAAAGAGCTATATTTTCTAATTTCTGTGATAAAAAATATCCAAAAAACTAAAATTTGATCATAAATTTGGACCAAAATGTATTCTGCTACATGTCTTTGGTAAAAAAAAAAATCCCAATAGCTGCATATTAATCGGTTTGTGTGAAAGTTATAGCAACTACAAACTGTGGTATAGATACTGGAATTTACACAGCTTTTACTTTCTTACTTGCAATAAAATTTTTTAGATGCTAAAATACCAGGACAGTAAAAACACCCCAAAATGACCCCTTTTTGGAAAGTAGACACCCTAAGCTATATGCTGAGAGGCATTTTGAGTCCATTGAAAGATTTATTTTTTTCCACAAGTTTTTAAAAAATGAGAAACTTTTTGTTTTACACAAAGTTGTCACTTAAATTATATATTGCTCACACACGCCATGGGTATATGTGGAATTATACCCCAAAATACATTCTGCTACTTCTACTGAGTATGGGGATATCACTTGTATGAGACTTTTTGGGAGCCTAACTCGAAATCCAATAACGACTTTGAAAGCCTGAAGTTGCGTAACTCATTTTACTTCCTCACTACCTATCACAGTTTTGGAAGCTCTGAAATGCCAGGATAGCACCAAACTCCCCCAAATGACCCCTTTTTGGAAAGTATACACCCCATGGAATTTAATAAGAGGCATGGTGAGTATTTTACAGATCTGATTTTTTCTCACAAGGTTTTGAAAAACAAACGAATAAAATAAAAATAAGTTTTTGTTTTCTTTCTTCATTTTCCAACAGCTTGTGGCAACAAACGAGATCTGCAAAATACTCAACATGCTTCTTCTCAAATTCCTTGGGGTGTCTACTTTCCAAAAAGGGGTCATTTGGGGGGGGGGGGGCATACTATTCTGCCATTTTAGGGCCTCCTAAACTGTGATAGGTAGTCAGGAAGTCTAATGAGGAAATAAAGCCCATTAAGAGCCTGAAGGTGCTTATTGGATTTTGGGGTCCTGTACTTGGCTAGACTGCCAAAAAATTGCTCAAATGTGGTACCCCCATACTCAGGAGAAGTAGCAGAATGTATTTTGGGGAGTAATTCCACATATACCCATGGCATATGTGAACAATAAATCATTTAAGTGACAATTTTGTGTAAAAATTGTTTTTTTTTAAATCTTTTTCCAAACACTTGTGGTAAAAAGATAAATTCTTCTATTGACCCAACATGCCTCTCAGCAAATAGTCTAGGGTGTCTACTTTCCAAAAAAGAGTCATGGGGGGGGCATTTTATGCCCGGCATTAGAAGTTTATGCCACATATCACTCACTCTTTTAACCACCTGAAGACCAAGCCTTTTTCTGACACTTTTTGTTCACATGCAAAAATCAGTATTTTTTGCTAGGAACTTACTTTGAACCCCCAAACATTATATATTTTTTTTAAAGCAGACACCGTAGTGAATAAAATGATGGGTGCTGTAATTTTTTTGTCACATAGTACTCGCATAGCGATTTTTAAAAATTTTGAAAAAAATACACTTTGTTTTACTTTTAATGCACAAAAACACAATATATTGGACAATTATTTGGTAAAGTATAAAAGATGATGGTATGCTGAGTAAATAGATACCAAACAAGACATGCTTTAATACTGCGCACGCCCCGTGCAATGGCTACAAGTTGCATACATTTTTAATATCCATATAGGTGATGCTTTAAAAGCCTCTACAGGCTACCATTTTTGATTTACAGAGGATGTCTAGTGCTAGAATTACTGCCCTTGATCTGATGTTCGCGGTGATACCGCACATGCATGGTACAACCAGTGGCAGACTGACAACTCATGGGGCCCCGGGCAATAGGGGATCATGGGGCCCCTGTGTCCTTGCCCACACTCAAAAAAGCCTATAAAAAAGGTACCAGGGGCATTTCATGGGGCCCCCTACTGACCCTGGGCGCTCGGGCAGTGCCCGAGTGCTCGAATGGTCAGTCCTCTCCTGGGCACAACCGCTGTTTGCATACCGGAACAAGGTCAACACTTGCATGCAGGGGGGGAAATAAATAGACATGTCTGGCTTTTCGGGAAACTAATTATGGCTTCATCATCTGGTCGTTGCAGTCCACACCATGTTAAGGTTATAGTCTTGGACACAGAGGGGCTTCTCAACAACACCAGCTGCCATGGCAATTTGGATGGTCATTTCTGCATGGGAAAATATGTGAAAACATCCCAATTGTCGTACCACTTCACTGCAAGCAATTCATCATTTCTCAAGGAGGCTTTTCCACCCTTTCTAAGATGGTATTTACAAGCAGTTGGGGGAAGCAATTAGGTCACACGGTGCCACATGCACCAATTCCAAGATTGTTCAAATGTCTAAATAGTAGTACGCTTGAATACAAATTGTCCACGTATAAGTGGTACCCCATATGAAAAAAGGATGACACCAAATCCCAAACTATCTTGCCACTGCTCCCCATGTAGTCTGGGCATCTGGGGGGCTCCATGTGACTATCTTTTCCCTCGTTAATCCGAAACTTATATGTATAGTCTGTTGCCCTCTCACAGGTCTCATACATCTTGTCCCCATACCTGGCACGCTTGCTGGGGAGAAACTGTTTCCGTGCAAGGCGGCCAGAAAAACGAATGAGGGACTTATCAACACAGATCTTTTGCTGGGGAGTATAGATATCTGCAAATTTTTGGTTAAGGTGATTTACGATGGACCGAATTTTGTGGAGCTGTTCAAATTCGGAGTTACCCCAAGGACGAGAGAGCGCATTGTCGTTGAAATGCATAAATTGCATTATATTCTCTGCCTGGCCATGGCAGCAGAGAAAACGGGCATATGATGAATCGGGTCTTTGGACCAGTACAAACGCAATTAATTTTTTTAGTAATGCTCATGTTGAGCGTTAGGCCCAAAAAAACTTTAAATAAGTTTAATAGGTTTCCATGCAAATGGTCTGGCAAGGTTTGAATTTGGGTTGGTGGCGATAAACTGTTATGGCTATAAATTGCTTTGATCCACGATCAATGCATACAGATCTTCTGTGAAAAACAGCTCCAAAAAATCAAGGGGAGTAGATAAATTTGCTGTTTCCACCTGAATTCTGGGTTTGGCAGTGAATGGGGGAAGTACGGGTGCTGCAGAATTTGTGGGCTGCCAATCAGGATTTGCAACCACATCTGTAAGGACACTAGGGGCTCTACAAGCCTGTGTGCAAATTCTTGGTGGCTGCGGGACAATACTTGTGCTCGCCACCGTACCAGCTTGTACTGCACTTATGGGACTCGCTACGTCACCAAGTGATACTGCAGTGCTGGTATGTGAAAGACCAGGATGTACTAGGCTGCTGGTGCTGGCCAGTTCACCAAAAGGTAGAGTGGCACTAGTACTGTCAATCTGCTGCAGATGAATATTACAATTGCATGAATTATCTCAGCAACGGGGTCGGGTACGCCTGACTTTAGCAGGGACCTCTTTTCCAGCATCTGAACTATCTGTCCTGGTGCCGCTGCTGTCTACAGGTTCGTATTCTGAGGCAGATTCTGTCAGTAAGGCTTCCCCTTCGCTCTCATCTGACATGCTCAGGATACTATAGGCCTGCTTGCTAGTGTATCTTTTATTGGACATTTTGACCACTAAATGTATAGGTACCTTGTGCGACTCACAGGAAAATGAGCACCTGGCTGTCAGGGACTGCTTGAACTTCAACAAAAAAATTTACATGTAAGTGCTAACAGAGATCAGGCCTGATTCTGCGAACACTGCGGTTTTGTGTGCAATGTATCAAGTGACAGTGGCCTACTTACACTGCACTCGCTGGGGGAGACGTGGGGAGGGGGGTTAAGCGTAGGGGCTAAATGCAGGTGCTGGCAGGTGACGGGGCTGATTTGGGGACACTATACTAATGTGAACACTGGTATAGTGCTGATCTGATTAAAGATATTAATCCGTTCAGACACTATAGTAGCAATAGAGGTTTATTGTGTATGTGAGCATGTTCCTAGCAATCAAGGGGCAAAATGTGATGACTGATGTAGTGATGGGCAATCTGAAGCTATCTGGGAGGGATGCTTACTGATGCTAACGGTAGCTGAAGTCACTGGTGACACTAACACAGTGATCAGTAAAAAAATCTGTACACTGTAGTAATGACACTGGTGAGAGGGCAGTGTAGGGCTTACCTGGGGGGTGATCAGGCGGTTAAATGTGTCCTAAAAGTGTTTTAACTGTAATTGTGTGATGTTTTACTCATGTGGATCTGCTTTCTTCTCTCTCTGGGACGGAATGTGCTTGTTCAATTAAGCATTGACAATAAAACCTCAAAACTGTAGCATTACTTGACACAGCTGCACCAGATTCTGTGTGCACCAGTCTTAGTAAATCCCACCTATAGTCAGCAATGAAATGTAACTCGTTGGAAATGTAAACATTCTAATTTTTTTTTAGTAAATGTCACATTTGCTATAGTACATCCATATGAGTTTGATATAGATTTTAGCAGGGGAATCCCCATAAAAAAAAAAAAAAAGACCAAAAAATACCTGCATGGCAGTCCCCTAAAATTCTATACCACACCTGTAATCCAAGCATGTAGCCTGGCTGGCAAGGAAAAAGTGGTGTGTGTGTGTGTTTGCCCCCTCCTGAATTATACCAGGCCACACGCCCTCAATTTGGTGTTTTGCCTCACCAGGGGGCCCCCTAGCAAAGCACATTGATCAGGACATGGGCCTCTTACCTACAACCATGGCTCAGAGGTTGTGCTGGTCTGTGGGTGGGGTTTTTATCAGAATCTGAAAGACCCCTTTTAAAATAAGGAGGCCCCAGATACCAAACCCCCATGTGATTTTGTTAGGAGTACACAGTACCCATAATCATTCACACAAAAATTTTTTACCTAAAAATAAAGACACCCAAAAGTTTGACAAGACCTTTATAAAAAAAAAATCCTCTAAAAATATCCCTTGTAAATCTATTATCAATCATGATTCATGATGCCCACCAACTTGCTAAAAAAAAACAACTGACCCGGCATGCATTACCAATCCAAATACTACTCCTCGTAAAGAACAGCTCCCCAAGCTGTCATCAGCTATATGGAGGAAGTGATGGGGATAGTAGTGACATAATTTACCCAACAGGGCCATGGCTTTAAATGGTCAATGGCCGGTTAGAAAAAGAAATAGAGAAGCAATGGATAAGGGGACACGGGGGAGGAGGAGGGGGGGGAGTGCGGTCATGGGAGGAGTTGAACCCCTGAGGTAGGGATCCAAGGTGGATAAAGATCCATAGGCAGAGGAGGCCTGGAGGGGATGGTGGGGGGGGGGAGGGGGGGGGTGGTGGGATGTGGGGGGGGAGGAGGGTGGTGAGATGGGGAGTGGGGGGGTTGGATGGGTAATACTCTGCATAGGAGGGGTAAGAGTAAGAGGACGGGTAGCGGAAAGAGAGAGAAAAGAAAGAGGAGGCCAACATGGAAGAAGTTCAGTTTGTAACTTTTAATGTAAAGGGACTAAGTTGCCCTGGAAAGAGATTTAGATTATTTAAGGAGTTACAACACAGGACAGCCTCAGTGGTTTTTTTGCAGGAGACACATTTGGATTTGGAATCTAAGATTGGGCTGCGCTCAAGATACTTTCCGACATGGTATTATGCGGACTCACCAATTAGAAGAGCAAAAGGGGTAGCTATAGGGTTTGCAAAAAATATTAGGTTTGAAGTGGAGAAGAGAATAACAGACCCAGAGGGCAGGTTTTTGTTCCTAAGGGGTAAGTTGCAGGATATTGATTGTACAGTTGCTAGTATATATTGCCCAAATAAGAAACCAGAGATATTCCTAAGGGAAGTATTGCAGAGGCTGATGGATTTTAAAAGAGGTCGATTGATAGTAGCGGGGGATTTTAACCTTTGTATGGATCCACGGCTGGATACTACCTCCCAAGCGAGGAAAGAGGAGTATAGGTCCCTGAGATTATTAAAGAAATCATTGAATGAGTGTCAGTTGGTGGATATATGGAGAATTAGGCACATGAAAGATAGAGATTATACATTTTATTCACATGTTCACGAGACTTACTCCAGATTGGATTACGTATTGGTAGAACATCAATTTATAGACTCCGTCGTAGAGGTTATGATTGGAGGGAGTTCTATCTCAGACCACTCTCCGGTTGCAATGAAGTTAAGTTGGGGTAGTGAAGATAGAGGTGGTTTTGTGTGGCGGATGAATGAAGCACTTCTTTTGGATGAGGAGATCGATCAAAGGATTAAAATAGAAATTGAAAGATATTTTGAAGAGAATGACACTGGGGAAGTGTCGGTCGCAACATTGTGGGAGGCCCATAAAGCCTATATCAGAGGATTACTTATTGCAATAGGGGCAAAAAAGAAAAGAGAAAGGAGAGAAAAGATTAATAGACTTTTAAATGAAATAGCTGATCTGGAACAGGCTCATAAAAGGAATATCTTGAAAGAACTAAGGCAGAAGATAATAAAAAAGAAAGATGAATTAGAGAGGACAATGGAGGAAGAAAAAAGAAGAGTCTTTAATAAATTAACAAGCGAAAGGTATAGATGGGGAGATAGGCCGGGAAAACACCTAATGAGGGCGTTGAGGGAAAAGAAAAATAGGAATTATATAGAAAAAATAAGAAACTCCAAGGGTGAAATGGTTCACTCAACTAAAAGAATCGCTAGAGTATTTAAAGATTATTATAGTGAATTATACAACATTATACCCCAGGACACCCCCAATAACATTGATACAGTAAATAAAGAAAAAAGAAGTATATTTCTAAAAAATGCAGGTCTAACAAAATTAAGTAAAACTCAACTGAATTCTTTGGATTCAGAAATTACGTCGGAAGAAATAGAAATGGCATTGAAGGATACAGCGGTGGGGAAAAGTCCGGGCCCAGACGGGTTTACTGTAAAATATTATAAAAAATATAAAGAGTTATTAATACCTAGATTGAAGACATATATGAACGCCCTCCGAGATAAGTTGGAAATTAGGGGAGAGTCCTTACAGGCCAATATAGTTTTAATCCACAAGGAAGATAAAGATCCTTCTCAGTGTTCAAGTTATAGGCCTATTGCGCTGTTAAATGTTGATACTAAATTGTTCGCAAAAGTTCTGGCAAACAGGCTTAAGGTCTTGTTACCAGAATGGATACATGGGGATCAGGTGGGATTTGTCCCGGGAAGAGAGGGTAGAGACAACGGATTAAGATCATTGTTGCTTATACCAGAGGGGAAAAAAGGGAAGACCCCAGTAATATTATTGTCAATTGATGCAGAGAAAGCTTTCGATAGAGTGAACTGGAGTTTTATGATGGACACCTTGGTGGAGATGGGGTTGGGGGATAGAATTAGGAAGTGGATTGGTAATTTATATAAAGGCCCCACAGCCACTGTCTTGGTAAATGGAGGAAGATCGGAGCTCTTTAGGATGTCAAATGGAACTAGACAGGGATGCCCCCTATCCCCACTATTGTTTGTTTTGTCCCTGGAACCATTGTTGTCAATGATAAGAAAGAATATCAATATAAAAGGAATAAAGATAGGTGATAGAGAACATAAGGTAGCGGCCTACGCGGACGATTTATTGTTTTTCATTGGAAATCCTCGTATTTCTCTACCAAACTTAATGAAAACACTGAAAGAGTACGGGGAAATATCAAACTTAAAAATTAATCCAACAAAATCAGAAATTTTAAATATAAATCTTAAAAATAGTGAAAAAGAAAAAATACAAGAAGAATTCCCCTTTGTGTGGAGAGAGAAAGAACTAAAGTATCTTGGGGTAAAATTGTCGGCCTCAATTAATAATATGTATAAGATTAATTATATTTCACTTTTAAACGAGATAAAAGAGGAATTGAATAGGTTGGGAACTGGAAATCCGTCTTGGATGGGCCGTATAAATTTAATAAAAATGATAATTTTGCCCAAAGTCCTATACAAGTTTCAAATGATCCCAATTAAACTTCCAGAGGTTTTTTTCAGGACACTAAGGAAAATGCTGTTGGGGTATATATGGAGGAAAAAAAACCGAGGATATGCTATGAAACGCTGACCAGAATTAAAGAGAGAGGCGGCTTAGGGCTCTCAGATTTCAAGAGATATTATAAAGCGACCTTGATCGCGAGAATCTTTGACTGGACTCATAACCCAGGGAAAAGTTGGGTCAAAATTGAAAATATACTGAGTGGGTCCAATCTGAATAGAATTATATGGTTACCTACACATCATAGAGGTCTAGATGTTAACACAAGTATATACACTTTTATTGTTTTAAAAGTTTGGCAGATGTTACACAGACAAAGGGGTTGGATTTTTAATTCACAGTTAATGCCACTTAAAAATACAGATTACTTTGCACCGGGGAAGGAAGATATCACGGGGAATTGGATTATTAAACAGGACGCGCAATTGAGAGATATAATGGTGGGGGAGGAACTAAGATCTTATAGAGAGATGGAGAAATTAAAGGGAGAGGTTTTTAGCAGAATGGACGAGGTTCGATACCACCAATTAAAACACTTTTTTGAGAGTCTCCCAAAACCGGTAAGAACGAAAAAAGGATTGGAATTTATTTGAAAGTTTATTAGATACACGGGGAGATGGGAGACACGGAGTTGCTAAAATATATAGAATCTTAACGGCACTAGACACTGACACAAAATTAATTTATGTAGAGAAATGGGGAAAAGATATGGGTAGGGAGATTGATGAGGAACAGCAGAGGAAAATGCTTAGATTAATTCACGAAAATATTAGTATGAGAGAAGTAGAATTAAATTATAAGTGTTTAGTTAGATGGCACATTGCACCGAGTGTGGAGCACAAGATGAATGAGGAGAACTCTCCACTATGTTGGAGAGGCTGTGGAGAAGTGGGTACACTATATCACATTTGGTGGGAATGTTCAAAGATACAGGTGTTCTGGGGGAAAATCGTCCATTTAATGAGGAAAATTACTGAGATCGATATTAGATTGGACCCAGAGTTATGTCTCCTTCATATCTCCGAGCTTACAGTGAGATCATATAAGGACTCAGGGATTTGGTACTTTCTGAATGCAGCCAAAGGCTTGATTCCTAAGTTTTGGAAAAAAAGGGAGGTTCCGACGGAAGTAGATTGGTTGATCAGAATGAATCAGTTATGTGAGATGGAAAAACGTTATTATACACACATAGACGGGATGGAGATGTACCATAAAAAGTGGGGAAAATGGGAAGAATTTAGACAAGAAAGTGAAATATAGTTGATTTACACCTCTTGACGAACAATGATTTTTAGAAATGAGTTTTAGAAAGAAAAAGGATAGTATTATATATTTATTTATTTATGCGTTCTCTCTCTTTTGGATTTGAAAAGAAATGGCAGAGCAGGAGGGAGGGGGGAGGGGGGATATGGGGTTGGGCGTGGGCGGGGAGGGGTTTAGGGGGGATTAGGGCTGGGGGAATTAAATAAATTATGAGGAATATAATGATTATTTAATGAAGAAAATGTTTGTTAATTATATTTGATTGGAATTCTATAAATATTTATAAAAAAAAATAAATAAATGGTCAATGTAAATGAATGGTGCTGATAATGTCAGTGGTTGCTAGGGACATGGCGGGTGTCAGCACATACCCCTTTCTTATCAATCATTGCCAGTGAGAAGCAGTCATATTTAGAAGAGGTAGAAATACAATTTCTATATATGATGTTTTGCTTCCACCGAACAGGGACCTGGACAGGCAAAAGTGTAGGCATGGGAAAACAAACAGCCAAAGTTCTGACCAAACTATCTCATCCTTAGCACAAAAAGACCTAATTAAGCTGTTTTAGCATTTAAGTAACAAACATTGGTTTTTGTTGCATACATTTAGAAACACATGTGAAACCACTCTGTCGTGTCAACCATTGCAACGTGTGCTCAAAACTATCTGCAACAAATAAATAATCAAACTGACAGGAAAACTTTAACTTATATTGGTTAAATATATATACAGTGCTCAGCATAAATTAGTAAACCCCAACAAACAGGTTTGTTAGAAAACCTTTCCTTTCCTTTAAGAATCAACATTTTCTATGGGGCACTATACTACAAAATACTTCCACAAATGTGGGCCATTGATTTGAAACAAGACTTGTGAATTTGCACACACAAAGTATTTTTCCTAACAAATTCATTCAAGACCATGTTGCAAAAATGAATACACCCCAATGAAAGTCTTAGGAGCAAAGCTAAATTTTAGACAACAAAATCCCAATTAACAAGAATTCAACTACAGGTGAGTCTAATTATTCATTAAACAGGTGTCCAGCAGACAGTAGAAATCTACTGGGACTCTGTACTCCTGAGTGATGAGACCAAGATAAATGTTTTTGGAACTGATGGCTTCAAAACTGTATGGCGTCACAAAGGTGACAAGTACAAAGAAAAATGCATGGTGCCTACAGTGAAACATGGTGGTGGCAGTGTCCTCCTTTGAGTTCTGCTGGTGTCAGGGAGCTGCATTTAATTGATGGTATCATGAATTCACAGATGTACTGCTCTATATTGAAAGAGAAGATGCTACCATCACTTCGTGCCCTTGGTTGTCGTGCACTTTTTTAACATGACAATGATCCAAATCATACATATAACGCCACTGTTGCATTTCTGAACAGGGTAAAAGTGATTCATTGGCCAAATATATCTCCTGATCTGAACCCAATCGAACACCTATGGGGAATTCTGAAGAGACAAGTTGAGCATCACTCTCCATCCAGCATCCAGGCTCTAAAAGAGGTCGTTCTGGAATAATGAAAAAAGAAAGATGTTGCAATATGTCACCAACTTGTTCATTCCATGCCTAGAAGACTTGATGCTGTACTTACAAATCATGGAGGTCATACAAGATACTAGATGTACTAGTTTTTGTTGTGGGGTGTATTCATTTTTTCATTGACTAATTTGAGTAAAACTTAAGATTTTGTAATCTAAGTTATATTATTAAGCTTAACGTTCACGCAATGAGCAAAACAAATGTTCTATAAAACTCAGTTTTGTCAAAATTTTGGAAATTGTTGTTGTGTTCATTGAGATATTGATTATAATCTTACTTTTCAAAAGGGGTGTACTCATTTATGCTGAGCACTGTATATATGTATATATATTTTTTTAAAAACACTATACATTCTGTTTACAATAGACAGACAAAAGGAAAACATCTGAGAATTAATTCTGCACCTTTTAATACATTCATTATTGAAAAACAAATCTCATGCATTGGCAATTCGCAGGAAGCCGATACAAGTCACCTCTTATGAAATATGACTCCACCATTTGTACATACACATTTTTTCATATATGTTAATTTTTTTTTTTAGTTTTTTTTTCTTAGTTTTTGTAATAAAGGATGAAGTCCTTCCTTTGGAGAGCAGTTATCAGAAACAGTGGTCCTCCCCCTTGAACTTCTGATAATAAGATAATTGGCACTGCCTAAGATTTCAGCTCCATGTCTTTCTTCAGGAAAAGCTTCAATGTGTTTTCAAGGGTTGAGCAGTATTAGCTTTTTGTCTTCATCTGTAATACACTGACCAGGTCTCAGTTCTTTATTTGCCACAGAGTGGATTCCGAAATTTTGTCAGGAGCATAAGTGTCTCAAACACGATAAACACATACAATAAGCATTCCTGTTCAATTGATACTTGAACCATGGATATTAATTAATTGTCAATTTATGATGCAGATATGATAATGTAATAATTAGTGTATCTATGGCTAACCTCAAATGTCAGTAGATACCTTCAGCAGATAGATCTTTGAAGAAACTCCATTACCATATTGGATTATTCTGTAATGTCTGCAGCACACATGCACAGCCAAAAAATGTTTTTTTCACTAAAATATATTTTTGCTGTTATACCATTTACAAATGTCAGAACACCATATTTTGTCTTTAAGCGTACTGTGCAGGGGTTAAAATTTTAGGATTGCTTGTCATTCTTACTGTGTTAAGTTCAAGAGTCTTTAAATTGTGACGAAGGCTGTTGTCTTTGCAGGTCATATGGAAATGTTTGCAGGTTGGCCATTGTTAAAGGCATAGTCCATATTAGGGACCACATTTTATCATGTTATACCCATATTTAGGTTATAACCTGTAACATGGATGCATTCACCAACCCCCACCCTCATACTGACCTCCACATAAATTGTGGGGTGCTTCTCCATGCAACACACTGTATTTCTTTTTCATTTTTTTTTCATTTTAGCACAACTATGCATGGCTCTGCTCACACAACTTTGTCACCCATTCACAGGGATCTGTGGATGGGAAGACCACAAGTCCCATCTGCCACATCAACAGAAGGGCACAGATTACTTCAGCATTTCACTTGTGGTCTATTGCTAATTTCCTCCAGCCCCATAACAGAAGGTCAGAAGGTCTATACCTTTATACAAACTTGGGACTAGGGGGTAGAAAATGCAGGAGGCTGTGTATTGTGTGCTGCTCCTACAATGCACTGTTGCAATGCTCTACCAGCTTTAACTGCCTCCCGCCGTATTGGAAAATGATGGATGGGCGGGAGCTCTCTTGTTCTGGGAGGATGTCATATGACGTCCTTCCACTCTAGTCACGCATGTGCTCCCCGGGGGAGGTGGCGATTGATGGTGAGCTGTGTTCCTGGGGAAAAAAAAGGACATTCTTACTGGTCCACACACCCCATCCACCACATGCCCATTTATTCTTCTGTAATTCCCAGGTCACGCTATGAGATGATCAAAAGTTTCACTTTATCTTATTCTTTTAGCCGTTTATAATACCTATGTCACCTACACCAAATCCACAGAAAGACCCATCGCCTTCCTCAGATTTATAGAAGAAATTGTCACGCCCCTTAGAGTGCCTTGAAAAAGTATTCATACCTCTTGAAATTTTCCACATTTAGTAATTTTACAACTAAAAACATAAATGTATTTTATTGGAATTTTATGTGATAGGCCAATACAAAGTGGCACATAATTGTGAAGTGGAAGGAAAATGATAAATGGTTTTCAGTTTTTTTTACAAATAAATATCTGAAAAGTGTGGCATGTATTTGTATTCAGCTCCCCTGAATCAATACTTTGTACAACCACCTTTCGCTGTAATTACAGTTGCAAGTCTTTTTGGGTATGTCTCTACCAGCATTGCACATATAGAGAGTGAAGATTTTTGCCCATTCTTCTTTGCAAAATAGCTGAAGTTCTGTCAGATTGAATGGAGAACGTCTGTGAACAGCAATTTTCAAGTCATGCCACAGATTCTCAATTGGATTTAATGTAGGTCTGACTTTGACTGGGCCATTCTAATACATGAATGCGCTTTGATCTAAACCATTTCATTGTAGCTCTGGCTGTATGTTTAGGATCGGTGTCCAGCTGGAAGGTGAACCTCCACGCCAGTCTCAAGTCTTTTGCAGACTCTAACAGGCTTTCTTCTAAGATTGCTCTGTATTTAGCTCCATCCATATTCCCATCAATTCTGACCAGCTTCCCTGTCCCTGCTGAAGAAAAGCATCACCACAATATGATGCTGCCACCACCATGTTTCACGGTGGGTATGGTGTGTTTAGGGTTATGTGCAGTGTTAGTTTTCCACCACATATAGCGTTTTGCTTTTAGGCCAAAATGTTCAATTTTGGTCTCATCTGACCAGAGTACCTTCTTACACGTTTGCTGTATCCCCCACTTGGCTTCTCGCAGACTGTAAACTGGACTTCTTATGGCTTTCTTTTAACAATGGCTTTCTTCTTGCCACTTTTTCATAAATGCCAGATTTGTGGAGTTCATAACTAATAGTTATAGATTCTTCCACCTGAAATGTGGATCTCTGCAGTTCCTTCAGAGTTACCATGGGCCTCTTGGCTGCTTCCCTGATTAGTGCTCTTCTTGCCCAGCCTGTCAGTTTAGGTCAGGCATGTCCAAAGTCCGGCCCGCGGGCCATTTACGGCCCGGGGGTCGGTTTAATACGGCCCTCCAACAGCCCTCCCTGCTCTGTGTAATGTGGCCCTCCCACGGCCCTCCCTTGGCAGACAGTCTTCTGCTTGAGAGCAGAGGGCAGTGCGCATGCCTGACTGCGGCACGTTCTCCCTGGTCTGTGTAAATGCAGCTGTAGCACGGCTCTCCCTTCTGTGGCAGACAGTCTTCTGCTTGAGAGCAGTGCGCATGCGTGACTGCGCCGCGCTGGGAGCGACAGAGGGCGGTGACGTCAGGGCCGGGCTTCCAGCGTGAAGTGTGTTTCTCTTCCCCTCCCGGCTGCCGAGCAGAGACTTCAGCTCCAGCTACCTTTTTCACCCTTCACATTAGTGCAGGTAAGTTTTTTTAAAATTTATTTTCAATACATTGTGAAAACTCAGCTGTCAGTTGATCTTAATGTTATGAAATGAAAAGTATGTCGTTTGCAATTAACTTGGCATAAAATAATTTATTTGCATTTAATTGTAATGGTTCAAAGAATGTTCGGAAAAATGTTCGGCCCTCCACCATGTTCACTTCATCCAATCTGGCCCTCTTTGAAAAAAGTTTGGACACCCCTGGTTTAGGTGGATGGTCAGGTTTTGGTAGGTTTGCATTTGTACTATACTCTTTCCATTTTTGGATGATGGATTGAACAGTACTACATGAGATGTTCAAAGCTTGGGATATTAACCTAACCCTGCTTTAAAAGTTTCCACAATTTTATCCCTGACCCATCTGGTGTGTTCTTTGGCCTTTGAGATGCTGTTCGTTCACTAATATTCTCTAACAAACCTCTGAGGTTTTCACAGAACAGCTGTATTTATACTGAGATTAAATTACACACAGGTGGACTCTATTTACTAACTAGGTGACTTTTGAGGGCAATTGGTTCCACTAGATTTTAGTTAGGGGTATCAGAGTAAATGCCACACTTTTCAGATATTTATTTGTAAAAAAACTTGAAAACCATTTATCATTTTCCTTCCACTTCATAATTATTTGTATTGGTCTATAACAGCAATGGGCAAATTACGGCCCGCGGGCCGTATACGGCCCGGTGGACCTTTTAATCCGGCCCGCGGAGCTAGGCTCCCGCAAGGCTCCTCTCACAGTCCGCCCTGAAGACCGGTGTAGCATGAAAATCTGTCTCCTATGAGGATCTGTCCCCCTCGACGTATCTGCGCATGTGCCGGAGATCGCCGATCGGCTGCTAATGCCTGAAACTGGCACATGCGCAGATACGTCGAGGGGGACAGATCCTCATAGGAGACAAATTTTCATGCTACACTGGAACGGCGTGGGAACACGGCGAAAGGAACGCGCGGAGCAAAGGTAAGTGAATTGACACGGGGGACTTGGGGACTTAATATGGAGGATGAATTAATATGGGGAATGAATTACTATAGGGGGGATGAATTACGATATGGGGGATGAATTACTATGGGGGATGAATTACTATATGGGGGATGAATTACTATATGGGGGATGAATTACTATATGGGGGATTAATTACTATGGGGGATTAATTACTATGGGGGATGAATTACTATATGGGGGATGAATTACAATATGGGGGATGAATTACTATGGGGGATGAATTACTATATGGGGGATGAATTACTATATGGGGGATGAATTACTATGGGGGATGAATTACTATATGGGGGATGAATTACTATGGGGGATGAATTACTATATGGGGGATGAATTACTATATGGGGGATGAATTAATATGGGGAATGAATTACTATATGGGGGATGAATTAATATGGGGGGTGAATTAATATGGGGGATGAATTACTATGGGGGATGAATTACTATAGGGGGGATGAATTACTATGGGGGATGAATTACTATATGGGGGATGAATTACTATATGGGGGATGAATTAATATGGGGGATGAATTACTATATGGGGGATGAATTAATATGGGGGATGAATTACTATATGGGGGATGAATTAATATGGGGGATGAATTAATATGGGGGATGAATTACTATATGGGGGATGAATTAATATGGGGGATGAATTAATATGGGGGATGAATTACTATATGGGGGATGAATTAATATGGGGGATGAATTACTATGGGGGATGAATTACTATAGGGGGGATGAATTACTATGGGGGATGAATTACTATGGGGGATGAATTACTATAGGGGGGATGAATTACTATATGGGGGATGAATTACTATGGGGGATGAATTACTATATGGGGGATGAATTACTATATGGGGGATGAATTACTATATGGGGAATGAATTACTATGGGGGATGAATTACTATATGGGGGGATGAATTACTATATGGGGGATGAATTACTATGGGGGATGAATTACTATATGGGGGATGAATTACTATGGGGGATGAATTACTATATGGGGAATGAATTACTATATGGGGGATGAATTACTATATGGGGGATGAATTACTATGGGGGATGAATTACTATGGGGGGTGAATTACTATGGGGGGATGAATTACTATATGGGGGATGAATTACTATGGGGGATGAATTACTATATGGGGGATGAATTACTATATGGGGGATGAATTAATATGGGGAATGAATTACTATATGGGGGATGAATTAATATGGGGGGTGAATTAATATGGGGGATGAATTACTATGGGGGATGAATTACTATAGGGGGGATGAATTACTATGGGGGATGAATTACTATATGGGGGATGAATTACTATATGGGGGATGAATTAATATGGGGGATGAATTACTATATGGGGGATGAATTAATATGGGGGATGAATTACTATGGGGGATGAATTACTATATGGGGGATGAATTAATATGGGGGATGAATTAATATGGGGGATGAATTACTATATGGGGGATGAATTAATATGGGGGATGAATTAATATGGGGGATGAATTACTATATGGGGGATGAATTAATATGGGGGATGAATTACTATGGGGGATGAATTACTATGGGGGATGAATTACTATAGGGGGGATGAATTACTATATGGGGGATGAATTACTATGGGGGATGAATTACTATATGGGGGATGAATTACTATATGGGGGATGAATTACTATATGGGGAATGAATTACTATGGGGGATGAATTACTATATGGGGGGATGAATTACTATATGGGGGATGAATTACTATGGGGGATGAATTACTATATGGGGGATGAATTACTATGGGGGATGAATTACTATATGGGGAATGAATTACTATATGGGGGATGAATTACTATATGGGGGATGAATTACTATGGGGGATGAATTACTATGGGGGGTGAATTACTATGGGGGGATGAATTACTATATGGGGGATGAATTACTATGGGGGATGAATTACTATATGGGGGATTAATTACTATGCTTACTATGGGGGAATATTACTATACTTACTATGGATGACACATACACATAATTCATCTACTCTTGGTCCGGCCCCCGGGTCCAATATATGAACCCATTGCGGCCCTCAAGTCAAAAAGTTTGCCCACCCCTGGTCTATAACATAAAATCCCAATACAATAAATTTACATTTTTGGTTGTAACATGACAAAATGTGGAAAATTTTAATACTTTTTCAAGGCACTGTATCTACCAGCAAGGATACCACCAGAAGACAATAGTTCCAATTCTGTGAGTAGACTTCATGAGCGCCATTTCCCTAAAACTATTCCATCAACAGAAGCAGGCCAAGGATGCATAAAAAGATGTCAGGTATACAATGGAGGGGGAGTTAGAAGAGACACCTTTTTCATTCTCCCCAGTGTCCCTCCCAACTAGACCTGTGCATCGGAGACTGCTTCCGGCGTATTCACGTGCCAATAAAATATTAGCCCATATTTCTAACAGCCTGCCATTTTCCTGTTTTCAATATCTCTGCTGATCATTTGCCTGCTGCCTCAACCAACCATGCCACTGCCTTCCACCTTACCTGACCCTGGCCTGTTTATTGACTATGCCTCTGCCTGCCGTCTGTATTGTTTTTTCACCACTTTTCTACCTTTCACCTGAACTGACCCTGGCCTGTTTATCGACTATGCTTCAGTCTGTCATCTGGATTATCAACCATGTTTATAGCTTCTTCCTGGACTGACCTCAGCCTGTTAATCGACCATGTTTTTTACATGCAGCTTCAATTGATCCTCTGCCCTGCTATTGTAGTAGTGGGATTCAAGATAACACAGGGGTCTCGCATACTGTACGTGAGGGGCTTCAGAGTAGTTCCAAGTACAGAAAAACAATTTTTGGTTTTGTCATTCCTTGAACAGGGTCTGTTAGTCTGGAGGCTTCAAAGAGATTGGGTGGGAAGAAGCCTCTAGCCCTGTGCCTTCGTCCTAACTGACTGAGGCCCTAAACCTGATGTTCCTGCCTGCTGCCTGGACCAATACTTTGGCTGTGCTGACCATATCTCTGCCTACTGCCTATACTGACCCAGGACATTTGATGGACCATGTTCCTGCCTGCTGCCTACACCAATACTTTGGCTGTGCTAACTAGAGATGAGCGAATCGAAGTATCCGAAGTGGAATTCGAGTCGAATATCGGAAAAATTTCGATTCGTGCCGAATCCGAAAAACAGCCTAATTCGGACGCGCGAATCGAAATTTTTCCGAAAATGGCGGCTGACATGTGCGGCGACGGAGCGGGGATGTCGGGGAAGGCGCGCAGACAAGGCGCGCTGCCCCATAATGCATTCCTCAACGACATGTGATCGCATCAGCCAATCAGCAGCCAGCCAGCCAGCACTGTGTAATGGTCGAGGTATATATAGCGGCCATTTTGGAAATCTTCATTTGCCTGCAGTCATTGAACAGAGGCAGACCGCTCTGTACTAGGGACAGGGACAGAGTTAGGGCCACAGAAACGAGAATTGGGGACAGAGAGAAGTTACTTAGGGACAGAGAACCATTACTCAGGGACACAGACTTGTTAATGAGGGCCACAGAATCGTTATTTAGGGACAAAGAAACGCTAGTTAGGGCCACAGAATTCATACTCAGGGACAGACAGAATTGTTACTCAGTGCCAGAGAATTGTTACTTAGGGCCACAGAAACGTTATTAGGGCCACAGAATTTTTACTCAGGGACAGACAGAATTGTTACTGAGTGCCAGAGAATTGTTACTCAGGGACAGACAGAATTGTTACTGAGTGCCAGAGAATTCTTACTCAGGGCCACAGAATTCATTCTCAGGGACAGACAGAATTGTTACTCAGGGACAGACAGAATTGTTACTGAGTGCCAGAGAATTGTTACTCAGGGACAGACAGAATTGTTACTGAGTGCCAGAGAATTGTTACTCAGGGACAGACAGAATTGTTACTGAGTGCCAGAGAATTGTTACTCAGGGACAGACAGAATTGTTACTGAGTGCCAGAGAATTGTTACTCAGGGACAGACAGAATTGTTACTGAGTGCCAGAGAATTGTTACTCAGGGACAGACAGAATTGTTACTGAGTGCCAGAGAATTGTTACTCAGGGACAGACAGAATTGTTACTGAGTGCCAGAGAATTGTTACTCAGGGACAGACAGAATTGTTACTGAGTGCCAGAGAATTGTTACTCGCACAGACACAAAATTGTTACTTGCACAGACACAGAATTGTTACTCGCGCAGACACAGAATTGTTACTCAGGGCCACAGAATTCATACTCAGGGACAGACAGAATTGTTACTGAGTGCCAGAGAATTGTTACTCAGGGACAGACAGAATTGTTACTGAGTGCCAGAGAATTGTTACTCAGGGACAGACAGAATTGTTACTGAGTGCCAGAGAATTGTTACTCGCACAGACACAAAATTGTTACTTGCACAGACACAGAATTGTTACTCGCACAGACACAGAATTGTTACTCAGGGCCACAGAATTCATACTCAGGGACAGACAGAATTGTTACTGAGCGCCAGAGAATTGTTACTCAGGGACAGACAGAATTGTTACTGAGTGCCAGAGAATTGTTACTCAGGGACAGACAGAATTGTTACTGAGTGCCAGAGAATTGTTACTCAGGGACAGACAGAATTGTTACTGAGTGCCAGAGAATTGTTACTCAGGGACAGACAGAATTGTTACTGAGTGCCAGAGAATTGTTACTCGCACAGACACAAAATTGTTACTTGCACAGACACAGAATTGTTACTCGCACAGACACAGAATTGTTACTCAGGGCCACAGAATTCATACTCAGGGACAGACAGAATTGTTACTGAGTGCCAGAGAATTGTTACTCAGGGACAGACAGAATTGTTACTGAGTGCCAGAGAATTGTTACTCAGGGACAGACAGAATTGTTACTGAGTGCCAGAGAATTGTTACTCGCACAGACACAAAATTGTTACTTGCACAGACACAGAATTGTTACTCGCACAGACACAGAATTGTTACTCAGGGCCACAGAATTCATACTCAGGGACAGACAGAATTGTTACTGAGTGCCAGAGAATTGTTACTCAGGGACAGACAGAATTGTTACTGAGTGCCAGAGAATTGTTACTCAGGGACAGACAGAATTGTTACTGAGTGCCAGAGAATTGTTACTCAGGGACAGACAGAATTGTTACTGAGTGCCAGAGAATTGTTACTCAGGGACAGACAGAATTGTTACTGAGTGCCAGAGAATTGTTACTCAGGGACAGACAGAATTGTTACTGAGTGCCAGAGAATTGTTACTCAGGGACAGACAGAATTGTTACTGAGTGCCAGAGAATTGTTACTCGCACAGACACAAAATTGTTACTTGCACAGACACAGAATTGTTACTCGCGCAGACACAGAATTGTTACTCAGGGCCACAGAATTCATACTCAGGGACAGACAGAATTGTTACTGAGTGCCAGAGAATTGTTACTCAGGGACAGACAGAATTGTTACTGAGTGCCAGAGAATTGTTACTCAGGGACAGACAGAATTGTTACTGAGTGCCAGAGAATTGTTACTCGCACAGACACAAAATTGTTACTTGCACAGACACAGAATTGTTACTCGCGCAGACACAGAATTGTTACTCAGGGCCACAGAATTCATACTCAGGGACAGACAGAATTGTTACTGAGTGCCAGAGAATTGTTACTCAGGGACAGACAGAATTGTTACTGAGTGCCAGAGAATTGTTACTCAGGGACAGACAGAATTGTTACTGAGTGCCAGAGAATTGTTACTCAGGGACAGACAGAATTGTTACTGAGTGCCAGAGAATTGTTACTCGCACAGACACAAAATTGTTACTTGCACAGACACAGAATTGTTACTCGCACAGACACAGAATTGTTACTCAGGGCCACAGAATTCATACTCAGGGACAGACAGAATTGTTACTGAGCGCCAGAGAATTGTTACTCAGGGACAGACAGAATTGTTACTGAGTGCCAGAGAATTGTTACTCAGGGACAGACAGAATTGTTACTGAGTGCCAGAGAATTGTTACTCAGGGACAGACAGAATTGTTACTGAGTGCCAGAGAATTGTTACTCAGGGACAGACAGAATTGTTACTGAGTGCCAGAGAATTGTTACTCGCACAGACACAAAATTGTTACTTGCACAGACACAGAATTGTTACTCGCGCAGACACAGAATTGTTACTCAGGGCCACAGAATTCATACTCAGGGACAGACAGAATTGTTACTGAGTGCCAGAGAATTGTTACTCAGGGACAGACAGAATTGTTACTGAGTGCCAGAGAATTGTTACTCAGGGACAGACAGAATTGTTACTGAGTGCCAGATAATTGTTACTTAGGGCCACAGAAACGTTATTAGGGCCACAGAATTGTTACTCAGGGACAGACAGAATTGTTACTGAGTGCCAGAGAATTGTTACTTAGGGCCACAGAAACTTTAGTTAGGGCCACAGAATTGTTACTCAGGGACAGACACAGAATTGTTACTGAGGGCCACAGAACTGTTACTTAGGGCCACAGAATTGTTACTCGCACAGACACAGAATTGTTACTCAGGGACACAGAATTGTTACTCAGGGACACATAATCGTTGAATTAAATAGTATGTCAGACAACATGCAGAGGAGTGGCAGAGGAGGCAATGTTTTAGGAGCGAGCAGACGTGGCAGCAGAGGAAGGGGTCGAGGCAGCACTATTCGCAGCCAGAGGCCAGTGCTCCCGGTGTCATCCAGCGGTCGTGTCTCCACCGACAACCCTGCCGTTATCGATTGGTTGGCTCGGTCGTCTTCCTCTTTCCAGGTCACCTCTGACACCTACAGCCAACGGTCGGTGGGTACGTCAGACACAAACGTTAGTTGGCATGGCCCGGGACCTAGCCCACTGAAATCACGTGTCCTCTACCTGCCCCTGTCCTTTGGTGTTCCCTCACCAAGCGAAGTATCGCATGCTGTGGGCTCAGCCCCACTGTACAGTGAGGAAGAGCTAACAGAGGGCGGTCAGGAACGGGGGGAGACATCCGCCTTTTCAGCAGCTAGGCGAAGAAGTAGTGGCGAGGAGAGTGGCCCGGTAGCCGGTCTGGAGACAGGTCTGTCTCCTGACCCAGACGCAGCCGAGGGGGCTAGTAGTGAGGCGGAGACCCTACTTGATGATGAGGAGGTTGATCGCACTTGGCAGCCTCGTCGTCATCAGGCAATTTCTTCCGCATCATCAGGAGAAGAGGGTGGCAGCTTGGCAGTGAGCGAAACAGTCGGTGGGTTGCCCAGGAGACAGCAGCAGGGTCGCAGCAGTGTCAGTGGAAGCAGTGTCAGTGGAGCCAAACGGCCACGGAGTAGAGCACCAGCTCCACTGCAGCCTACCACCACGGCCAGTAGTGGTGCCGGTGTGCACGGAGGAAGCAGCAGTCAGCCAGTGAGGAGTATCGGGGGCAAAGTTTCCTACTCGGCGGTGTGGCAATATTTCGTCAAGCCGCCCGAGGAAGTAAACGTAGCCGTATGTCGACTATGTGGCCAGAAAGTCAAGTGTGGCCAGGGGGCCCATGTTGGGACTATTTGGGCCATGTTGGGACAATGGGAGACCTCCCATTGCTGCTGTCTCCATCGCCACACTCTGCCATGTGCCACTTTCAGGTCTCCTCACACACTGCTGGTGTGTTCAGTTTTTTGACATAGGGTGCTGGCAGATTACGGGCCTCCCATAGCTGCTGCCAGGCCCCTAATCTGCCATGGGCCCCTATATACCGCCTCCTCATGCTGCTGCCAGGTCCACAGTGTCTCATGCCATGTGCCACTTTCAGGTCTCCTCACACTGCTGGTGTGTTGAATTTTTTGACATAGGGTGCTGGCAGATTATGGGCCTCCTATAGCTGCTGCCAGGCCCCTAATCTGCCATAGGCCCCTATATACCGCCTCCTCATGCTGCTGCCAGGTCCAGAGTCTCTCATGGGTCCCTGTACGGCCTCCCATTGCTGCTGTCTCCATCGCCACACTCTGCCATGTGCCACTTTCAGGTCTCCTCACACACTGCTGGTGTGTTCAGTTTTTTGACATAGGGTGCTGGCAGATTACGGGCCTCCCATAGCTGCTGCCAGGCCCCTAATCTGCCATAGGCCCCTATATACCGCCTCCTCATGCTGCTGCCAGGTCCAGAGTCTCTCATGGGTCCCTGTACGGCCTCCCATTGCTGCTGTCTCCATCGCCACACTCTGCCATGTGCCACTTTCAGGTCTCCTCACACACTACTGGTGTGTTCAGTTTTTTGACATAGGGTGCTGGCAGATTACGGGCCCCTAATCTGCCATAGGCCCCTATATACCGCCTCCTCATGCTGCTGCCAGGTCCAGAGTCTGTCATGGGTCCCTGTACGGCCTCCCATTGCTGCTGTCTCCATCGCCACACTCTGCCATGTGCCACTTTCAGGTCTCCTCACACTGCTGGTGTGTTGAATTTTTTGACATAGGGTGCTGGCAGATTACGGGCCTCCCATAGCTGCTGCCAGGCCCCTAATCTGCCATAGGCCCCTATATACCGCCTCCTCATGCTGCTGCCAGTGCCAGAGTCTCTCATGGGTCCCTGTACGGCCTCCCATTGCTGCTGTCTCCATCGCCACACTCTGCCATGTGCCACTTTCAGGTCTCCTCACACACTGCTGGTGTGTTCAGTTTTTTGACATAGGGTGCTGGCAGATTACGGGCCTCCCATAGCTGCTGCCAGGCCCCTAATCTGCCATAGGCCCCTATATACCGCCTCCTCATGCTGCTGCCAGGTCCAGAGTCTCTCATGGGTCCCTGTACGGCCTCCCATTGCTGCTGTCTCCATCGCCACACTCTGCCATGTGCCACTTTCAGGTCTCCTCACACACTACTGGTGTGTTCAGTTTTTTGACATAGGGTGCTGGCAGATTACGGGCCCCTAATCTGCCATAGGCCCCTATATACCGCCTCCTCATGCTGCTGCCAGGTCCAGAGTCTGTCATGGGTCCCTGTACGGCCTCCCATTGCTGCTGTCTCCATCGCCACACTCTGCCATGTGCCACTTTCAGGTCTCCTCACACTGCTGGTGTGTTCAGGTTTTTGACATAGGGTGCTGGCAGATTACGGGCCTCCCATAGCTGCTGCCAGGCCCCTAATCTGCCATAGGCCCCTATATACCGCCTCCTCATGCTGCTGCCAGTGCCAGAGTCTCTCATGGGTCCCTGTACGGCCTCCCATTGCTGCTGTCTCCATCGCCACACTCTGCCATGTGCCACTTTCAGGTCTCCTCACACACTGCTGGTGTGTTAAATTTTTTGACATAGGGTGCAGGCAGATTACGGGCCTCACATAGCTGCTGCCAGGCCCCTAATCTGCCATGGGCCCCTATATACCGCCTCCTCATGCTGCTGCCAAGTCTAGAGTCTCTCATGGGTCCCTGTAAGGCCTCCCATTGCTGCTGTCTCCATCGCCACACTCTGCTGCCATGTGCCACTTTCAGGTCTCTTCACACTGCTGGTGTGTTAAATTTTTTGACATAGGGTGCAGGCAGATTACGGGCCTCACATAGCTGCTGCCAGGCCCCTAATCTGCCATGGGCCCCTATATACCGCCTCCTCATGCTGCTGCCAAGTCCAGAGTCTGTCATGGTCCCTGTACGGCCTCCCATTGCTGCTGTCTCCATCGCCACACTCTGCTGCCATGTGCCACTTTCAGGTCTCTTCACACTGCTGGTGTGTTAAATTTTTTGACATAGGGTGCAGGCAGATTACGGGCCTCACATAGCTGCTGCCAGGCCCCTAATCTGCCATGGGCCCCTATATACCGCCTCCTCATGCTGCTGCCAAGTCCAGAGTCTGTCATGGTCCCTGTACGGCCTCCCATTGCTGCTGTCTCCATCGCCACACTCTGCTGCCATGTGCCACTTTCAGGTCTCTTCACACTGCTGGTGTGTTAAATTTTTTGACATAGGGTGCAGGCAGATTACGGGCCTCACATAGCTGCTGCCAGGCCCCTAATCTGCCATGGGCCCCTATATACCGCCTCCTCATGCTGCTGCCAAGTCTAGAGTCTGTCATGGGTCCCTGTACGGCCTCCCATTGCTGCTGTCTCCATCGCCACACTCTGCTGCCATGTGCCACTTTCAGGTCTCTTCACACTGCTGGTGTGTTAAATTTTTTGACATAGGGTGCAGGCAGATTACGGGCCTCACATAGCTGCTGCCAGGCCCCTAATCTGCCATGGGCCCCTATATACCGCCTCCTCATGCTGCTGCCAAGTCCAGAGTCTGTCATGGTCCCTGTACGGCCTCCCATTGCTGCTGTCTCCATCGCCACACTCTGCTGCCATGTGCCACTTTCAGGTCTCTTCACACTGCTGGTGTGTTTAATTTTTTGACATAGGGTGCAGGCAGATTACGGGCCTCACATAGCTGCTGCCAGGCCCCTAATCTGCCATGGGCCCCTATATACCGCCTCCTCATGCTGCTGCCAAGTCCAGAGTCTGTCATGGTCCCTGTACGGCCTCCCATTGCTGCTGTCTCCATCGCCACACTCTGCTGCCATGTGCCACTTTCAGGTCTCTTCACACTGCTGGTGTGTTTAATTTTTTGACATAGGGTGCAGGCAGATTACGGGCCTCACATAGCTGCTGCCAGGCCCCTAATCTGCCATGGGCCCCTATATACCGCCTCCTCATGCTGCTGCCAAGTCTAGAGTCTCTCATGGGTCCCTGTACGGCCTCCCATTGCTGCTGTCTCCATCGCCACACTCTGCTGCCATGTGCCACTTTCAGGTCTCTTCACACTGCTGGTGTGTTAAATTTTTTGACATAGGGTGCAGGCAGATTACGGGCCTCACATAGCTGCTGCCAGGCCCCTAATCTGCCATGGGCCCCTATATACCGCCTCCTCATGCTGCTGCCAAGTCCAGAGTCTGTCATGGTCCCTGTACGGCCTCCCATTGCTGCTGTCTCCATCGCCACACTCTGCTGCCATGTGCCACTTTCAGGTCTCTTCACACTGCTGGTGTGTTTAATTTTTTGACATAGGGTGCAGGCAGATTACGGGCCTCACATAGCTGCTGCCAGGCCCCTAATCTGCCATGGGCCCCTATATACCGCCTCCTCATGCTGCTGCCAAGTCCAGAGTCTGTCATGGTCCCTGTACGGCCTCCCATTGCTGCTGTCTCCATCGCCACACTCTGCTGCCATGTGCCACTTTCAGGTCTCTTCACACTGCTGGTGTGTTAAATTTTTTGACATAGGGTGCAGGCAGATTACGGGCCTCACATAGCTGCTGCCAGGCCCCTAATCTGCCATGGGCCCCTATATACCGCCTCCTCATGCTGCTGCCAAGTCCAGAGTCTGTCATGGTCCCTGTACGGCCTCCCATTGCTGCTGTCTCCATCGCCACACTCTGCTGCCATGTGCCACTTTCAGGTCTCTTCACACTGCTGGTGTGTTAAATTTTTTGACATAGGGTGCAGGCAGATTACAGGCCTCACATAGCTGCTGCCAGGCCCCTAATCTGCCATGGGCCCCTATATACCGCCTCCTCATGCTGCTGCCAAGTCTAGAGTCTCTCATGGGTCCCTCTACGGCCTCCCATTGCTGCTGTCTCCATCGCCACACTCTGCTGCCATGTGCCACTTTCAGGTCTCTTCACACTGCTGGTGTGTTAAATTTTTTGACATAGGGTGCAGGCAGATTACGGGCCTCACATAGCTGCTGCCAGGCCCCTAATCTGCCATGGGCCCCTATATACCGCCTCCTCATGCTGCTGCCAAGTCTAGAGTCTCTCATGGGTCCCTGTACGGCCTCCCATTGCTGCTGTCTCCATCGCCACACTCTGCTGCCATGTGCCACTTTCAGGTCTCTTCACACTGCTGGTGTGTTAAATTTTTTGACATAGGGTGCAGGCAGATTACGGGCCTCACATAGCTGCTGCCAGGCCCCTAATCTGCCATGGGCCCCTATATACCGCCTCCTCATGCTGCTGCCAAGTCCAGAGTCTGTCATGGTCCCTGTACGGCCTCCCATTGCTGCTGTCTCCATCGCCACAGTCTGCTGCCATGTGCCACTTTCAGGTCTCTTCACACTGCTGGTGTGTTAAATTTTTTGACATAGGGTGCAGGCAGATTACGGGCCTCACATAGCTGCTGCCAGGCCCCTAATCTGCCATGGGCCCCTATATACCGCCTCCTCATGCTGCTGCCAAGTCCAGAGTCTGTCATGGTCCCTGTACGGCCTCCCATTGCTGCTGTCTCCATCGCCACAGTCTGCTGCCATGTGCCACTTTCAGGTCTCTTCACACTGCTGGTGTGTTAAATTTTTTGACATAGGGTGCAGGCAGATTACGGGCCTCACATAGCTGCTGCCAGGCCCCTAATCTGCCATGGGCCCCTATATACCGCCTCCTCATGCTGCTGCCAAGTTCAGAGTCTGTCATGGGTCCCTGTACGGCCTCCCATTGCTGCTGTCTCCATCGCCACACTCTGCTGCCATGTGCCACTTTCAGGTCTCCTCACACTGCTGGTGTGTTGAATTTTTTGACATAGGGTGCTGGCAGATTACGGGCCTCCTATAGCTGCTGCCAGGCCCCTAATCTGCCATAAGCCCCTATATACCGCCTCCTCATGCTGCTGCCAAGTCCAGAGTCTGTCATGGGTCCCTGTACGGCCTCCCATTGCTGCTGTCTCCATCGCCACACTCTGCCATGTGCCACTTTCAGGTCTCCTCACACACTGCTGGTGTGTTGAATTTTTTGACATAGGGTGCTGGCAGATTACGGGCCTCCTATAGCTGCTGCCAGGCCCCTAATCTGCCGTAGGCCCCTATATACCGCCTCCTCATGCTGCTGCCAGGTCCAGAGTCTCTCATGGGTCCCTGTACGGCCTCCCATTGCTGCTGTCTCCATCGCCACACTCTGCCATGTGCCACTTTCAGGTCTCCTCACACTGCTGGTGTGTTCCATTTTTTGTCATAGGGTGCTGGCAGATTATGGGCCTCCCATAACTGCTGCCAGGCCCCTAATCTGCCATGGGCCCCTATACCGACTCCTCATGCTGTGACGTTGCAACAACGTGGAATTCAACCCTACATATGTTAGACCGCCTTTACGAACAGCAAAAGGCCATCACAGATTTCCTGATGTTAAAAGCAGATAAAGGTACTCCCTGTGTAACTTAGATGTCAGCCATTGGCAGCTCATGCGTGACACCTGCGCTTGCTCAGGCCCTTTGAGGAGGCCACGCTATTCGTGAGTCGGCAGGACTATGGGATGAACGACGTCATTCCTCTGTTGCACGTCCTGGAACAAATGCTGTTAACAATGGCTGGTCAGGGTGCGGTAGACGTGGCGCACAGATCTCAACGCCACATGGCCCCTGTGGGGGCAGGACTGGAAGAAGAGGAGGAGGTAGAGGAGGACATTGGTGCTCAGGAATTATTGAGTGAAATGGGTGGTTTTTCCACTCAGCGGACAGGAGTGGAGGAGCAGGAGCATCTGGTAGAGGAGGAGGAAGAGGAGACAGAGGACCTAGACGCACCGTGGCAGTATGCTGTGGAGATGGAGGCAGGGAGTCCCTCGCATTCCTTGGCACAAATGGCCCATAGCATGCTCGGTTGCTTGCGTAGCGACAGCCGAATAATAACCATCAGACAGAGGGATGACTTTTGGCTGTCCACCTTGTTGGACCCTCGCTACCGTTCAAAAATGGTGGCCTTTTTCACACCTGCTGAGAGGGAGGCCAAAATAACGTACTATAAAAAACACCTATGTAGTCAGCTGGTCTCTGCCTGTCTGCGCCAACGTCCATCCTCAGACACTGTGGGCCCTGTGCGCTCGTGTTCCGCTGCCATGGCAGCAGGGGAGGGGTGGGGTGGTAGGAGCAGTGGCAGCTCCACCAGCAGCGGCTGCCTCAGTCTGCAGTCGATGATGAGTAGCTTTCTTCACCAGCGCAGTGAGGAAACTACTAACCAGCCGCAGCAGCAGCAGCAGCATCAGGTGGACCTGGAGCAGGACCTCAAACAACAGGCTTAGGCCTACTTGGACAGCACCCTGCCAACCGAGGTAGACAATCCCCTTGACTACTGGGCAACGAAACTTGACCTTTGGCCCCAACTAGCTGAATTTGCCCTTGAAAGGCTGTCATGCCCGGCCAGTAGCGTGGCATCGGAGCGCGTGTTTAGTGCGGCAGGAGGTATTGCAACTCCGCGGAGGACACGACTGTCCACCCAAAGTGTGGAGAGACTCACGTTTGTGAAAATGAATCAGGCGTGGATTAGTCTGGATTTCAAACCACCAGTTCCTGACACAACTGACTAAATCCGCCATGAATCATGCCCCAAACATGTGCCACTTTCAGGTCTCCTCACACTGCTGGTGTGTTCCATTTTTTGTCATAGGGTGCTGGCAGATTACGGGCCTCCCATAGCTGCTGCCAGGCCCCTAATCTGCCATGGGCCCCTATACCGCCTCCTCATGCTGCTGCCAAGTCCAGAGTCTCTCATGGGTCCCTGTACGGCCTCCCATTGCTGCTGCCTCCATCGCCACACTCTGCCATGTGCCACTTTCAGGTCTCCTCACACTGCTGGTGTGTTCCATTTTTTGTCATAGGGTGCTGGCAGATTACGGGCCTCCCATAGCTGCTGCCAGGCCCCTAATCTGCCATGGGCCCCTATACCGCCTCCTCATGCTGCTGCCAGGTCCACAGTCTCTCATGGGTCCCTGTACGGCCTCCCATTGCTGCTGTCTCCATCGCCACACTCTGCTGCCATGTGCCACTTTCAGGTCTCCTCACACTGCTGGTGGGTTCCATTTTTTGTCATAGGGTGCTGGCAGATTACGGGCCTCCCATAGCTGCTGCCAGGCCCGTAATCTGCCATGGGCCCCCGTACCGACTCCTCATGCTGCTGCCAGGCCCGTAATCTGTCATGGGCCCCTGTTGTCGCTTGTTGGCATATTCCGCTCGTTCAGATGCTCCTTCTCCTGCTACTCATCTTCACGGATTCCGTCAGCAGTCTTTCTTGGAATCCGTTTCCAAGAGACAACAGTTTGCGAGCACGCACCCGACGGTGCAGAAGCTGAACGTCCTCCTGTCCAAGTTGCTGCTGCCAGGCTCGTAATCTGTCATGCGCCCCTGTACCGCCTCCTCATGCTGCTGCCAGGTCCAGAGTGTGTCATGGGCCCCCGTACCGACTCCTCATGCTGCTGCCAGGCCCGTAATCTGTCATGGGCCCCTGTACCGCCTCCCCATGCTGCTGCCAGGTCCAGAGTGTGTCATGGGTCCCTGTACGGCCTCCCATTGCTGCTGCCAGGCCCGTAATCTGCCATGGGCCCCTGTACCGACTCATCATGCTGCTGCCAGGCCCGTAATCTGTCATGGGCCCCTGTACCGCCTCCTCATGCTGCTGCCAGGTCCAGAGTGTGTCATGGGTCCCTGTACGGCCTCCCATTGCTGCTGTCTCTATCGCCACACTCTGCCATGTGCCACTTTCAGGTCTCCTCACACTGCTGGTGGTTTCCATTTTTGTCATAGGGTGCTGTATGGCCTCCCATTGCTGCTGCCTCCACCGCCACACTGTGGCTCCACACTCTGGTTTTGGCCCCGTGACTGCCCAAATGAGTGAAGTGTGCGGTGATTCTAAGATCGACGGCACTCATCTGCATGTCATACTGACTGACAGTATTATTTCTCTTCCCCAGCAGACTCCAAGGGCATTTAAATTAAAGGTACAGTGTTCTGCACTAATATTAAGTCTCTCTGAAGCCTAGAAACACCCTTTTTTAAGTTAAATTCACAGCGAATTTATTCGACTCGAATCGAATATTGTCCACGAATTCGCCGAATCAGTCGAATCGAATTTTTCATTTCTTCGCTCATCTCTAGTGCTAACCATATCTCTGCCTGCTGCCTGTATGGACTTTTTTATTGACCTTGTTCCTGCCTGCTGCCTGGATGTCAGCCTGCTGCCTTTACTGCCCTGGACCAATGTGCTCCTCAAACCACAGGTAATCTTTTGATTACTTTGTTTTCTATACAGTGTTTATTGATTTTTGTCTTACACTTGTTGCCATGTTGGGCACATAATCTGTTCAGAGATTGATAAGGTCTTACACATGTGGGGTCCCCATAATCAGGAGGAGTAGCAGAATGTTGTTTGTTAGAAGTGTCTTATAGATTGACACTAGAGATGAGCGAATCGAACCTGGCGAAGTGGAATTAGTTTCGAATTTCAGGAAAAATTCGATTCGCATCGAATCCGAATTTTAGCAAACTTTGGGTGCACGAATCGAATTTTTCCCGATCAGCCGGCAAAAGTGTCACTGCAGAGAGCTCCGCTATTTCTGACAGTTCTGACAGTTCATTTACAGCGGTTGAAACATTGTATCTATTTGTTTCCATTTAGGATACAGATGTTTTTATTCGGAAATAAATAGATACAATGTTTCAACCGCTGTAAATGTGAAGGAACTGTCAGAGAACTGTCAGAAATAGCGGAGCTCTCTGCAGATACACTTTTTGCTGTACTGGAATACTTCTTCTTTTCATTCTTCTTCTTCTTTTCATTCTTCTTCTTCTTCTTCTTTTCATTCTTCTTTTCATTCTTCTTCTTCTTTTCATTCTTCTTCTTCTTCTTCTTTTCATTCTTCTTCTTCTTCTTTTCATTCTTCTTTTCATTCTTCTTCTTCTTCTTTTCATTCTTCTTCTTCTTCTTTTCATTCTTCTTTTCATTCTTCTTCTTCTTCTTCTTTTCATTATTCTTCTTCTTCTTTTCATTCTTCTTTTCATTCTTCTTCTTATTCTTTTCATTCTTCTTCTTTTCATTCTTCTTCTTTTCATTCTTCTTTTCATTCTTCTTCTTCTTCTTTTCATTCTTCTTATTATTTTCATTCTTCTTCTTCTTTTCATTCTTCTTCTTCTTCTTTTCATTCTTCTTCTTCTTCTTTTCATTCTTCTTTTCATTCTTCTTCTTCTTCTTTTCATTCTTCTTCTTCTTCTTCTTGTCATTCTTCTTCTTCTTGTCATTCTTCTTTTCATTCTTCTTCTTCTTCTTCTTTTCATTCTTCTTCTTCTTTTCATTCTTCTTTTCATTCTTCTTCTACTTCTTTTCATTCTTCTTCTTCTTCTTTTCATTCTTCTTCTTCTTCTTTTCATTCTTCCTCTTCTTCTTTTCATTCTTATTTTCATTCTTCTTCTTCTTCTTTTCATTCTTCTTCTTTTCATTCTTCTTTTCATTCTTCTTCTTCTTCTTTTCATTCTTCTTCTTCTTCTTTTCATTCTTCTTTTCATTCTTCTTCTTTTCATTCTTCTTCTTCTTCTTTTCATTCTTCTTCTTCTTCTTTTCATTCTTCTTTTCATTCTTCTTCTTCTTCTTTTCATTCTTCTTTTCATTCTTCTTCTTCTTCTTTTCATTATTCTTCTTCTTCTTTTCATTCTTCTTCTTCTTCTTTTCATTCTTCCTCTTCTTCTTTTCATTCTTCTTCTTCTTCTTTTCATTCTTATTTTCATTCTTCTTCTTCTTCTTTTCATTCTTCTTCTTTTCATTCTTCTTTTCATTCTTCTTCTTCTTCTTTTCATTCTTCTTCTTCTTCTTTTCATTCTTCTTTTCATTCTTCTTCTTCTTCTTTTCATTCTTCTTATTCTTTTCATTCTTCTTCTTCTTCTTCTTTTCATTCTTCTTTTCATTCTTCTTCTTCTTCTTTTCATTCTTCTTTTCATTCTTCTTCTTTTCATTCTTTTTCTTCTTCTTTTCATTCTTCTTTTCATTCTTCTTCTTCTTCTTTTCATTCTTCTTTTCATTCTTCTTCTTCTTCTTTTCATTCTTCTTCTTCTTCTTTTCATTCTTCTTTTCATTCTTCTTCTTCTTTTCATTCTTCTTCTTCTTCTTTTCATTCTTCTTTTCATTCTTCTTCTTCTTTTCATTCTTCTTCTTCTTCTTTTCATTCTTCTTCTTCTTTTCATTCTTCTTTTCATTCTTCTTCTTTTCATTCTTCTTCTTCTTCTTTTCATTCTTCTTCTTCTTCTTTTCATTCTTCTTTTCATTCTTCTTCTTCTTCTTTTCATTCTTCTTCTTCTTCTTCTTCTTCGTCGTGCCCTGTGACTGCCCAAATGAGTGAAGTGTGCGGTGATTCTAAGATCGACGGCACTCATCTGCATGTCATACTGACTGACAGTATTATCTCTCTTCCCCAGCAGACTCCAAGGGCATTTAAATTAAAGGTACAGTGTTCTGCACTAATATAAAGGCTCTCTGAAGCCTAGAAACCCTTTAAATAAGTTAAATTCGCGGCGAATAAATTTGCATCGAATCAAATTTCTCCCGCAAATTCGGCGAATCAGCCGAATCGAATTTTTGAATAATTCGCTCATCTCTAATTGACACCTTTGTGTTAAAAAAGAAATACATTTTCATTTTCTTTCCACATTTTCCAAAAAGTTGTGGAAAATATGAAATGTTCAAATGAATCATGTCTTTTAGAAAATATGTTGTGGTGTTTGCTTTCCAAAATTGGGTCATTTTGAGGGTGTTTCTACTTTCCTGGTGCTCCAGGGCCATCCAGGCTTAAGAGGAGTAGCAGAATGTATTTTGGGGCGTCATTTTTGGTATGTACAAGCTATGTATTAGAAATATCTTATAAATGGACAATTTGTGTTAAGAAAATACGTTTTCATTTTCTTTCCACATTTTCTTAAAACTTTCGTAAAAAAAATACATGTTCAAAAGACTCATTATGCCTCACAAAAAATACTTTGGAGTTTCCAAAATGGGGTCATTTTGTGGGTGTTTCCACTTTTCTGGTGCTCCAGGGACTTCAAAAACGTGATAGGTTGTCAGGAAATTAGATGTGTAATTTTTGCCCCTACACGGCCTAAAGGTGCTACTTGGATGTTGGGCCTCTCTTTGTTGCCAGGCTGTGGAAAAGTCTCACACATGTGGCATCCCCATACTTAGGAGGAGAAGCAGAATATATTTTGGGGTGCAATTTTTGGTATGTACATGCAATGTGTTGGAAATATGTTATAAATAGACAACTTTTTGCAGAAAAAAAAATACGTTTTCAGTTTCTTTCCACATTTTCCAAAAATTTGTGGAAAAAAAATGACATGTTCAAAAGATTCATTATGCCTCAGAGAATATATATTGGGGTGTTTGCTTCTCAAAATGGGGTAATTATGTGGGTAATTCCATTGTCCTGGTGCTCCAGGGCCTTTAAAAGTGTAATATGTAGTCAGAAAATTAAATGTGTAATCTAAACCCCTAGGGCAGCTGACGGTGCTCCTTGCATGTTGGGCCTCTCTATGTGGCTAGGCTGTGAAAAAGTCTCACTTATATGGTATCCCCATACTCAGTAGGAGTAGCAGAATGTGTTTTGGGGTGCAGTTGCAAGTATGCATATGCATGTGAGAGAAATAACATGTTAATATGACAATTTTGTGAAAAAAAATCTTAATTTCAATAGAATTGTGGGAAAAAAATACAACTTTAAAAAACTTACTATACCTCCTACTAAATACCTTGGACTGTCTACTTTCCAAAAAGGGGTCAGCCGCACCACCAGCACAGATGAATGCTGACCTGCGGATGGGTGCCATTACTTATGGAAATTGCAACAGTACTGGGAACTGAGGTTCCTGTGCAGGCTGAATTCTCTGACGAAGTGCAGGGACTTCTTCCCTGCGTGTCCCGGGGCACAAGAGTCCATTTAAATTAATGGGCTCTCGTGCCCACGCAAGATGCAGGCTGCAGGATCGCAGAGATGTGAACCTAGCCTAAGTGTCTCAAGAAATGAGATAGACCATCTCATCATCCATCAGGTGTGATCAGGTGTGATCAATTTTCAATGATTGGTACCATAGCTTGTAGACTCTCTAACTTTCACACAGACCAAATAATATAGACATGTTTAGGTTATATTTACCAAAGAAATGTAGCAGTATACATTTTGGCCAAAATTTTTGAAGAAAAATTAATTATTTGCAAAATTTTGCAACAGAAACTAAGAAAAATGTGTTTTTTTTTGTTTTTTTTTACATTTTTTAGTCTTTTTTTCATTCATAGTGCAAAAAATAAAAAACCCAGTCCTGAGTAAATACCACCAAAAGAAAGCTCTATTTGTGTGAAAAAAAGGGACAAATGTTTCATATGGGTACAGTGTTGCATGACTGAGTAATTGTGAGTTAAAGTATGAGAGCACTGAAAGCTGAAAATTGGTCTGGGAAGGAAGAGGGCATACTGTAAGTGCCCGGTAGGCAAGTGGTTAAAGCAACATCTAATTAATTTCCCCTTTTTTATTATGTGGGAAACATGTATGAGGGGTGTTCTAATCAAACTGGGACTTTAGAGTTTGTATATTAAAAGAACACATTTCAAAGAGTGGAAACTGCATTTATGTTTTGACATACTCCCCTGCTACGTGTATGCTTTTATCTCAGAATTTAACTAATGCCTGGAAAGCTTTAGCATAGAAAGATTTCTCAGTACGACTGAACCATCCTAGGACTGCCTGTTTCACTTTGTCATCATTGTGTGCACGGTTTCCACAGAAAGATTTGTCTTCAATTGCACGACTAAGTTATGAGGCTATTACCCAGGATCAGGCGTTCCACATGCTGAATGGAACAACTGCTGTGGGCTGGGGACCACCAAGGCCAAGATCGTCACTGACAGACATACAGCCATCTTTGAAACGTTTACACCATTCAAATGTCTTACTGCAGCTGAACGTCTCATCACTGTACTGTGCTCGAAGTCTTTAGTAGATATCCACAGGTTTTAGGCCTTTATTCACAAGAAAATTCATCACCACATGCTGTTCCATGCACACACTAACACTGTTGTCTGCTATCTTGATTAATGGTCTCTGGACTGGCCTGTGACATGTACGCTGCCTATCAGTAATAGCATTTTCACTTACTACGGTGTGTAGTACCTCCACGCTAACATCCCTTTTTATACTTTTAAAATTAAAAGTCATTATTATTTATTTATTTTGCAAAATGTGGACTATACCTTTAAGTTAAACTCTTCAGAGATAAGCTAACATTCTTTTGCATTGTCTCAGGGTAGCAATAGGGAGGGTCCTTGTAAGACGTGCATATTATGGTAATAAAATGTATCTTGAAAGTATCTGATAACTTGGAGAAATATTAACATAGCCATATTCTACTATAGATGCACTTTTCATTTTTAGATATTATTTATAGATACATAGTAGTTGGAGTTGAAAGTATTTATCCAGCCCCTCTTTGATATTGTCTGTTCCATGAACATAAAAGCTCTACATTCCCATGACAGCTCTTCTGTTCTTTGTTGTGAAATAAGTTGTAATCTGGTGAGCTTTAAGGTCTCCGAAGATAGCTTTGTAAATAAGTATGTCTGATTGCCATATTGCCTTAAGCCAAACTTCAGGCTTTGTGGGTCACAAAACAGTATGCTTTCAGTTTGCCTAGATTTTTCTTTATAATGTTATCATTTCCCAAAGTTCTTTTTCATAGCTGTTAGAACAAAGGATAGGAAATAAAGATGTATTTTCTTTGTTTGGAAGCCTTCACCAGTAATATAAAGCAGGAATTTAGCCTGATTTAGTAACAGAAATTGCTGCAAGCAATAGCATCATGTAACTATGATGAATCACAAGTGATGTCTTTAAACCTAACAAACTGTGAGAGCAGTTTCTACTTGCCAGAATTCACTACATTTGGAATGATGGTGCTTGAAATGCTATTTAAAATACATCCATGTATTACACTGGTCATCTCTACAAAATCCTTGCCCTTCAAAATGCCAAAAGACTGCATGTTTTGTGTAATAAGGGAAATCTGCCATAAGCAGTTATTTCCAGCTGATAGGACATACCTAGGTGTGCTTACACGTGGGCAGCAATGATCCCTGGACAAGAAGATAAACAAGCCCCGATCCACATGAGTAAACTGAGATCACTGGCAGCGAATACTTAAATTCAAGGCCACGATTTAAAACTGTAAGACAAGCAAAATATCAGGACATGCATGGCAATAACTGTATGTCCTCACTTCATCTGTATGTTTCAAACAAATAAGCCCACAACCCTAGATTCTAATAAAGTTTTAAAGGCCTCGATCTAATGTAAACTGTTTTATAAAAAAAATGAGAGTAGGATAAAAAAATGTAAAGCAGGAATTTCAAATGGAAAGAAAAGTTATAATTCAATATGAAGCAGTTTAAGTAAACCTTCTGAGAGCCGGACCTAACTAACTGAAAAGGAAAACACGTTTGGCAATTAAATACAGTTTATCATCTATTTACACTTTAAATTATTTTGCTGCCTGATTCTATGTGTTACATTACTAAAAATTACAAAACTATAAACCTACAAGAAAACATTTTTTGAACTAATGAGCTACAAAATTCTATAAGAAATCTTCAAGGCTCTGTATTGAAATAGCAAATCAGGAGTAATGCAGCAAAAGATGCTGCACATCCCACAAACCTTCACTTTAAAATAATAATAAAGTCCAAAACATAAAGTAGTAGTAGTAAGATCTTCCACCAAGTTATCCAAGTATAGCACCAAATTATCCACGTGTCCTGTGGATCTCCATGCACCGATATCTTCTATAACTGGTCACTAGTGCTACTCATGCATACACCTCCTGTGCACAATATATGCTCACCTCCAGATTAGACTCTGATGACTAGTCAAGGGTCACATGTGCTTTTGCCCCTTCACAGGCTGCAAACGAGAAGGTTCCAGATTCACTCCACCGCAGATGGCTCCCACTGTTCCATGGATCCTTTACACACATAAAAAGCATTATTTCATTCACAAAAGAAAAATAGGGAGTGATATGCCTACTGAGGGAGTGTGTTGATTTGGAGTAGCACATATAGGAGTGGAGCGGGGTCATGACCTCTAGGGCTATGTAGGGATACCCATACCCATACTCCAGGGCCGCTCTCCTTTGCACAATGCACTGCATCCTAGAATATGTGGCAAATTGTTCCTTCACCCCTCTGCCTGGCAGGATAAATGGGCGAACATACCTCTTTACCAATTAGTGGTGAGCCTCACTTTGAGCTTGGGCCCTGGCCCAGGTGCATGTTGGGGGGGGGGGGAGACAGATCAGAGCACCTTTCCTGCTACTACTTGCTCAGCTGCAGGGTGTATGCACACTGTTTTCTGTTGGATGAACTTTTTCTCTTCTTCCTCCAGCTCAGATTCTGGCTCAGGCACTGCCTCCTTACTTTTTAGCAAACGTTCTGCCAAACAGGAGGTCTGTTGCACTGCATATTTCAGTGTATTCTGATCTCCCCAGGACCACTCAGATGAAGACCCACCAGAGGTTTTACAGCCCCTTGGGCCATCCTCATTAGACTCACAGTGAAACCCAGAATCAAACACCAGGCTGCTCTTCTCTGCACTCTCTTAACTCAGCTGTCCTCCTTTTGCTAATACTAGGATGGGTCCCTGCTTGTGGCTGTAAACATAGCCCTTTATACATTTCCCCAACCTCAGAGGCAGTTGCAACACATTCTGACTTACAGGGAACACACTGCTAGAAACTTCACCTGCATGCAGTCTAGGCTGCTCCAGCTCAGCAGCCTCGGCATAGAAGCCAATGTCTCAATTCACTTGGTAGGTTACAGGCTGAAGGCTCTCTGGTATCTGCTGGAATAGCAGCTCCCTGCACTGTCTATACTGACTCCATAACTGGATCCCCACTGTCAGCCACTAGCACGTAACACACACTGCACACGGATGCTCGGCTCTTGGGATGGTACAAAGAGCTATGCTGCCCCGCTGTACCAGCTTCACTCTTGTGTTGGTGAGACATTCCTCAGCCTCAGCCATCTGGCTCAGTGTCCTCTCCACCCTGTGATCTCCACAAGACATATAGCCTGGCTGGAAGAATGGCACATAACCTGCCAACTTGGTGCTCTCAGCCATGTGCAGGGTGTACTCCTCCTCCATAACACAGTCTAACACTCCAACCCCTTTCCCGTGCTTGGGATACTTCAAAAGCAACCAGCAAAAATGCAACAGAGGGCACTAAAGCTGATCTGCTCCTTCAGGGTGTAGCCTCCATGTTGAACGTGAAGGTAAAGGAACTTCAATGCAGGAACTCCTCAGTGTATAGTCCTGAGCAAACTGTATTGATCTCCCAAAGGCAAGAAAGGTTTCTAGGATTCTTTTGGCTAGTACTCACTGTGCCCTGGGTGCTGTAATGTCTCCTGTAGTACCAGCTATTCTCTGCACGTGGTGCCTGTGGACTTGATCGCCTGTAGAGCTTTATGCACTTTGGGATAATCTGGACAGAGGTCCCTGAGCTCTAGCCGGAGCTGGGGCCCCAATGGATTTCTTCAGTGCTTTACCTGGCCACCCAGGGGTGCTTCAGCCCTCATGTGAGGTCTTTCTCTCCCAGGAACAAGAGCCTGCTGACCTAGGCACCAGCCTATTTAAACCCCTCTCAGCCCCCTGCTGGTCACTCTCCTGACCAGGGATTGGCTGAAAAGACATGAATATGCTGGCCAGGGTCAACTCTCCCACTCACTATATCCCAACATTCAGTGGGATGCAGGGGAAAGTACCTGAGCCTGCACCATCAGAATCCAGAACAGACACAAACAAACGATCACTGCTCTTCCTGGCTACAGGGAGGCCAAAAACAAAATTTACCTAAACACTAGCAGCCTTCTAAGAGGGTGCTACAATCAAAGTGCTGCTGAGTGATGTAAAATAATCCATAGTATTCAGTTCTGGCTGATGGACTCAGTTTGATTGAATTCAGTCTAAACTGAATCTAAATTGATCAGAAAGGAAGTTATGGCTATTTGATTGTGAATTTGATTATGCATTGAAGTGTGTATGGCCATTTGTTCCTTCTCTGCCTACTATATTCATCCTCCTGCACCTTGTCTCAGTACACTTCACAGTTGCCCAACACTTCCATCTGTCTCTTGTCTCCCTCGCCAAACCCTTCCCCTAAACAGCCCCCTTATTATTATCATTATTATACAGGATTTATATAGTGCCAACAGTTTGCTCAGCACTTTACAAAATGAAGGTAGACATTACAGTTACAATACAATTTGGTACAAGAGGAAACAGTGGGCCCTGCCTGTTATACAGGATCTCCTACTTTCCATATGCTTCTATATTTTCTGTTTCTATAGCCTTCCAGCCCTGCCCAACAATAAACCAACCTGACTGGACCTACACATCTACATCACCCAGTGGTGTATTTAGGTTTTGTGCTCTATGCAACACAAAAATTGTGCTCCCCCCTCCTCAATGAGAGAGTTCAATGATTGTGTGTGTGTATATATATATTCATTGAACTCTCTCTCTCACGATTGTATATATTTAAATGATCATATAAATATTGTATAATGATTATCTAAGATATGGAAATTGTTCAATTGTAAAGTGCCAATCAATGTTTGTCAGTCACCCATCAATCATACAGATTACACAGCTATGTCTCATGTATAATATGCATAGCACATGGGTGCTGCATGTCCCCTCCTCCCCCTAGAATAAAGCTGGTGCCATCACCCTCTCCGCCATCAGCAGACCCTGTACCTTCTGTATAGTTTGCTGGGTGACTTCTCCTTTCCCCCTGGTCTGAGCAGAATAAATTATCCCAGATATTCCTAATATCTGCACCCTTTCTAGCCAGAGGATTCTTACTCTATGCAGCAGACAGGGGGAGACGGTGCCAAATGGTATGATCCGTTCCCCATCCGATGGAATGCACTGGCCAGATTGCAGTTCATTTCTACAGAATTTTATTTTACAAAGTAATAATTAAAAAGATTGTGAAAGAAATTTATAAAATCCATGGTGTGGCGGGGTGAAGATTATGGTCCTCCCTGCAAAGTACTGGTACACTCCACAAGCTGCATCTGTTGAGCATCAGGTAACACAGGTTCCTATGGGCGGGGTTTGGTTGCACCATTTGCGTAGCATAGAATGGAGGGCAAGGCAAGGGCACTACGCTGCGCTGGAGGCTTAAGTGGGCTTGGTGGGTAGGAGACGGATGTGTGAGCTGTTTTCAGTAACAGCTTTTGGTTTCATGAGTCTACTGAGAGAATGAGCTACAACCGGACTATCACCGTCTTCTCCCTGGATGGGCATCTCTTCCAGGTGGAATACGCTGACAGAGCTCATGTAGTGCCTCTTCGGGTGACGGTCCCCATACTCAATCACCTGCCATTTGTGTTCTCTCTTCCAGGAGCAGCGCCACCCCCCTGAAAAATGCTTCCCTAAGCAAATGCCTTGTTTGCCTCATGACAAATATGCCCCTGACATCACCCATGCTGCAAAACTGTTTAAAATACATAAAACAAACTGAACTGTTCCTTTCTACCCATTTATACATTCTTTACTGCCCTGCCGATTGCTTGTCATGTGGTGTAATTCCAAGCAGGTAGGACTCTGCTATGTAAGAATCTTGTGAAAGTGCCAAACAGCACCCAATATTTGCAGTTCTTGTTAAGGGCCCTTTCACAGAGGCAGACCAATCGAATCCACCTGCCCGTTTTTCAGGTGGACCCAACTGAACTTCATGGGGAGACAGATGTAAACAGACATGTGTCCACTAACACCCACCTGCATCTGATCCAGTCTGCTAAAAACAGACGGATGGGGATCCCCATCAGTCTAACGAATCGGATCGAATAACAGTAGGATGTAAATGGACAGGTGGTCCTTTTCCATCTGAATGCCCCATAGAGAACAGAGGCATGTGTACGAGTTAGGACCACAGATGATCAGGGTGCCGTGTCGTGGCTCTGTGGCTTACGTATGTATTTGCAAATGTGTGCTAACTAAACCCCTGTTATAAACGCATACTGTTAGACAGGTTAATTCGGTTGTTAGCAAGCTGGCTGGCAAGTTGTCCAAGAACATTGTTCTCTCCCCCTTTTTTTCACTATGTGATGCCTGTTTATGTGTCCTTGCTTCATAAGCCAGTTATAGACTTGGGCGGGTGGCCACTTTTATGCATGTTTGAGTTTTTGGTACGTGGGTGCACTAGGGCCCTGGTTGCCATTGTGCTACATGCTGGGGTCCAGTGCACTCCTTTGCCTTTAAGAGGGGTGGCTCCCTCAGGTCCACCTGCCCTTGATCTATCCATTAAATGCATGTGCCTCTACTATGGGGACTTATAAATTTTAGAGTTAGGACCACAGATGATCAGGGTGCCGTGTCGTGGCTCTGTGGCTTACGTATGTATTTGCAAATGTGTGCTAACTAAACCCCTGTTATAAACGCATACTGTTAGACAGGTTAATTCGGTTGTTAGCAAGCTGGCTGGCAAGTTGTCCAAGAACATTGTTCTCTCCCCCTTTTTTTCACTATGTGATGCCTGTTTATGTGTCCTTGCTTCATAAGCCAGTTATAGACTTGGGCGGGTGGCCACTTTTATGCATGTTTGAGTTTTTGGTACGTGGGTGCACTAGGGCCCTGGTTGCCATTGTGCTACATGCTGGGGTCCAGTGCATTCCTTTGCCTTTAAGAGGGGTGGCTCCCTCAGGTCCACCTGCCCTTGATCTATCCATTAAATGCATGTGCCTCTACTATGGGGACTCATAAATTTTAGAGTTAGGACCACAGATGATCAGGGTGCCGTGTCGTGGCTCTGTGGCTTACGTATGTATTTGCAAATGTGTGCTAACTAAACCCCTGTTATAAACGCATACTGTTAGACAGGTTAATTCGGTTGTTAGCAAGCTGGCTGGCAAGTTGTCCAAGAACATTGTTCTCTCCCCCTTTTTTTCACTATGTGATGCCTGTTTATGTGTCCTTGCTTCATAAGCCAGTTATAGACTTGGGCGGGTGGCCACTTTTATGCATGTGTACGTGTCCACCCTGCTCAAGTGGAGCAGACACAGAACTGTCATCCGCCTGATCAGTGGTAATCAGTGGATAGACTCCCCCTGAGCAGATGGATCCTCTTGGCAGAGTCCATCCCTGTGAAAGGGCCCTAAAATGGGCTTTTTGGTGGTTTGTGATAAGCACAGGACTCAAAATATTTTATCAAAACAATACATTTTGTAATGTGGATGTTGCAGATTGATAGCAGTATCTCAGTGCTCAGTAAAGGAAATATATGCTGCTGCATGACCATGTGGTGCTGGCAACATTATTAAGAATGCAGCCTATTCTTTCATTAGACTAGCATGGCAATATCACCAGAAATTAATTTTTCCATCCACTGGAGACCAGTAATATCACTTAGGGGACAATTTAGAAAATACACATTTTATATATATATATATATATATATATATACTCTGTATATATACTGTATACATATATCTATACACTATATTGCCAAAAGTATCAGGATGTCCTGCCTTTATATGCACATTAACTTTAATACCATCCCAGTCTTAGTCTGTAGGGTTCAATATTGAGTTGGTCCACCCTTTGCAGCTATAACAGCTTCAACTCTTCTGGGAAGGCTGTCCACAAGGTTTAGGAGTGTGTCTATGGGAATGTTTGACCATTCTACCAGAAACGCATTTGTGAGGTCAGGCACTGATGTCAGAGAGAAGGCCTGGCTTCCAGTCTCCGCTCTAATTCATCTCAAAGGTGTTCTATCGGGTTGAGGTCAGGACTGTGTGCAGGCCAGTCAAGTTCTTCCATCCAAAACTCACTCATCCATGTCTTCATGGACCTTGCTTTGTGCACTGGTGCATGTTGGAACAGAAAGGGGCCATCCCCAAACCATTCCCACAAAGTTAGGAGCATGAAATTATCCAAAATGTCTTGGTAGGGTGATGCCTTAAGAGTTTCCTTCACTGGAACTAAGGGGACAAGCCCAACCCCTGAAAAACAACTCCACACCATAATCTCCCCTCCACCAAACTTTACACTTGGCACAATGCAGTCAGGCAAGTACTGTTCTCTTGGCAAACGCCAAACCCAGACACGTCCATCAGATTCTCAGACAGAGAAGTGTGAGTCGTCACTCCGGAGAACATGCCTCCACTGCTCTAGAGTCCAGTGGCGGCATGCTTTACACCACTGAATCTGATGCTTTGCATTGCACTTTGTGATGTAAGGCTTGGATGCAGCTGCTCACCCATGGAAACCTATTCCATGAAGCTTTCTGCACACTGTTGTTGTGCTAATCTGAAGGCCACATGAAGTTTGGAGGTCTTTAGCTATTGACTCTGCCATCAGTTGGTGACCTCTGTGCCCTGTGCCCTTCAGCATGCACTGACCCCGCTCATAAAGCTCTCTATGAACTATTGTTGTGCTAATCTGAAGGCCACATGAAGTTTGGAGGTCTTTATTGACAGTTGGCAACTTCTGCGAACTGTGAGCTTCAGCATGCACTGACCCTGCTCTGTCATTTTGCGTGGCCTACCATTTTGTGGCTGAGTTGATGGTGTTCCCAGTTGCTTCTACTTTGTTATAATACTACTAACAGTTGACTGTGGAATATTTAGTAGCAAGGAAATTTCATGGATGGTCTTACTGCACAGGCAGCAACCTATCACAGTAGCACACTTGAATTCACTGAGCTCCTGAGAGTGACCCATTCTTTCACAAATGTTTGCAGAAGCAGTCTACATGCCTAGGTGCTTGTTTTTATTTACACCTGTACCCATGGAGGTGATTGGACCAGCTGAATCCAATGATTTGGAGGAGTTTCCCAATACTTTTGTATATATATAGTATATATATATATATATATATATATATATGTTTCTAAATATGTAGCAGGACCACAGAGAGGTGATGTCACAGTGTTAAATGTCATATAGAATCCCTCAGTTACATTTCATCAGTCACGGTGAAGCATATCACATCATTCAAAATGCCAGATATAATAACAATCAATCATAGGCATAAAGACCAGAGAATCACATCAGTCACAAGGAACATACCATAGATAACTTCAGCTTTCAAATGAAACAACATTTGTCATAAGAAAAAAACACACAGAGCACCATCTACCACAGATCCATTGGGAAGAAGCCACACAAAATGGCAACAGTTGTCTGACATTGTCTTATATGTCTTAAATGATTTTACCTTAAGAAAAGTTGTTGTTTTTTAACTTTAAGTGTGTTTTGTTTTTGAAAAAAAGCACACAGGTGGCACAAACACCTAGCGCATTCTCCAAAGTTTATTAAAATGTTTTAAAAAGACAAAAAACATACTAACTGTTTCATCACTGAGGAAAGGGACACGTCCCCAAAAAGCGTCCACAGGCTGACCGTACCACCACTCGGACACTCTGCCATCATTTTGGGCCATCTCTGTGGCTTTACAGGCTTTTAATGCACTTATTTTGTGAGTATGTTTTTTTTAAAACATTTTAATAAACCTTGGATAATGTGCTAAGTGTTTGCGCCACCTGTGTGCTTTTTTCCAGTTTCGTTGATCTCCCAATCTGAGTAGGGCTGCATCACCAGGACTTTATCCATAGGTCATCTACACACCTGATTCCCTGGCTTTTTCCTGGCATTGAGCCCTTTGAGGCGCTGGAGAGTTACTGCTTGTGTTCTAATACATGTGTGCTTTTATATGATTTATTTATTTTTTACTTCCAAAACATCCCCCCAGCACTGATTCCACCTCCCCACACACTAATCACCCCCGCAACCCCTGATCCCTTGTGGCTACCCTGTAGCCGCTGGCTTCCCGCCTCTCACACTGGCTTCAGTGCAGCCACAGGGAAATTAGAAATGTTTTTTACTCCCCCCCACAAGCAGTACAACCCCCCCGCAATGGCCCCCCATCTTTACCATCCAACATCTGTCCCTGGTGAGCTGCTGGCCGGCATTCCCTCCTCTCCCTTCCACCGACTGCAGCAGCTGCCTTGGGTCACAGACAAGCTTTCAGAATGGAGAGAGGTGGGTGAAGAGGGTGGTAAACATGTGTTTACTACCTCCCCTTCCTTTCCTGGAATAGGCATAGTGAGCATTAAACCTCACTATGCTCCTGTGTGCCTTCATCACTGGAGCAACAGTGTTTACAATGCTTCAGTTTTGTGACTGAATAGGAGTCTCTATACAGACTCCTTATTCATTCACATACAGTGCAGCGCAGGCTGCAGAAAAGGGACAGTCTTCAGTTCATTTCTCTGTCTCAATGTTTAGACCTCTGATATCTCACCAAAGCCCCCACTGCCCACCCCGTCAAAAAATAAAAAAAATAAAAATAATTTACAAAATATTAAATATTAAAAAATATAATTGTAAAAAAAATAAAATAAAACAATAAATTGTAATGCTTGTTCATACAGGGCATACTATAGCAAATACCCCTGCAAGGCCATGTTTACATGCACAGGGATGCAGAGGTGTTCCATTCATCCCTGTGCAAGCAGTCCCATTGATGTCATTTGGGATGTAGCAACTGCACAAACACAGCCCCTGCTCCCAATTTGACATCTATGTAGGTCCGAATGCATGTCCCTGAGCTCACACTGTCTGAGTTCAGGGTTGTGCACCCACACGGATGTCATATTGGGAGCAGTAGCAATGCCTGTGCAGCCACTGTATCCCAAATGACATGAATAGGACTGCCTGCTTGGGGATGCACAGAACACCTGTTCATCCCCATGCGGGTAAACACGGTCCTCCACAGGCATACACTCTAGTGCGCCCAATGTGAAAGTGGCCTTGGTAGCAATTTAGGAGGAATTTTTTAAGTTATGTTGTGTTTGTGTCCACGGATAATTATTGTAGTGTATTGTTAGTAAAAATAGCAATTTGATGACCATTTGCTAAACTATTGCGGGGCCTAAAAAATCAGTAGCACCTTTTTTTTTATTTTACAGGTCATGTTCTCTCAGAAAATGTACGGTTTGGGAGGTCTTTTACAAACTCTGAAAGCTGCAAGGGAAAAATGATAATCTCCATTTTTGGAGACTAAATTGTTTTTATATACAGTTTTGCTCACATTCAGTTTTCATCATTACACAAAAAGTTACAATTTAAAATGTACAAGTATTTGTTTTTTATTAACTCAATACACTTTTAGCTTTTATATTTAGTAGGAATTTAGCATGAATTTTGTAAATTTTGCCATGTACTGTATGTATCAACTAATAATGATTCTAGTGAATTTTTTGTGAAAATGGTGATTTGATAAACATTTGCACAAATATAGTTAGGCCTAAAAAATCAGTAACACATTTTTGTATCCTATAGGTCATGTGCATTCAGAAAATATGTGGTTTGGGAGGTCTTTAATAAATTCCGAAAGCTGTAAGTGAAAAATGATAACCTCAGATTTTTAGAGGAAATTGTTTTTATTTACCTTTAGTTTTCACCATTTCACAAAAAGCCACAATTTAAAAATTACCAATATTTATTTAGTAACTCAAAACAGTTTTAACTTTTATGTTTTCTAATAATTTAGCAGAAATGTTGTAAATGTTGCCATGTATTTATCCACTGATGATTTTAATGTATTTATAGCGAAAATATTGTATTGATAAACATTCTACTGGTCCTATGCTTTCAGAAAACGTATGGTTTGGGGGGGGGGGGGGGGTCTTTCACAAACTAACTCTGAAAGCTGTAAGGGAAAAATAAAAAAGCAATGGAGAAATTGTAAAAATGACCTGCCCACCTGAGTTTAAAAGTGGGCCTGGCAGTGAACCCTTTGCTACTGAAGATATCTTTGCTCTACAATATTGTTCTGCAAAGCTGAAGCTGGTTATATACATACCAGTTTGAAAAAAAGAAGAAATTTAAGTAAATCCAGCTTTCTCACATTTTCCTTTCACCAGTGTGAGTCTTCTTTTACCTTATCATTAGTTCTTCATTGTCGATGTTGGTTTTCTTTCTTCAGTGTCAGTCTGTTTGTGTCAATTCCAGCTATTGAGTGAATGTGTTGCAATGTCCTATTATTTATTGAATGTATCTCACTGAATAATGCACATGCTCCTAGGAAAACAAGCCATATAAGACTTTGGAGGCACAGTGTTGTGTATTTTTATAGAAACCTACGAGTATAACATAAATTCATAAAAGCAACACATATACGGTATTTTCATCACTGTGCATTTTTGCGCATTTCAAATATATATATATATATATATATATATATATATATATATATATATATACATTGTTATTTTAGCTTTAGATGTAAAATTTCAAGGACTCTCACCAACTTGCATCTAAAGTAAGGTTTCTAGCACCAAATGTTGGAAGTGAGCTGACCGCATATCTTCCAGGCCTTCATTATCTATCCTCCAATTTGCAACACATTTAAGTACTGCAGCCTTGCATAACTAGTGGAGATCATGTTAAGTAGGTCTGGGTCAAACAATGTGACAATACAGCAAAAAAGAACAAGAGAGGGCTCTGAGGAAGAAGGGATCTCCCTTTGAAACGCATCAGAATTTTTTAGGGTCTTCCTTCACTTGGGACTTGTACATGACTCCGCTCTGATTGTCCAGTATTGGATAGCACATGCTTATGAAATTGTGGCATTTGTGACTATACATCTGTTTTATCCTTCAATAAATTTCTTTATTGAGGTAATGCGCAAGGCTGGTGTGCTTTTTTTTGTTCTTTTTTGCAGTATTGTTCTAGGCTTCCCCAGCCTTCCAAAAGGGCTGCACAGCTTTTGATCATTTGGTGGATATGTTTCGCTAAGGATGGTCAGTAAAGCAGATGGGCAACAGCAGCAGAAGACCACACCGGGTACCACTCCTGTCAGCTAAGAACAGGAAAGAGAGGCTACAATTAGCTCACCAAAATTGGTCTATAGAACATTGGTAAAAACGTTGCCTGGTCTGATGAGTCTTGATTTCAGTTGCGACATTAAGATGGTAGGGTCAGAATCTGGTGTAAACGACATGAAAGCATGCATCCTGCCTTGTATCAATGGTTCAGACTGCTGGTGGTGGGGTAATGATGTGGGGGATATTTTCTTGGTACTAGCAAGTTGTACCTAATAAAGGGTCTAGTATGGACAAAAAAATCATAAGTTCATGGTTACCCCAGAAAGTTGTATGAGTAAATCTCAGAGTGGCTGAGGTACGCAACATTTTATGAGTGATTCACCAAACCCTAATTGTGGTTTTCATCATAAGGGCCAGATTGTAAGGAGCTCTGGGGCCTTTGAAAAGAGGTGCTGCAAAGCCTCAAAAGTGTTAGGCTGTACCACTTCCAGGGTCACTACAGCAATATCATGCTGCAGACTCAACCAGTTGTTTGTATGTCCTGCAAGGAAATAGTTGAAGAGATCTGGCAGGCCAAGCCCCCTTGGATGGGGGACTCTGGCAGGGCCAAACCACCCTCCCATAGCCAGGGGAATTGGAGGGTAATGCTACTGATTACTCTTAATATCCCAATAACTAGTGACACTCAATTCAATTTTACCTCTGCATCTTGTACCCAGCCCGAGTGCAGCAGTATACATGTTGTTCCTTGCAGCATAATTCTTTAATGGAGGGAGTAGCACTGGCTGACCAGATTGATTGCCCTTTATGAGGAAAACGCCCACCTGGCAATCAGTCTCACACCTGTTCAGAGACTTTTTGCATGCTGGACCATGTGTAATCTTCCTCCTTTCATAGTGACAGAGTGCTAATCCATCACTATGTACGTTGTACTGCCATAATACCATTTGCAGGTTGTTAAATGGACACAAGATGGGACTGTCCTGCAGCCTAGTGTTGCAGACTGTTGAAAAAGCTTCATTGGACTCGTAGGCTGATTGCAGGACTTCACTGTCTAACATGGAGTTAACAAACTACAATTTCCAGAGGAGCCTACTCAAAGAGTGGAGGAGAGAGGAGGAATTGCAGACCACTGACACAGCTGACATTGCTGACACCTCTGACAAGTTTGGTGGACAGCCCTGTGAGCAGGAGGGCCGGAGTGCTGCTGTCCAAAGTGATCTCTGAAGGAGGAACCACAAGGAAACAGGGGCCCCTGTCTACAGAGAGACCATCCTCCACCTGACTAAGGCCATGGATCGGATGAGAGAATTCCATACTCAAGCCATCTAAGTTTTACACGACATTATCAAATTAGTTACGTGTTAAGACCCAATTAGTTTAACCTCCTAATTATTACTGTTCCAGCATATCCATTCACAAGGGTCCACTGCATTCCGCAGGCCCAGCTTTATTATTGCTCCCATTACAGTCAGCCCATTCGCCAAGGTGCTCCTTCATTGCTGCAGTTTGCCACTATGGCCCAAGGAAGAACCAAATTATTCGGGAGTCCAGGAGCCCTTATGCTTCCCCCATTGTGGTAGCACAGAAGGAGAATGGCACTCTGTGAATGTGTATTGATTATAGAACCCTAAACAAGCGAACCATCCCAGATCATAACCCCTCGGATTATGGATGAGTTACAATGCCTGTTGAGAGCCAAATTAGGCAACAAGGCAAAACGTTTATATATACGGTACATTTTTTTCCACAGGCCACTACATATCCCAAACATATATTATTGAGTTTTGAAACATGTGCCTCCACTGTAAAAAGAACCAGTTTAGACTCAACCAACCTCTCCCTAATCAATACATATAGAAAGTCCACCTAACCTATAAATAAACTTTCAAGGATAGATTCCCATATTTTTATCAGATACCTACACTCCACCAACCCTTTATTATACATAACACACACACAAAGTACAAAAGACCAAAGTTAAAAACAATAGCTATATAAATATCCTCTACCCTCCCCTTCAAATTATCATGTATTATATCATGTATATACCGGTACGTGTACAGTGGATATAAACATTCTACACACTCCTGTTAAAATGTCAGGTTTCTGTGATGTAAAAAAATGAGACAAAGATAAATAATTTTAGAACTTTTTCCACCTTTAATGTGACCTATAAACTGCACAACTCAGTTGATCTCTGGGGCCTTAGTCAAGGAAGAGCGAATTATGAACAGTTCCAAATTCCAGTCAATATAGGCACAAAACCTTCAGGCTTCTGCTAGAAAGCTGAACATGAAGAGGAACTTCATCTTTCAGCATGACCACGACCCAAAGCATACATCCATATCCATGAATAAATGGCTTCGCCAGAAGAAGATTACAGTTTTGGAATGGCCCAGCCAGAGGCCAGATCTGACTTCGATCGAAAATCTGTGGGGTGATCTGAAGAGAGCTGTGCACAGGAGATGCCCTCGCAATCTGACAGATTTGGAGTGTTTTTGCAAGGAGTAGTGGGGAGATATTGCCAAGTCAAGATGTGCCATACTGATAGACTCATACCCAAAAAGACTGAGTGCTGTAATCAAGTCAAAAGGTGCTTCAACAAAGTATTAGTTTAGGGTGTGCACATGTATACAACCATATTATTTTAGTTTTTTATTTTTAATTCCCTAGAACTAATAGATTTCAGTTTGTTCTTCAACTGAGTTGTACAGTTTATAGGTTACAAGGTGTAAAATGTTCTGAAATTATTTATCTTTGTCTCATTCTTTTACATCACAGAAATCTGATATTTTAACAGGGGTGCGTAGACTTTTTATATCCACTGTAACTGGGTATGCAGTCTGATGTAGCCAGTGGGAGTCGTTGAAACCGGTCAGGCAAGTTAACTAAATTGGAGTAGCTCCTCGCCCTTTTTTTTGAGCTTACACAATATACATTTTGCATGCTCTCTTACATGTACTGGTACATACATCAAATATGATAATATGGAGAGGAGGGAAGGGAGAATTTATATGGCTATTGTTTTTAACTTTGTTATTTTGTACTATGTGTGTATTACGTATGATAAAGTACTTTTGTAAAGTGCATTTATAGGTTAGGTGAATTCTCTCTATGTATTTATTAGGGAGAGGTTGGTTGAGTCTAAACCAATTATTCTTATGGGGGATATTGTATTAGTAGTTAAACTGGTGACCCCCCCCCCCCAAGATGTTCAGGACATCTTGAGGACTTATCTGTATGTGCAATTTGTCTCTAAAAATACTGCCTTCCTTCTGACTGGCATTAACAATGAGTTTATATGAAATATGCATTGCAGAAAGCTATCTCAGGTGAAGATAAAATGACCAGATAAATTCAAGGAAAATGGGAAAGTGTAACATTGTCACCTACCCATTGAGGACAAAGTGACAGTGCCTCCTGCAAGCCCTCGCCCCCTGCAAGTTTTATTTACCTATCCTTCTGCCCTCGCTTTCGCCTCTTGCAGGAGAGTAAACTCTGTTGCCACATACACATGCACCTGTAAAAACACACAAGAGGGCACAAACTCCTCATGCATTACCAACATACGATCCTGTATCCTCAAAGACAAATGGATATTGACAAACTGTATAAAAACAAAAGACATGTACCATAGTCACTTAAGTCTTGGGAGATGAGTGTGTTTTTTCAGTTGACTGGAGATTTCCCAGTCTCTGAAGAGCTGCACCTGAGTTACCTTTACCCACATTAAGATCTTTGTGGAGCACCTTGGATTGAGTGCTGGAGTGTTTTCTGCATCTATATACACATGCACATTCAGTCCTGCTGACTAGTCTCTCAGGTTGGGGCACTGTCATCAAGGGAGGTCACATGCTCCCGCATACCCAGAAGCTTCACTTTAGTAAAACAAGATGGAACAGGAAGGCTGTGAGACAGGAAGGACTGAGTGAGTATATTTTATTAAGGAGGTGGGCTATCAGGAGGCAATGTCACTTTGTCCTGAATAGGTTAAGTTTTTAGTTCATGCTAAAAAATTATGATTCCACATCAATGCGATATATTACTTTTGTGAGCTGAAAATTAGGACTTGAAACATATCCTGACATTAAATAACATACACTTTTAAAATAACTCACGACTTAATGCTTATGTGTGTTATTGTAGGTGGGTTTCATCTTGATTTGCTTGTAAGCCATATGGTAACAATAACAGCTTATGCTTGTTAACACTCACGTTTATGAAGCTTCTCTGGTTTGTTTAGGGTTTAGTTTATTCTGAAAAATCTGTTACATGAACACTGGCCAAAATGACTAGCCATCTAAGAAGCATTCACTGTACAGTCTGGATCATTTAACACATACTGTATTTGTCTTGGTAATATAGCACTAAAATGATCTCTATACTGAAATCTCATTAAATTATTTGTGCTGAAAATTCCATGGTTGCATCTAGTGAAATTAGGTGAAAAGAAAAACTGGTCTATTTAGATTTCATTTCAGTATCATTTAATGTATTTGGAACAATTTATTGCCAGGATGTCTTAGTTACACTGATATGTCACACATGAAAGCATTCGTAAGGGAATTCTTGCATATTAGAAAACACGCTTCTCTGCTACCATCACTAAGACAGATGGTATTTTCTTTTTGCCAAATGTTGAGTGTGTCATTTGCAGGTAGTTTATGAAAAATAGAGTTATAAAAATATCAAGATAAAATATGTACTAGTATTAGGAATTGAAAATAAAACACATATAAATTATTTAATCATTAGTGGTATATGTGTAATTATAATTATAGATTTATAAAGATTGTTTTGTTTGAAAACTAGTAAAATATTGTTTCCAAAAAGTATTTATTTGAGCATTATAAACTCAAATAAATGGTTTCCTATGTTTCTTTCTTAATACACTGACATTTTACATTATTCCTTGCAACCTTTCTTACTATCCTTTCTGTTCTCTGACCACAGCTTATTAATTTCACCCTCTCCCTGGCTTCAAACCCCTATTACTCCAAACAGCAAACAATTACCCATAGAAGCCTGTGCTACTTTACCCTTCTCTTCTCTTCTCTGTTCTGCCACTGACTACTACAACCCTGACAAACAGGTCACCAGTAGTCTTAAAAGACATAGCTGTACACTTGAGCTAGTGTGACACAAAACAAAACCCTTGCAAGACTTTATCTTGTATAAATCTGCCCTACTAAAATTCCTCTCTATGCTTCTAAGCGGACCTAATTAATCACCCTCGTTAACAACCCCTCATTCAGCGCTTGTCTTTCTACTTCATCCCCTACTGCCTCCAGCCACTAACTCAATCACTACCCAGGATTTTACCAATCACTTTAAAAGCAAGATAGATGTCATTCTTGATACGATCTACACAGTCTCTTTTTGACTTGACATACTATGAAAGGAGATTTACTAAAACTGGAGCTCTCTGAATCTGGTGCAGCGGTGCATGGTAGCCAATCAGCATCTAACTTCAGCTTATTCAATTATGCTTTGACAAAAATATCTGGAGGCTCCAGTTTTAGTACCTTTCCCCTTTACTATCAAATTCAATACATTCCTCTTTTGACCCTGTTACTACAGGGGAGGTTGCTAAACCTTTTTGCCACCCACTTTACAACCTGCCCTCTGGACCCTGTTCCCTCACAACTACTAGAGTCATGATCTTGTTCTGATCTCTAGCTCAAATCTACAATCTCTCCCTTTCTACTGACATCTTCCCCTCCCCTCTAATAACATGCACTAGTCACCCCTATACTTAAAAAGCCATTGCTATACCTTATTAGTCTGAACAACTGAATGCCCATCTCCTTGCTGCTGTATAGATCAACATTTCTAGAACACCTAGTCTACAACCATCTAAGCTGCTACCTCTCTGATGACAACCTCCTTGACCCATAGGGGTTTATTTACTAAAGCTGGAGAGTCCAAAATCAGACTCCCTTCTGCATAGAAACCAATCAGCTTCTAACCTCAGCTTGTTCAATGAAACTTTGGCAATGAAACCTGGAAGCTGATTGGTTTCTATGCAGAAGGGAGTCTGATTTTGGACTCTCCAGCTTTAGTAAATAAACCCCATACAGTCTAACTGCAACACGCCACAGAAATCAAAACTCACTATTGACTTGCCAAAACCAATGGCTATATTATTATTTATTTTCTCTTTCCTGGTTCTTCTTCTGCCTAATCACTAATCTATTCATTGAAATATTAATCTAAATAAACCATTTCCTAAAACTCGATTTTTTGAAAACTGAGCTGTTAATATTTCCTCTTCCCTGTGCCCCCTCCCCTGACTTTTCCATCAAGTGCATAGCATGACTACCTGTACCTCTCCTCATGTCAAGTGCCAGGTGTAATCCTGAATTCTGACGCCTTTCATCCCCACATCCAATCACTTTTCAAATCTTGCTGCTTTCACCTCCATAACATTTCCAAAATATGTCCCTAACCAAATACTGTAACTAATTCACTCCTTGCTTACTCTTGCTTTGGCTATTTCAACTCTCTCCTCATTGGTCAACATTCACACAGGCTAACCCCCTTCAGTTTATCAGAAATACTGCTACCATATTAATTCACCTTTCCATCGTCTCAGTGTCTGCCACCTCCCTTTGCCATTCCTTCCACAGGCTTCCACTCACTCAACAAATACAATGTAAAATACTAACAACAACAATTCAAAGTCATTTACGACTCTGTTCTGTTACATTATCAACCTTGTCTCAAAATATTACCGAAAGCATCTTCTTTGCTCTTTTCAAGACCTTCTGCTCTCTAGCTCCCTTATTGTCTCCACCCATGCTAGCCTCCAAGACAATTTCTAGAAACTCAACTATCCCCTGGAACTCCTTACCCAAATCTGTATGGTAATTTTATTAGGTTATTAAGCCAAACTGGATATACACTGCTCAAAAAAATTAAAGGAACACTTTGAAAACACATCAGATCTCAATGTGGAAATGTATCATGCTGGATATCTATACTGATATGGACTGGATAATGTGTTAGGAACGTAAGGATGCCCCATCGTTTGATGGAAATTAAAATGATCAACCTACAGAAGACTGAATTCAAAGACATCCTGAAAATCAAAGTTAAAAAATGATGCAGCAGGCTAGTCCATTTTGCTGTAGTTTCAAAGCAGCAACTCAAAAAATGGTACTCAATAGTTTGTATGGTCCCCTATGTGCTTGTATGCATGCCTGACAATGTCGGGGCATGCTCCTAATGAGATGACGAATGGTGCCCTGGGGTACTTCCTACCAGATCTGGATCAGGGCATCACTAAGCTCCTAGACAGTCCGAGGTGCAACCTGGCATTGTCGGATGGACCGATACATGATATCCCAGAGGTGTTCTATTGGATTTAGGTCAGGTGAGCGTGGGTGCCATTCAATTGTATCAATACCTTCATCCTCCAGGAACTGACTGCATACTCTCACCACATGAGGCTAGGCATTGAACTCAGGACCCACTGCACCAGTGTAGGGTCTGATAGTAGGTCCAAGGATTTCATTCCGTTACCTAATGGCAGTCAAGGTGCCATTGTCAAGCCTGTAGAGGTCTGAGCATCCCTCCATGAATATGCCTCCTCAGACCATCACTGACTCACCACCAAAACGGTCATGCTGAACAATGTTACAGGCAGTATAATGTTCTCCATGGCTTCTCCAGACCCTTTCACATCTGTCACATGTGCTCAGGTTGAACCTTCTCTCATCTGTGAAAAGCACAGGGTGCCAATGGCGGACCTGCCAATTCTGGTGTTCAATGGCAAATGCCAATCGAGCTGCATGGTGCCGGGCAGTGGGCACAGGGCCCACTAAAGGATATCGGGCCCTCAAGCCATCCTCATGAAGTCTGTTTCTGATTGTTTGATTAGAGACATTCACACCAGTGGCGTGCTGGAGGTAATTTTGTAGGGCTCTGGCAGTGCTCATCCTGTTCCTCCTTGCACAAAGGAGAAGATACTGGTCCTGCTGATGGGTTTAGGACTATCTACAACCCTTTCCAGGTCTCTTAGAGTAACTACCTGTCTCCTGGAATCTCCTCCATGCTCTTGAGACTGTGCTGGGAGACACAGCAAACCTTCTGGCAATGGCACGTATTGATGTGCCATTCTGGAGGAGGTATTGCCTCATGCTACCAGCAGTGACACTGACCCTAGCCAACTGCAAAACTAGTGAAAAACAGTCAGAAAAGATGAGTAGGGAAAAAATTGTCAGTGACCTCCACCTGTAAAACGATTCCTGTTTTGAGAGTCGTCTCATTGTTGCTCATCTAGCGCACCTGTTGTTAATTTCATTAACACCAAAGCATCTGAAACAGATTAACAACCTCCTCTGCTACTTAACTGACCAGATCAATATCCCAGGAATTTAATTGACTTGATGATATACTCTCATTAAAAAGTGTTCCTAACATTTTTTTGAGCAGTGTATAATACTCAGGTCCTGACCCCTAAAGGGATGAATATAGAGTTTGATCTGAATTGTTTATTAGTTATTCTGGAGTAATAATCCATGTTTTTAGTACATTTGTTTTCTTCCCTTTACTGGATTAATGCCTCTCCCCCCACCACCATTTCATGGATTGATTTTATTTTTTTACTAGTATTCTAAACATTTTTTTAGTGTCTTCTTTCCCTTACTTATAGGGAATAGGGAAATATTTTGCTAACACAAGTACTGTGTGTTTTTATCCTGTACCCAACAGATAATATGTGGATATTTTATGTTTAATTCTCTTTAAGAACATTGTGGTTGATTGTAAAGAACTTTTGATATGTTTTTATGTGCATTATTTATTACTTTTATGAAAACCAGTATCCACGTGATACTTTGTTTTGCAATTATTATTTATTTATTATTGTGTAGATTGTAAGTGTCTTTAAGAGATGATACCATTGGATCACAGTAGAATAGTTCGCTATAATGTGTTTGTTCCTGCTGTATTTATGAGTCTGTGCTTCAGACCACTGGAAAGCAATGTTTACAGAGTAACCATAGTAACCATTCAGGAAGTATTTAAATAGTGATGGCCTAGGGTGGCGTCCATATCACTGAAGAAGTCTGACCGGGGGATGCATTGTGTCATCTCTGAAGAAGTCCCAATATACAATGCTTCAGTAGTGGTTCCACTCTTACAGTGGCGTCATCACACATTGACAGGCAATATACCCACCAGAGTTCTGTCTACAACAGTGCTCTCTTACTAAAGCTATTATTTTGTTTTATGCTTGTATGTTTACTGGTGTTGCTTTTGAATAAAGCCATATGGAGAGTATTTAGACCAGGTCTGTTTCTCTATTGTATGGAGGGAAAAGGTACTCCTCCTCTGGGATTTCCCAGGTATCAGGTGTGAGCTGTTCAGGAGTGTTGGAGTGGAGGATATTGATCAGCCAGTATATGGTGTGTGGTTGGAAATGAGCTCATGTGACTTCCTATATTTTAGAGGTCTGAATCCAGGTGAGCATAATTGCACACAGTGTGGAGGTGAAGGTCTTGGATCATAAGCATTATGACTTGAGCACTGAAGAAAATGTGTGGATATTAATGCATGTTTCGAAGAATTTTTTTTAAATTTTGTGTTGTTTATTTTTGTCTATGTGTGGAGCACATTTTGCTTAGTTTGTGTTAAGATGATACTTTGTATATCTTTAGAGAGTGCTGCACTACTTTATTTACTATACCTTTTATAAGCTATTAACAAACTCTGTCAAGCTTGATAAAGAGCTAGATGGTGCTGTGTAAAAAGGGAACTTTACTGGTTTGTACTGCTGTGCTTTTGTAATAAAGTGAGAGATTTTATTATGGATGACCTGTGTACAGATGTCAGTCTAGACCAGTGTAATTTTGATGTCAAATTTCAATTTAGTTTTAGTTATAGTCTTTTGGCTAAAATTACATTTTAGTTTTAGTTCTATTTAATCATCTGAATTGTTTTAATTGTATTTTAATCAACTATAATCTCTGTTACTTTTTAGTCAATTAAAATCGAATGGGTTTAGTGAAATTGTAATGTATTATTTTAAGCATTTTTCTGGAATTTCCAAACTCATTATACACTCCTGGAGTAAAAATCTAATAACGTTATTATTTATGGTATTGAGGTTTGAACACGCACTACAGACACAGATTTAGCAGTTATGATATATAACATCTTTATAAATAAACAAAATAACAAAATAGTTTAATTACAACAATATTGTTTTTTTCACAGAAGTGCAACTTTAAAAAAAATGTATTACCTGTAATTCCATTGCACATATCACATGAACCTTAACAATTCCAGTAACTGAACACAACCAAAAACATTTTGCAGCTACAAGCACAGGCACAGCATAACCAAGCCAATACTTGAGGGCAGGGGCGGACTGACCATTTGGAAACTCGGGCACTGCCCAAGGGCCCGGGGTCAGTAGGGGGCCCCATGAGATGCCCCTGGTACCTTTTTCATAGGCTTTTTTGAGTTTGGGCAAGGACACAGGGGCCCCATGATCCCCTATTGCCCGGGGGCCCCATGAGTTGTCAGTCCACCCCTGCTTGTGGGTAATGCTCATCTCTATAATAAGGATCAGTTTACTGTTCACAGTAAAAGCAATTCACATGGGTAAACATCCTTCCCTCACATCTTCGTTCCGTTTTCATTAATTGACAAAAATTGGAATTGATTTTGGTCATAGTTTTTGTCACTTGATGAAAAGTTGAATTGATTTTCGTTTAGATTTCATCACTGAAAACGTGCCTCTGATGAAAACTATGATGAAAATATTTTTGTCAATGAAATTAACACTGGTCTAGACCCCCTGTTTGATTTTTTTTCTCTGTCTATGTCCGTGTAGCAGATTTTTCCCCACTTTCTCTCTGATGAAACCATTGCCAGCAGGACAGAAAGGAGGTAAAATATCTTTAACACATCCCCAGATAACAGAGAAAACCAGGAAGAGGCTCTAATCCTTCCCCACTATCTAAATAAAAAAGAATTTTGGCTTCAGCTACAATTTAATTGAGAAATTCATAAATGTATTGGATACTCAAAATGCAGCAGTGAATAACAATAACTTGATTTAATCTTACTGTGTGGACATATCAGTTAAAAGATTCTGCATATCTATCACCATCTCCTGCACTGTTCACATTCTGCCTTTTTAAACAAAGAAACACTTTTAGAATGTTTTATGCTGATTAGTGCTATAACTGCCATGTGAGTGGTGTTACCAGTTGTAAGGTGAGGCAACAATTAAAAGCAGTCAGGTAGTTCTTTATAATATCCAAAAATCATTGCAACTATAAAGTCAGAAGGTATATTCAGTTTGCCTTTAATTTGAGTTTTTGTAATAATCCAAATGCAGTGAAATTGCAGTTTTGTGATAATGTGCTGTATAATCAATGACTACAAGAGCTGGATTCAGTAACATCATGTAACATGTATATTCATAAGGCTCTATAAATAGTGTTCCTTAAATACTAGGTAAAAGGCACCATATATGGGTTCCAGTGGTGGTGAGTATCCAGTTTTGAATGCAGTATGATTAGGGCCTAGATATAATGCACAACTCACATATTTGAAAATAGAATACTTTGACTTGAGAACTAGATATAAAATGAAATGCTTAGGCTACTGCACTTCATCAAATTCCTCCATATGTCATTTAGAGATAGCCGAGTAACACAATGAAAATCTATTAAATATGGAGTCATTTTGGTTTATGTAGAGAAATTTAGAATTCTGTGAGACTTTTGAAAATATTGTTCAAAGGCATAACACTTCATTATAAAATATAATTGACCTTACAGAGAGGGTTGTTTAATGGACTTTGAACAGAAGCTGTTCTGTGTTAGACACATTTAAGCATACTTAAAATGCTGCATAAGGTTCTAACATTGTAGACTTTTAAAAAAGCATTGTATCCCATAGCTCATTTATATTCTGTGTACATCCAACATTACTTATATCAATACATCCTATTATAATCACACTCCACTGAGGTCTTCACCCTGATCATCTGAGTCCTCGCAGCTAGAATTAACTCTCACCCCAAGTCTAACAAAGAATAACAATTATACTTTAATGCAGAGTGAATTTACAAGGAAAAGTGATACAGACTGCATAATTATAGAAATGTATGATAATTTCTGCAGGGCAGACTAAAACTAATAGCTGAAATATTTAACAGTACATATTATACTATTTACATGAATAAATGATGCCTTTGATGCATTCAGCTTGTACACATTAATTTTAACAAGGATGTTAATGGAACTTCTAGTTACTGAAAATGTTTCTTGCTCCAGTTCAATTAACATTTTTGGTTTGATGAGATCATAGTTTATAAAAGAGTTGATGATTTTCCTGCTTATTCAAAGAGCAATTATGTGCAAAGAATCCAATCAGTTAATTAAAATCATACTATAAAGGTAAATGCTGATTGGTTGCTAGCAGTATTACAACTTTTTTTAACTTTTTCCTCTTTTTGACTGAATAAGCCAGAGATGGTTTTGGGTAAGTTAATTCTAGCTTTGGTTATCTTCTGACAATTCACAAGGTAATGGTGGGGCAGCAGCTGGGAAGGAGAATCTGACCACTCCCTATGATGGTGAGAGGATTTGTGTTTGCAGTGACAGGAACAATTGAGTACTGTCCGTGATACTTTTTTTATTTGCACTAACATACAATTTTGAGGACGAGCTTTTGGGGTATGCCCAGTACTGCCTGGACCTTGAAGAAGGGCACATAACCCAAAATCTCGTCCTCAAAATTGTATGTTAGTGCAAATAAAAAAAGTATCACGGACAATACTCAATTGTTTCTGTCATATGTGCTAATATGGCTACAATCATCTCAAGCAAAATGGAAGATGTTTGCAGTTCAGAGAGACATGTGGTGGCAGTTATAGAGGCACATGGATATTTCTTTTCTTTTTTTTTCCTTTTCTTTTCTTTTCCGTTTCTTTTTTCTTTTCCTTTTCTTTTTCTTTTTTTTCCTTTCCTTTCCTTTTTTTTTTTCTTTTCTTTTTCTTTTGGGGAGATCCCACACCATTTTTTTTTCAGTTATGGCATTGGGTTCCCCTTGGTTGGACCCCAACACCTTTTTTTTCTAATTTTTTTATTGCTGGCAATGTTTTTCTTTTACATTCAGCTGTCAGTGGGGAACCTCGCTGACAGCTGATGACTCATCCATTGTTAAGGACAAGATGCCCAGCTTCCCAGTCCACTCCTTAACAACCAACTATTCTTTTGTTTTTAAGGACATCAGCACCCCTACTCCTTAATGTTGTAGCTACTAAACATAGCTTACACACTAGGCTAAACACTGCTTAATGCTGGCAAAAAAACAATAAAACATTAGGGTTTGTGTTCAGCGCTTCTAAAGCAGTTTTCAGCTTTTCTAGTGTGCATGAAGCCTAAATATATAGAGTAAGCACACCACATAACAATAATGCTTTAGCAATAAAGCACAATTATAAAATACATACAAATTTCCAAGTAAGTCGTATCACATCAATGTATCAGGGATAATGATAATGTGAGCAGAGTGGCCATCATTCAGCTCAGCTGGAAGTGAGAAATTTGAGAGCTCACTGCACAAGCCCAGAAGAAAAACCACATTATTGTAATGTTCAGCTCATCCTGCAAATGGCAGGAAGGAGGGAAATGAGGGGCCAGCAGGTTTTGTAAAGAGGTGCCCCAACTTCTACATCTGTAATGGGAGGAGAATCTTGCTGAAGGTCAACTTATATTTTAAAAATGTATTTTTATATGTTGGCTAATTAGGAAGCTACTGGTGAAGAAAGTAATAGATAAGTGAAGTTGATCTTTAGCTCCATACTTGACCTCACATATTCTGTAGGATTGTGACCATCTCGCATATGTAAATCATGCAAGCTATATTAAACAGTATTGTTGTATATTGATAGTGTTACTTTAATTGCTTTTAAAGTCTTATTTTATATAAATGATCTAATAAAGCTGTATGCTGAGCCTTTGTAAACTGTTGTGGATCTATTGTCTCCATGTGGTACAATAAAAGTCCCATTTTTACCCCTCCCCTCTTTTTCTTGTTAGATTAGGATTGGAGGTGGTTTTCGTTTTTTATTGGAAAAGAAAGCCATTTTTGGATGAGTGGACATGTTTATATGCACCATTAGGCTGTATATATTTATATTGACTGTCATTGTCACCTATGTACACAGCAAATTATACATCCACTAAGCTTATACATTCCCTTTACTATACTTTTTACTGTCTGCAGCTTACTCCCTTTTGATATACTGTACTCCCAATTAAAAAGAAGCTACACATATGTGCCTACATTGCCAGACTGTGTTCACTGGCCTTATCAAAACTATAGATGCTATTGCTGCTTAGGTGCAATGAAAATAAAGAACAAAGCTTTTCTGTGGCTCTGACTCAGTGCTGATTCTAGATGGTCTATTGACATTAAACATGGTTATCCCACACTCAGTCCTGCTGTATCTGTATTTTCTTATGTTCTGTATCCTCCTACCTCCTAGTCACACAAAGAAGAGAAGCCTTAGTAATCTCACTGTACAATAAGGTTATTCCTCTGAATGCAACTTTTATACAGTACAATTTCTCAATACAGCAATACATTCTGTTTGCACAAAAGTTTAACCTTGAAAAGTCTTGGAAGCTGAAGAAATACTGAAAAAAGTTGTTAATAACACACAGTATATACAGGAGTTCCCCCCCGTAGAAGTATGCTTCACATTCCTTATCCTCCACCGTGCTCACCTACAGTATGTGTTTGGCTTTTCATATTCCTTGTCATAACAAAGATATTCAGATGTTTTGGAATAAAGCTGAACTCTTGGCAGGCAGCTAAACACATTTTGAAATGACAAATATAAGAAATTAATTTAATATGAAAGGATTAATAATTCTGTACACTCAGTTTTGTAATCCAGGCACAGACAAACCTTCAGCATCTGCTGCAGTAGGAGAAGAGCTTGGTAAAAAGGGAGCAGCAGCAGGCTGTGGAGATCATCGCCCTATTTGCTTAGCTTTTTGCTCCTGTAAGCATGTTCCTTGTCAGTTGATGCACACTGCAGTACAACTGAACACTCTGGTCCCTAGAATTGACCTTGCCTCTTCCAGTCTAAATGCTGCTGTTCAATGGATTACATTAGGGCATATATCAAGAAACAATGGGATTTGCACTAGTTGCATTCAAAAATACATTTGATCTTCAGTGAATACATGGGTACATGCATGTTCGTATCTGCCAGAAAAAAAGTATTACATTTCCCATCACATAACTAGAATTGTGCATTTTGTGAATCGTTCCACATAATGCATCTCAATGTGCTCTACTGTATTTGCCTGTTTTGCATACAATCATTTCATGATCATTTTTTGTCATAACATTAAAGATTAAGAGTAATAGATTAATAAGTATCGAAGGCTAACCTTTTTGGGGGAGGGGTTGGATAGAGTAGGGGAGGTTAAACAACCCTGTTAGATATATTATTGTTGTCTTCATCCCCAGTGGGAAGATTCACCCTCTCTATCCGTCCTTGTGACCATTGTAACCACTGAGACAGGAATATTGATCTTCTGATGGCAACAATGTAGGAAAGGATTTTCCCACTTTGGAGTGATATGCTCTCCTTACTGTTGAGACAGAGTAAAAGAAAGGATTTTCCCACTTTGGAGTGATATGCTCTCCTTACTGTTGAGACAGAGTAAAAGAAAGGATTTTCCCACTTTGGAGTGATATGCTCTCCTTACTGTTGAGACAGACTAAAAAAAAAATCTGACAGTATTTTTTATTAAATATACTTTAGGAAAATTCAGTTGTGGTAATCTGACAACTCATACATCAATATGGATAAAACTGAGCAGGAACCAACAGGCATCCAAGATCTTAAGTGAATTGTTTCCTCACCAGAGCCTTTAGGGGTTAATATGTTGGCAGTGTTCACATTCACAGGAGTTCCTTTAGCTTAATTTATTCACGTGAATATACAGCCTTCAGTTTTATATTTCATTATGATTCCTTTATAATTGTTTTTTTAATGAGTTATAATAAGAATGATGTCTTTACAGAGCTACATAAGTTATTAAAAGCAAACTCTATACTATTTTTTGTGTTTGCTGTGTGTTTTGTGTTTAGAATTCTTTTCTTACAACTGACATACAATAACATGAATAACTGAACAGGCCTTTATTAAAATGCTTTAATGGGTATTGACTAAAGTTGACTGATGGCAGCAAAAAAAAGAACATTTAAATTAAAATGATCCGAAAAAAAGATTATGCATTCCCTCCTGCTGCATGTTGGTTCTTTTTTTCAGAAGGTTCAATAACTTACACAACAAGACCAGTGTGATAAAGATCGAGATGTGGTGCCTCACTGTGTGGCATTGCAACCAATTACATCATCACAATAAGCATGTGTAATGTGGTTTGACAGCTTGTCAGTTCAGAGAATAAATAGAGCATGGTTATTTGATCAATATTATTCTGGGCGTTTGATGATGGGCCGCTTACACAACCAAAACTTCTTTAATGTAGGAGATTTAGTGTGTTCCCTTATTTAAGATACAAACCTGTAAATAACTGCTCATCGTATACATATAGTATTGTTGCAAAGGGTCACTTTCCTTTCATTTCTTATGGTTTTTTCCCTTTCCTAGTATGTAACTCCTCTGCTCCCATATTTTCTCATGTTGACCTTCTTCTATGATCCCTACACAAGAACCCTATTAAACTTTCATATTGATGGCAACTTATGCTTTCTTTTATCTTCCTTTTGTTATCACATTTGCCTACTTCCTCTAGCAATGTTGATTATTTTAACTCCTATTTACTACTCCTCTACCTTAATCCAATGTTATGCTTATCCCTGGATATCATAAAGAATTAGTATCATATGTAGTTTGGTGTTTACATGAGTTATTTGTTTGCATTTTCATTGGGGTGTGCTTATTTGGTGAATGTTCTCTTGGTGTTTGTTAAAGGATAAGTTCATATTTTAGAAAAAAATAATAAATGCACATTTTTGTCTGCAAGAGCCTGTAAAGCATTGGACCAGTGATCAGCAGAGCACTGGTGCCAAGCAGGTCTCCTACAAATCTGTCAGTAAATCTGCTTGCTCATACAGGATGTACGAGCAAGCAGATATACTGACAGGAAGAATGAATGAACTACCATGGTGCTTCACAGCGTCGTGGTAGTTCATTCACTACAAGCTGACAACCACTAAAGCTGTTGGGACTTGTAGTCTCTCATTCATAGAAGACTGTGAATGAATAATGCGACTGTGTGGGCAGAGTTCCGCACGACCCTGTTTTTAAAACATTTGACAGCTAGAGAGGGGGAGACAATCCTCCGCTAGCTGTCAAAGCAGGGATCAGGGGGTGAGCGGGGGCCGGTCTGATTGTAACATGTTACACCCTAAATATGCACAAGCACAATGGGTGCCTGTGAACCAGCCCTGCAATGCATTACAGCATGCCAAGGAACAATTCGGTAAAGCATTTGCAACACTTTTTTTGTGATTATGGCCATATTAGACACTTCTGTATTAAATTCATGAAATCTATGTGACAGTTTTCTTGTTTTTTCGATTTGTATGTGCAACAAATTCAGGTAGCTGTTATGAGGAAATAACATCGTATTGGTGATAAGAAATAGAGGTAATTCCATGATGCAATAATTGTAAGTATTGTTTTTCAGGCAAACTTTTGTCTGGGGCAATTTCTACGTTAAAATAATAATTAGTGTTTACGATGCTCTTTATGAATTCCAGGGAGTGTGCATTGTGCTGCACTGTATTAAAAAAGATGCAGATCTGGTTTTCTTTTCATTGTTGTGCATTGTTCACCCATTAACACATGACAACAAAATGTATAGCTATGAAGAGGATCTAAAAGTTTAAATAGGAATAGTTAAAATTGAAAAAAAGAATAAAGAGCAGTAGTGGGTTGTGACACTGACAGCCCAACAATACAGATCACACTGGGAGAGCAGTTCTTCTAATGCAATCATCATAGTTCTGCTGTCCCTTTGACAGCTGCTTCTCTGAACTCTGTTTATCAGAAGCTAAGTGTGAACTTTAGATACAGAGCAAGCAGCTGTCACAGTGATTACACAAGGACAGCCATGCTCCTCTGGTGTAGTATGCTGAACAAAGCTTGGTCCCACACAGTGCAGGGGTGATGAATAGTGATGGTCTGTATGTTCGCGACTCGCACATAGGCTGTTTGTGTGTTCGCCAAACACAAGAATGGTAAGGGCAATCGGCGTGCTATTCATCCACCCCGGCCCACAATGCACTGCACCCTGACAGGTCAGGTGCAATGCTTTGTCAATAACAGTGCATGCATGTCACAAGGGGGAGGGGGTGACCCCGCCCCATTGTTCAATTGGAACAACAAAGAAGGAACCCTATGGCATTTTATGGGATATGCATGTCGTAATTTCTCTACACTGGGAGATGGCTGACCCTATTTACATTGCTGAGAGGGCCAAATCTCTCAATGAAAATGAGAATGAGTAGAGGTGGTGGCAAGAGATGGCAAATGTTGTCTCCTTGGCTTACTTTATGAGGCTGTGCTACATTAAGAACATTAGATCCTTAGTTGTCTATCTTAGCTCATGTTGGGTTCAACATAATGTTGGTCTCCTAAGCCACATAATACTGCATAGCTGAATCTCTCTACATCCCTTTTTCTTTGTCTCTCCCATTCTTTTCTTCTTTCCCTCAGATTATTTTTGTGTCATATTTTTCACTTTAACCTGCCTTTCTTTCATCTTTAAACTGCTAGTGGCACTGTGTTTAAGGAATGTTTCTATTCCTTATTAAAATGACACATTTACACGTTGTCACCACTTTTTTTTATCTTTAGCAGGTACATTACTAGGATTGTATAAGACCTGGGGATAAGTCTGCAAACTGTCCAAGTGGCCACTTCCTGCTGAATGGTAGGTGTGATTTAAATGGGTGCAGTTAAATAGAACAATCTAACAGACACACATAACCCTTAAAGTGCTTGTAAACGTTTACATATACTTAGTGATGTGTCTAGCCTCAGGTAATACACAGATATGAAAAAATCTTGCAACCTAAGTTGTACCTGTTTATTAGCAGCCAAAGTTCCTATACAGCCTTCTAAAACACACAGATCAAAGGATATTTCTCAGGATCCAGCAGGCAGGGATCAAATGGCACATACTGCGCAGCTCAGAGAGTTGCGCTGAGTGTAATCTGAGACGCGAGTGAAGGGAAAGGACATACACCCTCTAGACAGTTTTTATAGGGAAAATGCACAGATGAGGCTGTCAATTGCTTGCTGTTTTTCTGGAGGGGGGTGGGAGTGGGCTGTCTCCTGGGATTGTTTGGAGTGGGCATAGACTATCAGAAGTGACCAGTGCAGATAGCAGAGGGAATAGAGAGCAGACAGAAATAACACTAGGTGCTTTGGATTGAGGCACATACACACTTTAGAAGGATATGCTTTGTTTCAGAGGTTTGCAACCACTTTAAATCTAAAGTGTATGAGCACATTTACAACTCTTCCATATGTGGCTCTATATCTCTTGTACCTAGTGCTAAAGGTATCTTAAATACCTCCTTCTAATGTTGGGATATTGACTGTTCTACATTCTGTAAAATATATTCCCATGGGCAACAAGTTTAAAAGGCTAAAAATCAAACCCATGAGGCTTACTGCCAAAGTTAAAAAAAACATAGATAATAAGAAAAAAGCTTTTATTAAAAATAAAAATGAAGGAACGCTATCATTGTTTAAACATTACAAAGAATACGCAAAAAGGAAATAAAGGCCAAAAAAAATTGAAAACGAACAACAGATTGCAAAAGATAGCAGGACAAACCCCCCAAAATTCTTCAAATATATTAATAGTAAAAAGGTCCGGTCCGAGCATGTAGGCCCTTTACAAAATAATCTAGAGTGGGTGACTGGGGACAAAGAAGGAAAATTTATTAAATATCTTCTTCAGCTCTGTGTATACAAAGGAGTGTGGGAGAGCTCATGTCCATAATGGGCATGGTGCTGACAGCCCCAGATGATCCACATGGGCTCTCAGTTGATATGATCCAGAAATATTTAGACAGAATAAAGGTGAATAAAGCACCTGGACCAGATGGCATACACCCCTGGGTCCTTAAAGAATTGAGCTCTGTCATTTCAAAGCCATTGTTTCTAATTTTTAGGGACTCTTTAATGACTGGCATAGTGCCACTGGATTGGCATAAGGCCAATGTGGTGCCAATATTTAAAAAGGGTTTAAAATCTTTACCAATTAATTATAGACCTGTTAGTTTAACTTCTATAGTTGGGAAGATACTGGGGAGTTTAGTAAAAGTGCAGAGAAGGGCAAATAAACTGATACGAGGCATGGAGGAGCTCATCTATGAGGAAAGATTAGAGGAACTGAATTTATTCTCTCTTGAGAAGAGGAGATTAAGGGGGGATATGATCAACATGTATAAATACATCAGTGGTTCATATAGTGAACTCAGTGTAGAGTTATTCACCTTAAGGTCATCAAAGAGGACAAGAGGGCACTCTTTACGTCTGGAGGAAAAGAAATGTAATCTCCAAATACGGAAAGGTTTCTTCATAGTAAAAGGTGTGAAAATGTGGAATAGACTCCCTCAAGAGTTGCTCAGTGGATTAGTTTAAAAAAGGCCTGAATTGTTTCTTGAATACACAGAATATAATTGGTTACTAACATTTATAGGTAATATTGATCCAGGGAATATCTGATTGCCTCTCGGGGGATCAGGAAGGAATTTTTTCCCCTGCAGGAGCAATTTGGATCATACTTTGCTGGGTTTTTTGCCTTTCTCTGGATCAACTATGGGTTTAGGATTATATTTTTTTAAATGGTTGAACTGGATGGACTTTTGTCTTTTCCAGCCAGACTAACTGTGTAATATCCTGTGACCATCATGATGGTTCTAATTCTCTCTGCTTCCTCTGGAGGAAAAAGCCATTAGATACACTTTATGTAGGCATCTATATGGGTTTATAATGCATCTAGGGAAACGGAATCCATTGATATTGTACAATATTGGAGGTACATTGTTGACCAACACTACAGAGGAAAAAGGTTTGGGAGTACTTACATCAGATTACTACAAATCTCACAAACAGTGTTTCCAGGCAGTGGGAAAAATGAATAGAGTTCTATATGGGGTTACCAACAGGAGGAAGAAGGTCCTGATTCCCCTATATAGATCTTTAGGTAATCCTCATTTAGAATACTGTGTCCAGTTCTGGAGACCTCACTTAGATATTGATAAAATATTCCAGAGACAGGCAACAAAAATCTGTACGGAGAGAGAGGAGGAGAATTGGTTTCCAGCTGCTTCATTGAAAACAATAAAGATTTGTCCTTGTCACTGCCCCCAACTCTGCACCTATCATCCCCAATCATTCTGTTTCTTTCATGCTCCCCCCGCCTGTGTGCTCCTCAGTGCCCAGCACCTCCTCCCAATCCCCAAGCAGGGTATGGGTTGGGTGTGGCAGCTGAGGGCGAGTAATTTTTAAGTCCTGGCTAGTAGCTCAGGACTTGAAATTGTTTCTGGTATTTACTCACCACTGTTTTTATAATTTTTACTATTAAAAGTAAAAAAACACGTGAAACTTTTTCATAGTCTAACCACATAGAAATGCCCAAAATCCAAGGTGCACCTTCAGGCAAGGGGTATAAAGTATACATTTAATTTCCTGACTGCATTTTACATTTTGGAAGCCCTGGAGTACCAGGACAGTGGGAACACCTACAAAGTTACCATATTCTGGAGAGTAAACACTCTAAAGTATTATTTAGAGAGGGATGCAGAAAGAAAAGGATTTTTTTTTACACACAGCCATTTACTGTGAGAGGAAATGGTTCAAAAGCTGCATCATGTTTATAAATGCACTCACTGAGATTAGTCAATTTAATTGTCCTGTTCCCCAATCTCCTACATTGCGTGCATAAGCAGCGGATGCGGGAAGGCATTTACAGTACATGCACCCTCCCACATTAAGGAGGTTGTTAAACAGGATGCCACGCAAGAAAACCCCCAACCAAAACAATGTTGACTCCCCCACTTCTCAAATCATGCAAAGCCACATGCCCTAAACATCAGGAAGGTGCCTTGACAAGGACGCCCACAGTTGACAAAACTCCTTGTTCCCATGTTTATGGGGTCAAAGGCCTCATCCCCATTTTCCTGACCGTTACACTTAACTGTTCTATGCTCCAGCACAGGGTCTCTCCCTCTGTGTGAGGCCACTGGCTTGTAGACACTCACAGAGGGGGCAGTGTCCTATATAGCTAGTATGCGGGTTGATCACTGTTTAAACAATGTGTCAACATGCTGGCAGCTGGACCCCCTTTTGAGTGTTCTCCTGTTCATACAGTGATCCCCAGAATCCCCTAACCTCTTCACTTTCTCCCAGCTTGCTTCTTGCCTTGTGTTCCCAGTGTGTCCCTGCCTGCTACCATCCTTGTGTTCCTAGTGTGTACTAGCCTGCTTCCTGTTTTGTGTTCCTAGTGTGTTCCAACCTGCGTCCAGCTTTGTGTTTCCATTGTCTGCCAGTCTGCATCCTCTCCTCCTTCACCTCCATGTCTCCCTTTGCACTTCAGTCTGTTACTTGTTTCTGTGAGCTAGTCTTTTTTTCTTGTGAGTTCCAGCCAGCCTCATTACTAGAACCTGTGTATCCCCAATCTATGTGTCTCATTTGTGTTTCTAAATAATTCCATGAACCCTTGCTATTTCTCCTGTGTTACCTGCTGCCTTGTGAGTCCAAGGCTCCAGCACTGCAAGGGAATTTTGCCAGTTACTTATTTACAAAAATGTTGGCAAATCTGGCCAAATCTGAACATTTATTTTTCCCAATTTGCAAACTGTGGACAGCTTGGGTTCAAGGTGAACTTATGGTCAAACCCAAAGTTCTTCTACACTATCTACTGTAGACAGTGTGAAACAGCAGTTGATGCAATTACAGTTGCAAGAAAAAGTATGTGAACCCCTTGGGATTACGTGGAGTTTTGCATGAATTGGGTATAAAATGTGCTTTGAACGTCATCTAAGTCACAACAATAGAAGAACACAGTCTGCTGAACATAATACTACACAAACATTAGATGTTGCCATGGTTTAATTGCACATAACATGTAAACATTCACAGTGCAGGGAGGAAAACGTATGTGAGGCCCTAGCTTAATGACTTCTCCCAGAGCTAATTGGAGCCAGGAGTGAGCCAACCTTGACTCCAATCAGTGTGATGATATTGGATGTGTTGCTGACAGCTGTCCTGCCCTTAAAAAACACACACCTGTTTTGGGTTTACTGGTTTCAAGAAGCACTGTCTGATGTGAACCATGCCTCGCAGAAAAGAGCTCTCAGAAGACCTACGATCAAGAATTGTTGACTTGCATGAAGCTGGAAAGGGTTACAAAATTATCTCCAAAAGCCTTGATGTTCATGTGTCCATGGGAAGACAGACTGTCTACAAATGGAGAAAGTTTAGCACTGTTGCTACTCTCCCTAGGCATGGTCGTCCTGTAAAAATGACTGCAAGAGCACAGTGCAGAATGCTGCATGAGGTAAAGAAGAATTCCAGAGTGTCAGCTAAAGACCTACGGAAATCTCTGGCACATGCTAACATTTTTGTTGACACATCTACAATAAGGAAAACATTAAACAAGAATGGAGTACATGGGAGGACACCACGGAGGAAGCCATTGCTGTCCAAAAAGAATATTGCAGCACGTTTGAAGTTTGCAAAAGAGCACCTGGATGTTCCACAGCACTAATGGCAAAATATACTGTGGACAGATGAAACCAAGATTGAGTTGTTTGGGAAGAACACACAACACTATGTGTGGAGAAAAAAAGGCACAGTACACCATCAAAACCTCATCCCCACTGTAAAACATGGCGGAGGGAGCATCATGGTTTGGGGCTGCTTTGCTGCCTCAGGGCCTGGACGGATTGTTGTCATTGATGGAAAAATGAATACCAGAGTTTATCAAGACATTTTGCAGGAAAACATACGACCATCTGTCCGCCAACTGAAGCTCCGCAGAGGATGGGTGATGCAACAGGACAATGACCCAAAGCATACAAGTAATTCAACAAAAAAATGGCTGCAACAGCACAGAATACGCCTTTTGGAGTGGCCCAGTCAGAGTCCTGATCTCAACCCGATTGAAATGCTGTGGCATGACCTTAAGAGAGCGATTCACACCAGACATCCCAAGAATATTGCTACACTGAAACAGTTTTGTGAAGAGGAGTGGTCCAAAATTACTCCAGATCGTTGTGCAGGTCTGATATGCAACTACAGGAAATGTTTGGTTGAGGTTATTGCTGCCAAAGGAGGGTCAACCAGTTATTAAGTCCAAAGGTTCACATACTTTTTCCTCCCTGCACTGTGAATGTTTACATGTTATGTGCAATTAAACCATGGCAACATCTAATGTTTGTGTAGTATTATGTTCAGCAGACTGTGTTCTTCTATTGTTGTGACTTAGATGATGTTCAAAACACATTTTATGCCCAATTCATGCAAAACTCCACGTAATCCCAAGGGGTTCACATACTTTTTCTTGCAACCGTACTAGGAAATGGAATGGGTCTTTCTAGGTGATCTATATTAGCATGCAGACTACATCATGTAACATCCACAAGTGATGTCACCTGCATGATAACAACACCCTCTGTAGTCCAGAGGACTACAGGATGCATGTTCTCAACAGCCCAGTCACTGAACAAGGGTCTGAATGTTGTGCAGGGAAGAAATCAGTCAGTGGCAGTGGTTAAAACGAGACTTCTGAAGAAGAATGGGAGCAACAAAGTGGCATCAGAACAAAGAGGGATGCTGAAAGGGAACTTTAATAAAAAGTAAGGCTGGATTTCAGTTTGAAGACACAATAAACTTTTGTTAAATTATACTTTTCCATTTCTTTTGCTTTTCTGTACACTAGATACAGAGAAAGAACTTTGCTCCTTTCTTAAGAGAGAACTTCATTAAAAAAAGGAGTGGATAGCAACCAATGACTGATGAGACAATGAACACTTTCAAGAGTATGTACTGCAGACCTTACAAAGTGCAAAAGCAAGAACTATACAATGTACAGTAGGCTTGCTGAGGCTTATAGAGAACAGCAATTAAGAATGTGTGTGGGAAATGCAATGTGCAAAATGATCAGCATAGTGAGCCCTGTGGTGCTAACATTCTTAGATCCCAACAAAATGGCTGGTATTAAACACTCAGCCTTACCCTGCTCAATGTTTTTGCAGCTTGGGACAACAAGCAAAGCACCAACAGACTGAGAATAGCTGACACCATGGCAAGTAACTTTGCAAATAACCCTTTGCACACAAATACACCCAAACACACACACACACACACACCCACACACAAACACACAAGCATGATAGCCACTACTGTGCCTTTTAAAGGAATTATGCAGGCGCCACAGGGTTTGATCAGTCTGATATGACACTGGTCCTCATAAATTATGCAGAAATCTTTTCTTGTCCTCTAATGGGTATTGCAGAATGGTTTCACCCAATGAAAAGGTCCAAGGGTGAGATGTAGGCATGCTGGAGTTTTTTATTATGTCTCAGACACAGCTTTTGTGTGCATCCAGCAGGGATCACCACAGGCAAACTGTCAATATAGTGAACAGGCTCAGAGGTCGCAGCTAGCCACTCACAGAAGCAGCAGCAGCAATCAGAAGATTCCTGCTACTGTAATTCTCACAAGGCCAAATCGCCAGTGAGAATGCTGCCGAAATGTCAGCTAACCTAAATCCATCTATATTTCCATTTGACAATGTTTCACAATGTAACAGTTAACATTTTAGTTAGTAAAATGGAGTTACAATATTTTTTAGATATCTTAGATATTGTCAGACACATTAGGATGCCTAATAAGACTACATTAATATGACCACTTTTTATATGAGTAACTCCATTAATGTAAGAGTTAAAGCCATGTTTCTTAAGTAATGGATCACAACCCAGGCCTCTCTAATGCCCCAATAAAATGTTTGGTGCCCTGACAACATAGCTTAATAAAAACCACCGGCCGCACTAATATAAATGTTAAGACTGCCGAGACCACAACTACAGCCAGCCGTAATATTTTTATTATTGTAGCCAGCTGGTCCCATTAAGGTGGTGCGTATGGTGCACTTACAAAGCGGTCCCAAGGCCCTTGCGCTTATTCCTCCTTCCTTCACAGGGGGGAACTGAAAACCCTCACACAAATATTGCACAAAATATATTGTTTTTTTAAAAAGCCACTGAAGTCATTAATACTCTTAACATAGTGTCAAGGTCCTACCTTTTCCCAGAGGTTATGCTGCTCCATGTGCTGGCATCCATCTTAGGTTTCTGCAAGCATGGTGGGAGCCTTTTATGCTTTCAGGCCTCTGCGGTCCATCCACCAGAGGGGTGTGGTTGAGCACATTTAAGCCTGTTGTCTGGACTTGCTCTTTGCATTTGTGTCCTGTTTGATAGTGTTGTTGCAAGCTCTTATTCTACTCCCGTGGCTCTCCTGGAAACTGACTCGGCTTTGTCTAGACTATTCTCAGCCTTATCCCTTTATCTGACCTCCCGTTGCTGAACCCGGCTTGTGACCTGTGTATTCTTGTCTACCGTTCTGTACTGTCTGTCCCACTGTTATCAACCTGGCCTGTCCGACTACGCTATCGTTCTTGTCTGGTTCCTACCAGCTATACGCCATTGGCGGTGGCCATTACCGCAGCTGGGGTTTCTCGGGGGCCCCGACCTGGTCCCTGGCTGCTTCAAGTCCATCCCCACCATCAGGGGCCCTGGTGAAGGGCAGCCTGGGGCTTAGACTCTGCGCCCTGAGGGACTCCGGTCTGTGGGTGGTGGTTGTAATCAGTCGGTGCGTGACCCTGCCATTAGGCCTGCCTGTCCATTCCACAGCTCCTGCCCTGACACATAGTGTGCCTTTGAGAGAGCAAGAGGTAGAGGAGGCATTGCTCAGCTTAACCGCTTCCACACCGCCCTATAGCAGACATACTGCTACAAGGCAGCATGGGTGCACAAAATCACGTACAGTACATATACTTGATTTTGCAGTTCCGGGTAGGGCCCGGCCTTGGCTGTCAATCACCGGGTCCTGGCCGGTGAATCCCTGCCAGCACCCGGCGATCACCAAGTATTACCGATGAGGGAGAGACCTGTGTATAAACAACACAGATCTCTCCCCTGTCAGCTCCTGCATACTGCTTTCTATAACTCTGCATAGCAGTGTTCTTACAGTGAAGCCCACACACAGCCCCCATAGTGAAACAGTACCCAGCGCACAGTTAACCCTTTCATTGCTCCAGATGTTAACCCATTTCTGCCTATTGCCATTAATACAGTGTCAGTGCTTTTTATTAGCACTAATCTCCCTCCGCAGTCCCACAGTCCCACTATAAGTCCCTGATCGCCACCATTACTAGTAAAAAAAAAATTTGTAAACGCTATAACTTTCATGAAAACTAATTAATTTACACGGATTGGGATTTTTTTTAGCAAAGACATGTAGCAGAATACATTTTGGCCTAAATTTATGATGAAATTTGATTGTTTAAATTTTTTTACTGGACATGTTTAATAGCAAAAAGTAAAAAATATAGTTTTTTTTTCAAAAAAGTATTTTTTTGTTTATAGCACAAAAAATAAAAACCACAGAGGCGATCAAATACCACCGAAAGAAAGTTCTATTTGTGTGAAAAAAGGACGTACATTTAATTTGGGTACAGCGTTGCATGACCGTGCAATTGTCAGTTAATGTAATGCAGTGCCGTATCGCAAAAAATGGCCTGGTCAGGAAGGGGGGTAAATCCTCTGGAGGGCAAGTGGTTAATGGGCTATTAGTGTGAGGTAGTTAGGGGGTATTGGTGGATCTTTGTTATTTTATGTATGCCTAAATTAATGAATGAACATTGAACACGACCTCAGAGTTGCTTTGTCTACCATTCCCCCAGACTTTGAGACACTGATCAACAGCAAGAGGTATCCCCAGTTTTCCCATTAGTTCTAATTAATTTCAGATGTTTCAATTACTGGGTTTTTACCTCAACAGCACTTTCATTTTCACTAGTGTTGTGATTACTGCAGTATCCATTTCAGAAGGAAGCCGTTTGTTTACTGTTTAAAAAGTGCACATACGTTGTAGAATACTGCACAAGTTGTTTTGTGGAATAAATTATAATGTTTCGGAAATTAAATTATTTTTGGATCGTGACTTAATGACCAAGGACAAATGTGGGTCCTGAGGTTCCACAGGTTGGGAACCACTGAGTTAAAGAATATATAGATTAGAGCAGGGAGCTTGAGATGTATGAAAGTTCAGCTTTAGGTCAAAAGCCAGACTCAAAGATGTGTACCACTCTCTCAGACTGTTTATGAAAGAGTCATTTACAACAAAACCCTTGTTAGGAGTATTTTGAAGAACTTTCAACTTTCTTTTCTTTAACCTTTAAGTAAAAGTCCATACACTTTTACTCCCTTCCAGTCCAGGCCAATTTTCTTACTCTCATACTTTGAATGACAATTACTCAGGCATACAATACTGTATCCAAATTGAAATATACGAAATATTAAATTTTTAGCATTTTTTTCACACAAATAGAGCTTTCTTTTGGTGGTATTTAAATTTTTGCTCTATAAACGAAATAATACTAAACATTTGGAAAAAAAAAATTCATAGTTTTCTTTATTAAATTTTGCCAATAAATATACTTTCTTCAGAAATTGTGCTACCTTTTTATGGTACAAATAACCTAAATCAGTGTATATTATTTAGTCTGTTTGAAAGTTATAGAGCCAAATGCGATATCTCCTGCGCTCCGGGACCCAGACTGGTGGTAAGTAGATGGAATCAGACTCCAAAAAAGCAAGGAGGGGACCACCGAAATAGTTAAGGTCGTGCAGCTCCACACCAAGGCTGGGGAAGCCCAAACAGAACTGTGAGGAAGAACAAAAAAGAAAAGAAAAAAAAAAAAAAAAAAAAAAAAGCGCTTCTTTTTTCTTTTTTGTTCTTCCTCACAGTGAAAGTTATAGAGTCCAGAAACCATGGTATATATATTTGAAAACTGATCAGCCCTGATGTACTGACTACCTATATCATTGGTTGAGGCCCTAAAATGCCAGGACAGTACAAATACCCCAGGAATGTAGACAGTATGCTGTATTAATAAGAGGCATGGTGAGTTTTTGGAACTTGTCATTTTTTGCCAAACGTTTTTGGAAAATGATGAAAGTAAATAAAATAGTTTTTTTTCACAAAGTTATTTTTAACAAGTTATTTCTCTCACACAGCACAGGCACACTTACTGTACAATTACACCCCAAAACACATTCTGCTACTCCTCATGAGTATGTGGAAACCATTTTACAGCCTAGCCACACAGAGGGGCCTCACATCCAATAAGCACCTGTAGGTGTTCTAGGGCCAACATTTATACATCTAATTTCTTGACTACCTATCACGGTTTTGGAGTTCCTGGAGCACCAAGACAGTGGAAACACCTACAAAATGACCCCATTTGGAAAGCAAACACCACAAGGTATGTTTTAAGAGGCATGGGGAGTCTTCTGAAGATTTCATATTTTTGCCACAAGGTTTTGGAAAATGTGGAATGAAAATGAAAATGTATTTTTATTTTTTTATACAAAGCTGTCAATCTATGAGATATTTCTAATGCACAGCATAGGCATACTTAATTATAGCTCAAAACACTTTCTCTAACTTCTCCTGAGTATGGCGATATCACATGTGTAAGACTTTTTCACAGACTAGCCACATAGAGGGGCCTCACATCCAATAAGCACTAATAAGCATCTAATTTCTTGACTACCTATTAGATTTTTGGAGGCCTTGGAGCACCAAGACAGTGAAAACACACAGAAAATTACCACATTTTAGAAAGCAAACACCCCTAAGGTATCTTTTAGGAGGCACATAGAGTCTTCTGAAGACTTAATTTTTTTGATACAAGTATTTCGAAAATGTAGAAAAAAAAATGATTGTATTTTTTTATGCAATGTTGTTAATAAGAAAGATATTTCTAACGCATCGCATGGGCATTCTTAGAAAAACATCTCAAAACACATTCTGCTATTCTTCCTGAGTAAGGGGATACCACATGTATAAGACCTTTTCAATGTTTGGACTGATTATGTACTGGACATTGCAACCTATGTATCACAAAAATCAATCAACACTATGGCTGACACATGTGGCCACTCACATAGCACTATGTTCAGGAAGTACAGGAGGTTGAACAAAGGGTAAACCAAAGAGTACCTGTGGTTTCAGTATTGCAGTTGTCCACAGAGGATGGATGTCACCAGTGTCTCACAGGAATGTAGCCAGTGGGATGTGCGGATGGGTCAGTACCGGAGCCAAGCATATATGTGGTCTGCAAACAGGCAAAGCAGTGGCCCAGACAGAAGGCAGGAGCTTGGTCCATAAACAGGCCACAGTCAATACAGACAGCATGTAGAGATGTGGTCAAAGGATTGGTCCAGACAGAAACATTAGGCTTAGGGCCTTGGTTAAGTAAGATTGGGCAAAGGAGTAGGGGCTTCTTCCCTCCCAAATCTCTTCAAAGCCTCCGGTCTCCAGACCCTGATCTGGGAATGACAAAACCCGAAAAAAAACATAAACTTAGTTTTCTCCACTCAGAAACACTACTCTGGATCCCATCACATACTCAAGACCCCGTGTGTTGTCTTGAATCCAAATACTACAGTGGGAGGGCAAATGATCACTCCGGCAATGAGGCAAAAAACTTAGTTCTGGAAGAAGGCAGAAACTTGTGGACAAACAGTTGAGGTGACAGGCAGAGGCATGGCTAATTAACAAGCCAAGATCAGTTCAGGAAGAAGGCAGAAACATGGTGGCTAAACAGTGCAGTTGGCAGGCAGAGGCATAGTTGATGAACAGGCCAGGGTCAGTTCAGTTTGCAGGCAAATGGGTTCAGGCTGTAGGCAGAAATGTGGTAGGGAAAAGGTAGGTAATAACAAAAGAAATATCCTCACCATACCTTCACGAATATCAAGCCGAAGTGTGGTAGCAACAAAAGAACTCTCCTATATAGAGGCTAGGCTGGTCAGGACATTGGGGACAATAGTATCGGGCATCACGGCAAATTCTGTTTTTGGAAAATACATGGCATCTTTTTTGTGGTTTGCCTTCTATTTGGGTAGGGTCACGTACCTGGTGGGGGAGCCTGACGTGGAGATGAAGGTGTCCTATTACACCTCCTGCTCCATGCCTCTGATAGAGCAAACAGAAGGCTTGAAAGCCAGGAGTGGCACGAGTGCCTGGCAAGTCTGCGATGTCAGCCGACAGGTGGGTAGTCCGGACGACCAGGATGCAGGCCAGTTGCGCATGCAGGTGAGCAGAGGATGCAGGTCAGCAGGAGCAGCGACTGGTAGGTTCTAGCAGGACCTCGGTAACTGCTTCTTCTCCAGCCTGTGTCTTGCTACCTACTCTCTGCAGAGTCAGACAAGCCAGGTCGGGATCTATCAGGTGGATCAGGTGCATGGAGCAGGCAAGTGGATTATCAACGTTCAGGCCAGAAGTCAGCAACCATAGGCAGATAGCAGGGGAACAGACAAGGTATAGTCAAACGGTAAGCTGGGTTGGTGCAGGTGGAGTTCAAGCAAAGTCAAGACAGGTCAGGTCGGCAACAGGATCAGGATACAACAGACAGCACACAATGGAACGTGGTAGACCAGAAGGCAAGGACTCCTGGTTCAGTAGCAGTTTAAATAGCCTGCCTGGCGCCAGTCTCACTCGCATATGCGCATGGGCATGGCTTTTAGGTAATTGGCATTGATGCATAAATGTGCACCTGGGCATTCTTCGTTTTCCCAACAACAAAATCTTACAGACTGGGATTCCAGCTCAGTGTAGTGCACATTTACATTAGTAGACAGTGGTGAATTGCCCCTTACAATGGTGGTAGTGGTGTACTGTAGGGAGTGTAATGTTCCTGTATAATAGTAGTCGGTGGTAAAATGCCCTCGTACATTGGTGGTAGTGGTGTAGTGCCTCTTTACACTGGTGGTCAGTGTAGCATTACCCCTTTAAATTGGTGATAAGGGGTGAAACACATATATTGGTGGTCATTTGTTTAGTTTCTTGAAAAAAATATCTTGTTGCTTTTGATATTTAAAGACTGCAGAAAAGCAGGCATTCATAACAGCAAGTAATCAGGAACTTTTAATTTCTTTTTTATCAGTTCTGTATTGTAAAGTTTTAAGCTACAATATACAGTATAAAAGGAAAAAAAAAACAAAAAACTGTTTACAGTATAAGAAAACAAATAAGGAACATGGTCTACTGACATTACTGTATACGAAAGACAAAAGCAATTACATTGTTGATAAGAACAGTTCAATGATCGCTATTTAAGAAGCACTGACCTGATATGCTATGTCAAAATAAATATAACAAAAGAATATTTTCACACTTTTGGCTTACATCTGTTTTCAATTTCAATGAACCTCTCAGGAGTCTTGTAGTTTATTTGTATCTAAAATGTCTTGGAATAAGTGCAGCATTTAAAGGCAATTAAGGTAGGGAATGAAATGTGTATCTATTGTCAAAATTTAAAATCATATATTAATTTCCACATTGAATTTCAATTATTTCTTACCTACTCCTATTAATCTGAATGATCTCGACATCTGTACACTTACTCTTTGAAGAATACCACACATTTATTTCCTTTAATTCTGTGACACACTGCAAGGGTTTTCTATGGGTGTTTTTTCCTAGATAAAATTTATATACTGTTTATCTTGTCCTTTCCTATAATATATTATTTTCTAGAGCTCTGATAATAGTGATATTATGAATAATAATAGTTATAATAATATACACAATGTTCAAAGAAGAAAAGGTCTTTATTATTAATAAAGCAAGGAAAATCGCTGACAATTATATAAATAGATCTAACTGGTGTTACAAAGTAATTAATAACAAGGACCTCTAAGGTGATATTCTCTGAAATATTACCTGTGCCATGCGCAACTCAGGAAAGACAGGGAGCGATTAGAGAACTCAATGCATGGCTAAAGACCTGGTGTAAGAGGGAAGGATTTGGGTCTCTACAGCACTGGGCTGACTTTTCATTGGGGTGCAATCAGGGGCGGACTGACCATTTGAAAACTTGGGCGCTGCCCGAGGGCACAGGGTCAGTAGGGGGGCCCATGAGATGCCCCTGGTACCATTTTCTTAGGCTTTTTTGAGTTTGGGCAAGGACACAGGGGCCCCATGATCCCCTATTGCCCGGGGGCCCCATGAGTTGTCAGTCCTCCCCTGGGTGCAACCTATATGCTAGATATAGTCTGCAATTAAATGGAAGGGGGTCTGCTGTGCTGGGACGAGAGGTTTATGGGATGGCTGGAGGAGTATTTAAACTGGGATCAATGGGGGAGGGAGAATTAGATTATAACAGGGTAGGCAGATTAGACAGGGGTCAGTACTTATTGGTGGGTGGAATGGGGAAAGATAGGGGAAAGGCTATGGCAGATGATAAGAAGGTTCTCATGTTACAAACAACCAGTGGAATTGGTACCATTTGTATGAAAATAAAAAATATGAAAAATACGTGCGAACAAGGTGTCAATACGTTAAAGTGTTTGTTCACCAATGCCAGAAGTCTGCCAAGCAAAATAGGTGAGTTGTAAGCTTTGGTGCATGAAGAGAACTATGATTTAATTGGTATTGTTAAATCTTGGCTTAATTCTTCGCATGACTGGGCCATTAATATTCCTGGCTATGTTCTCTCTCGGAGAGACAGAGTAAATAGGAAAGGTGGTGGTGTCTGTCTCTATATGAGAAATGATCTCATAGCAAGTGTGAAAGAGGACATAGTTGATGGAGAGTGTGATGAGGCTGACATATCATGGGTGGAACTGCACATGGGAGTGCGTACTACAAAGGTAATCATTGGAGTTTGTTATAGGCCTCCCAGTGTTAATGAGGAGGTGGAAATTCAGCTCCTTGCACAGATCGAAAGGGCTGCAAGGACTGGAACAGTGATAATAATGGGGGATTTTAACTACCCAGACATTTATTTATTTTGTATTTATTTCAGGTACTTATATAGCGCCGTCAATTTATGCAGCGCTTTACATATATATTGTACATTCACATCAGTCCCTAACCCTCAAGGGGTGTACAATCTAAGGTCCCTAGCTCACATTCATACATACACGTACTAGGTCCAATTTAGACAGGATCCAATTAACCTATCAGCATGTCTTTGGAATGACTTTGGAAATTGGCTGGAGTAATGGTACTACAGGAACAGTTAAAGGGCAAACATTTTTAAACCTACTACAGGATAATTTTATGGTACAGTTCATAGAAGCCCCTACTAGGAATGATGCTCTGTTGGACCTGGTAATCTCAAACCATGCAGCGCTTATTACGAATGTCCATATAAAAGAACATCTGGGTAGCAGTGACCATAACATGATTTCATTTATTGTTAGCTGTAAACAGCGAGCACATACGGGTAAAATAAAAACATTAAATTTCAAGAGAGCTACTCTCCAAGACTTAGACTACGAGTTGCTCTCCAAGACTTAGACATGTGTGGTTTGTTCACAGACAAACCACACATGTGAAAGGAATCAGGAACAGCACTGCAGCAAGGAGGTTTATTAATGGTGTCCACAGTCCAGGTGGCTGCAGTGTAATCTGCCTTAGCTACATTTCTGCAACTGGCCTGGAGCAGGAGGAAGGAAGAGGAGTGTGCCTGCTCCTGGCTGTATCAGGGATTATTGATGATGTCACATGCTAATGACATGTGGTCTACCCGGTTCATCCCCTCTCACCTTGGGTAGACTTTTTTGCTGGAGCATCCACCATCCATCCATAAACAAAAGTTTGCAGATTACCAGGGAAGGATTGCTGGGGGTCGTTTGAAAGGATTTGTGTTTGTTTGAGCTTGCAGTCGATTTTTTAAATGTGAGTGTAATAGTTAATATTTGAAAAAAAAATTATTAAAAAATAGGTTTTATCTTGAAATTGAAATTAAATTGCATGATTAGATTATTAGACAAATGTCCAGTGACTGAACAGTATGTAAGCAGCTTGGTTAGGCTGCAATATGAGGGACAGATGGGGCCCCATCTGGATCCAGTGCTGTGCAAGAGAGCAGGGGCTCTCTCGGCTCTCTTCCTCCTTATTGGCTCAGAGACAGCAGTGGGAGTTATTGGCTCCCACTGCTGTCAATTACAGCCAGTGGGGAGGGTCCGGGGGGGTTGGGATGAGCCTTGCTTTGCGTGTCTAGCTCAGGAGGGAGTCCACACGAGTACCCCCATAGCATTTTTTGGGGGCAATCAGCCAGAGAGAGAAGCCAGGAATGCAGAAGAGGAAGATCGGGCTGCTCTGTGCAAAACCATTGCACAGAACAGGTAAGAATAACATGTTTGTTATTTTAAACAATAAAAATGAATCCTTTACAATCACTTTAGGTCCCTTAGAATGTCTAGTTGTTATTTTATTATTATTTGTAAGAAAGCTTGGATTATGTTTTTAAATATTGTAATGTGTGTTCTTTTCTGTACCAGTGAAGTCTGATAAGCTTTTTCCAGTTTATTTTTTTATTAGCCTAGAAAATGGCCGTTACTGATTTCTAAGGTTCATCCCTCATTAACTTCAATGTTGTTCATATTTAGTATTCAAACATTCAATAAGTTTGAGAACTTACCTTGGATCCGAACCAGGGACATTTCGATCATTGTTATTGGTGATAGTATTTGATTTGGACCGCATTTGTCTGACATTCCTGTATACACTGTACATACGTTTCAAGCATGGTGTCAGTATGAGATACTGTACAGGTATTGCTTACATTCCATCTGGGTGACAAAACATCTTTTGCCTTAGTTTTTATATAAAGAAACTACAGATACTGCTTTCCCCTTTGGGTGATATGACACTGTATGTAATCTATAGGTCTGCATAAGCAACAATATTGGCGTGAAGAAGGAATGCAGACATTCTATTATTTTACCATTTTGACATTTTGGTGTTATTCTGTCTGTTGCCCTATCATAAGTTTAGCACAAGGCAGCCGTAAAATTATTACAAAAGCAGATTCACCAAACCCCAGGGAAAGAAAAGAGCCTATGTCTTGTACTGTATGATTAAAATAAGAGTAATTTTAACTTACCTGTAAATTGGAGTAAATCTTGGAGTACAGTAGAAGGACACAGGACAACCTTCCTTCTATTCTTTGGTAAATCTGCATTGCTTGCTTCAAAACTGAGGGTTCACAGAGTGGAGTAAGGTTATAGGGGAGACACCAAGGGGGTGTGTCCTCAAAAGCTTGCCAGTGTCCAATCACTTGAAGGTATAACCCTTTCACCCAGGTTAAAGTGGAGCTCCACCCAAGACTGGTCCCCCGCTCACCATTAAGCATTGGCACTTTTGGGGAGTGGGTATACAAATTTTAACAGGTACCTGCTCCCACTTCCGCTGCGATCACCTAGGCAATTGGAAGCAGAAGTTGTCCTCCTAACCTCCCTTCCCGTAGTCTTCTGGGACACCTGACAGGTCCCAGAAGACTACGGGACCATTCACGAAGCACAGCGCTACTTGCGCATGCACAGTGGCCACCTGGCTGTGACACTGCAATCTGTCACAGCAGGGTGCCCACACTGAAGATGTTGGCGCCTGGAACACCAGATGACTGGTGAAACGCGCTGCAAGGAGGACACCGCAGGGTCCTGGGACTGGTGAGTGGCTGTTTTTTAAAAGTCAACAGCTACAGTTTTTGTAGCTGCTGACTTTTATTTTTTCACATTACGACTAGAACTCTACTTTAACTAAGGTTACAAGTAAGTCAAAATGGTGGCTGC